>NC_134665.1:0-300000 GCF_030463565.1 Pelecanus crispus
CCCCGTCCCCTCCCCCGCGGCGCAGTGGCTGCACCCACATTAAAGAAATTTGGGGACGTCCCGGCCTCCTCCTTGGGGGGGGCAGTGCCGGGGACCGTGTGACATCACCCACCAGTACGGACTGGGAAAAATCCCAGTACAACCTGGATCCCTGATCCCCTCCCAGTACAGACTGGGATACTTCCCAGTACAGACTGGATCCTCTGATACCCTCCCAGTACAGACTGGGACCCCTCCCACTACAAACTCGGTGCCCTGATACCCTCCCAGTACAGCCTGGGCTCGGTGCCAGTACAAACTGGATCCCCTGACTCTCCCCCAGTACAGACTGGGCCCCCTCCCAGTACAAACTTGATCCTCTCATCCCCTCCCAGTGCAGATTTGTCCCCCTCCCAGTACAAACTGTGTGCCCCGATCCCCTCCCAGTACAAACTGGGTCCCCAATTCCCTCCCAGTACAGACTGGGCCCCCTCCCAGTACCACCTGGTCCCCTGACTGCCTCCCAGTACAAATTGGGCCCCCTCCCAGTACCAACTGGATCCCCTGACGTCCTTCCCAGTAGAGAATAGGCCCTCTCCCAGTACAAACTGGATCCCCCGATCCCCTCCCAGGACAGATTGGGCCCACTCCCAGTACAGATTGGATCCCCCAATCCCCTCCCAGTAGAGACTGGTCCCCCTCCCAGTACAAACTGGATCCCCAGTTCCCTCCCAGTACAGAGTGGGCCCCCTCCCAGTACAGACTGGATCCCCTGATGTCCTTCCCAGTACAGACTGGGCCCTGTCCCACTACAAAGTGGAAACCCTGACCCCCTCCCAGTACAGCCTGGGCCCCCTCCCAGTACAAACTGGAGCCCCTGACCCAGTCGGGGTGCGGGCGTCCCCGCCGGCGCTGGGTTCGGGGCCGTGGTCGCCCTCCCGCCCGGATCGCTGTGGCCACCGGGTTCCCCCCGCCTCCCGCACCGCGAAGCCCCCGGAGGCCCCTCGTCCCCGGGCGCTCCTGGCGTTCCCGCGCCGTCGCAGCTCGGCCGGCAAAGGCCCGTCAGCGGCCCCGGAGCGGCCAAAGCCCGCTGGTGCGGCGCGGCTCGGCCGGGGGGCTGGCCCTACAGCCTGGCGCACCCCCGCCGCGGAAACCGGGGGCTTCCAGGTTTGCTCCTGGACGAGGGGGCGGCACCAAGAGGCCCTTTTGCGTGTTGGGTCGCGCAGGGGTCGGGCGATGCTGCAACGGGCCGGCACGTGCTTTCTTCCCACGGCGCTCTCCTTGGGAAGCTGGCGGCTCACGGCTTGGGCGGGCGTGGTCTGGAGAGTTGTGATGAACGGAGTGGAGGCCGGTTGGCGGGCGGTCACGAGCGGTGTTCCCCAGGGCTCTGTTCTGGGGCCAGCCTTGGTTAATCTCTTTATCGATGATCTGGATGAGGGGATCGAGTGCACCCTCAGTAAGTTTGCAGGTGACACCAAGCTGGGCGGGAGTGTCGATCTGCTGGAGGGCGGGATGGCCCTGCAGAGGGACCTGGCCAGGCTGGATCGATGGGCCGTGGCCAACTGTGTGAGGTTCAACAAGGCCAAGTGCCGGGTCCTGCACTTGGGGCACAACAACCCCATGCAGCGCTGCAGGCTTGGGGAGGAGTGGCTGGAAAGCTGCCTGGCCGAAAAGGATCTGGGGGTGTTGGTCGACAGCGGCTGAACATGAGCCAGCAGTGTGCCCAGGTGGCCAAGAAGGCCCCAATGCTGAGTACAGGGGGACAATCACTTCCCTGCTCCTGCTGGCCACACTGTTCCTGACACAAGCCAGGATGCTGTTGGCCACCTTGGCCACCTGGGCACACTGCTGGCTCATGTTCGTCACTCTTGGGGTGGTTAACACTAGTGGCCCATTACCCCTTGGGCCCATTATCCTTGGTGGCTTAACCGTGGGTAACCATCACTTCTTGGACCTATCACCCTTAGGATGGTTCAACGTTTGGGGGCTCATCACCCCTTGGGCCCACCACTTTTAGGGTGGTTAACCCTGGTGGCCCATCAGCCTCGGGGTTTATTGCACCTGGGGTGGTGAAGCCTGGTTTCCCATCACCTCTTGGGCCCATTACCCTTGAGGTGTTTAACCATGGGGGCCCACCAACCCTTGGGCTAATCACCTTTTAGGTTGTTAACTCTGGGCCCCCACTGCCCTGGGTTCCACCACTCTTGGTGTGGTTCACCTCAGGGGATATCGCCCTTGGGGTGCTTAACCCTGGGGACCCAACACCATTTCGGCCTATGACTTTTAGGTTGGTTAACCAGGTGCGCCAGTCATCTCACCAGCCCATCACCCATGGGTTGATTAACACTGAGGACTTATCAGCCCTAGGCCCCATTATCCTCTGGGTTATTAACCCCTGTGACCACCATCTTTGGGGTGGTTAACCCTGGGGGTCCATCATCCTTGTTGTCATTAACCTTGGGGGCCCATCAATGCATGGACCCATCACTGTTGGGTTACTTAACCCTCGGGTTCCCATCACCTCTTTGCCCTCATCACCCTTAAGGTGGCAAAACCCAGGTGGCCATGACCCCAGCGGCCCATAACCCTTGGAGTGGTTAACCCTGGGGACCCATCATCCCTTGGGCCCATCAGCCTTGGGGTGGTTAACTCTTGGGGCCATCAGCCAGGGTACTCATCACCCTTAGGGTGGTTTACTAGGAGGCACAGCACACACAGGGCTTTTAACCTTGGAGGCCCATCACCATGGGGGTCTATCACCCAAGGGGTGGTCAACTTGCTTTCCAATCACCTCTTGGGTCTATCACCCTTTGGGTTGTCAACCCCAACCAACCCCAGGGGGCAATCACCCACGGAGTTCTTAACCCTGGGAGCCCATCACATCTTTGGCACATTACCCTTGGAGTGGTTAACCCTGGGGGCCCATCAGTGAGGGGGGCCATCACCCTTGGCTTGGTTAACCTTGAGACCCATCAGTGGCAAGGACAGGACAAGGGGCACAGGGCACAAACCTAGACACAGCTTGGCCTGGGAGGACACTTTTTTTACCGTGGGGGTGACTGAGGCTCCTTGGGGAGCTTCTGGGGTCTCTAACTGTGGAAGGATAAAAGGCCACCTGGATGTGGCTACGGTGGTCTCCCTGGCACTTGCCTGAGCCTCCCAGCACCCCTTGAAGGGCCATGCTTCCCCACAGGGCCTCCTGGGGGCCTTCCTGAGCACCCCAGGACCCAGTGAAGTTCCCTGCAGCCCCCCCAGAGACCCTCCTGCCCCCTCCTGCCCTAGGACCACAGCTGACCCGCCCAGGCACTCTCCCAAGCCCCTCCCCCCCACCCCCGACCCCATGAAGGTCTCTGCTCCACCCTGGGGACCCACAGGGGCTTTCCCGGGAGGGGGACAGCAGGTGACACAGTGGGGGCTCAGCATCTCCCCCAGGCCAGTGCATGGAGGCGGTGGGCAGCATCGCGCAGCTGCCCACGGTGCTCAAGGCAGCAGTGCAGCCCAGGTGGGACAGACGCCAGCCCCCCCCGCAGCCCCCAGCACCCAGCAGCAATGGTCCCCGTCAAATCACTGTCCCCACCATGCAGCACCCCCCTGGTACAGAGGTCCTCCCAGCATCTGCCGGCTGCCAGCAGGGACACTGGAGACATTGGGGTCATTGGTGTCACCGGGGTGACCAGTGACACTGGGGGGCACTGGGCTGTGGCTGTCCAGCAGAGAGCACTTTGTGGGCACCAGTGACACCAGTGACCCGCTGAGTCCCTCCCAGTGTCCTCACCAACCCCTCCCAGTGCTCCCAGTGACCCCACAGAACCCTCCCAGTACCCCCTCACCGGTGCCAGGTGTCCCTGAAGAAGGGCCAGGCGGCAGCATTGTCACCCATGGCCACCCCGGCACCCTCCACGTAGTCCCATGCAAGGGGCAGGACCCGCAGCAGCTCGGCCCCCCAGCGCTCTGGGCCACCCCCCCGAGCCCCCAAAGCGGGCCACTGCCAGAGCGCCGAGGTACCCTGTGGGGACAGGGGTTTCAGGGGCGCCCCAGTGTCCCCTCCTCCCCTGTCCCCCAAGGCCTGACACCCACCAGTGGGGGGTTGGTGGGTCATGCGTCCACTCTCGATGCTCACCTGGATCAGCATCAGCAGCTCCCAGGCATGCGGGTACCTGCAGTGGCATCAGCCCTGTCCCTGTCCTCCAATGCCCCCTCCCTGTGCCCCTATCCCCAGCCTCGTCCCTATCCCCACCATGCCACCCTTGTCCCCACCGTCCTTATCCCTGTTGTCCCCATCGCCCCAGCCCTGCCACCTCCACGTCCCCCTCTCATCTGCCCTGTGACCCCTATGTCCCCTCCTCCCTATTGCTGTCCTCTGTCCCTAGGGCTCCCTGTCCCCACTCCCCCAGCTCAGACATCCCCGCCCCCCCCCCATCCCCACTGGTCCCGGCCTCCCAGCACCAGCACCAGCACCAGCACCAGCACCAGCACCAGCACATCCCCAATCCACGGTCCTTGTCCTCTCCAGCTCCAACACCCGCCATGTCCCCATTCTCCTCTGTGCCCCCATTCCCCCACCTTTTACACCCACCATGTCCCTGTTACCCCATTCCCCAGCACCCCATGTCCCCTTCCCTCCAGCTCTGACACCCCCATGTCCCTATCCCCCAAGCTCTGACACCCCCGTGTCCCCATCCCTATGTCCTCCCCATCCCCCCTTGTCCCTGTCTCCCCATGTCCCCACCCCCCCCAGGTCTGACAGCCTTGTGTCCCCAGCCCTGTCCCCTCCGTGTCCCTCTCCCTTCCAGCTCTGACACCCCTGTGTCTCCAGCCCCGACACCCTCCTGTCCCCATCCCTCCAGCTCTGACACTCCCATATCCCCATCCCTATCCTGTCCCTGTGCCCCCAGCTCTGATACCTCCATCCCTCCCGTCCCCGTGTGACCCCCCATGTCCCCATCCCCCCCCCCCCCCTTTCCTGTGTCCCTGGCCCTACCTGAGGCCGATGGCCAGGCTACGCATGGCAGCCCCACAGCCAGTGCCGGTGGGGTTGAAGGGGATGCGATAGCCCTCGGGCTCCCCAGGCCACAGCTGTGAGGTGCCTGGGGGGGTCGGGGGCGTGAGACCCCCTGACACCCTCTGACTCCCCCCAGACCCTCGGACCCCACTCACCCAGCATGCTGGTGGGCCCCGGCTTGGGGCCTCCATGTCACCCATGGCAGCCACGTAGCGGCGAGCCAGCTCCTGCAGGAGGGGTTCCCCCTCCAGGCCTGGGGGGGGCGGGTACTGAAGATCCCCCTTGGGTCACCCAAACTGGAGGGGAGGGAAAGGCCCCATGCACCCCTCAAAACTCAAAGGGAAGATGACACCCCCCATGGACTCCCAAAAGTGGTGGGAAAAGGGGACACAGCCCATGGAGCCCCCAAAACTAAAGCAAAAGGGTGACACCCCCCCATGGATGCCTCAGTTCTGAAGGGAAAAGGGGACACCACCCATGGGTGCCAACACTGGAGGGGAAGGGTGACATCCCCCACGCACACCCCCAACAGGAGGGGAAGTGGGACAGCATCCAAAACCACCCCAAAAGTCAAGAGAAATGGGCAATCTTCCTGAGCACCCCAAATCGGGTGGGCAAGGGATAACCACCCCCTCTGGGCCCCCAAAATTGGGAGGGGGAAATGAGCTCTCCCCCAACACCCAGCATAGGAGGAAAGGGAACACAAATTCCCACAAACTGTGGGGAAAAATAGGACACACACCCCCTCCGAGGGGAAATGGGGACACCCCCCAATTTCTTTTTTGGGGGGGAAATAGGGAGCCTCCCTGGAGGTCCTAAAAGGGGGGGTGGAATCAGGATGCCCCCAAACCCCCTACAGGGCTGGCTGGGGACCCCAAAAGCCCCTCCCAGGGACCCTCCAGCCTGGGTCAGGTGTATAACAGGGACCCCTGAACCCCCTCAGAAACCCCCCCAGGCAGCTCAGAGTTATAACAGGGACCCCAAAACCTCCCCAGAGACCCCCCCGTACAGCCCAGGGGCACAAAGGGGACCCCCAACACCACCCCAGACCCCCACCAAGCAGCCCAAGGCATACAACAGGGACCTCCAACCCCCGCCCCAGGGAACCCGCATGCAGCCCAGGGGTGTAATAGGGACACCCCACCCCCCTGGAACACTCCGCTGTGGGCCCTGGGGTACAATGGGGACGCCATCCCCTGGGGACCCTCCCCTGCGTCTGTGGGGTGCAATGGAGACCCCTGCGGCCCCCGCTCCCCAACCTGTGGCCAGGCCCTCAGCAGTCGCGAGGTGGAGGACGGTGTCATCACTGACAGGCCACTCGGGGGGCTCAAGGGTGATGGCCTCCAGCCCCCCAGCTCAGCCAGCTCGGCGTGGATCTGGGGTCCCGAGGTGCAATACTCCCAGCGGCCCCCCCGGTACCCAAGCGCGTCCCCCACCCCGCTCAGCACCATGGCCGCTTCATAAGCTTCCACCGAGGGCACCCTGGGGGAAACAGCGGGGCTTCAGGGGGGAGCCAGCGGTGGGGGGTATGCCGGGACCCCCAGAGGCACTCACGTCTCCTCCATTGCGGTAGCAGCTGCGGAAGCCCATCAGGCCCGGGGCATGGGGCCAGCGCTGGCCAGGGGCCCTTAAGGAGGATGAGGACACCCCAGGGGATGGGGGTGGGGATGGGGGCACTGTCCCCATGGCGATGGGGATGAGTGGTGAGGAACCCCAGGGCCTCTGTCCCTGGGGGGTGGCAGGGAGGGAAAAGGCTCCAGGGGGGCCCAAAAGGCACTGGGAGGGGACTGGGGGGCTCCAGGGAGCACCCAGAGGGGCATGGAGGGACATGGATGGGGGCATAGCCAAAGAAGGCTGGGGGACACCCAAGAGGGAGACAGGGGACACCGAAAGGGGCCTGAGGGCTACCCAAAGGGGCATGGAGGCACATGGGAGGGGCATCCAAAGGGGCACACGGGCGGCACCCAAAAGGGCTGGGGGGTACCCAAAGGGGACACCCAGAGCGGACAGAGGCCTCAAAAGAATTTGGGGCACAGAGGGATGGGTTTTAGCAAGCCCTAGGGGAAGGCAGAGACAAGGAGAAAAGGAGCATCTCCAAGGAAAAATGTTTCTGCCAAATATTTTCCCATATTTATTTCACTGGGACGGGGCAAAAACATGGCCCCAAGCCACGTTTTGGGGTGCGATCCCCCAAAACTGCTATCGCCTGGGTCCCGCCAGGATGGGGCAGCAATATGCAGCCCTGCTCTGACAACTGGGGTTGGCTCCAACCTAAAATCGCTGTGTTTTGCTATGCAAAAATAGTAAAATTAATGTTTAGTGGTGGGCAGTGAGCGCTTAAAAGATCATACTTAAATTTCAGAGTCAAGCAGCAAAGCCTTGGTGCAGGCCCCATGCCAGTCCCAGAAAAGTGCAACTCCTGGCTCCCCAGCATCAGCTTTTCATCTTTTTTTTTTGGCCCAAATTATGCCAAACGAGACACAAATCTTTGATCTGTTGGTAAAAATCCTGTTGGGCGGGGTGGGGGGTGCACAACAGGTGGTTGGTACTAAAATAGGTGAATAATGAGGTTTAAAATTCATTGTCAATTTGGAAAAAATTTTTTAAAAAAAATGGTGTATAAAATTTTTTTTTTTTACATATTTTTGTTTGGACATACAGAAATTGCGGTTTCATCCTGCCACACTCCAAAGAGTGTGTTCAGGGCCTAAATAGGAAGCTATGGACCCAGGAAAGGGGCAGGGTACCCCCAAACCCTGCGGGTCAGGCCCGGGACAGGGGCAGCAGATCCACAAACCCTGCAGGTCGTGGAGCAGACAGGGACAGGGCACCCCAAACCCCATGGATCAGGACCAGGACTGGTGCAGGGAAAGCCCAAAACTCTGTGGGTCACAGCCACGACAGGAGTAGAGAACACCAAAACCCGTGAGTCGGTGCCAGGACTGGGGCAGGACACCCCCAAACTGCACAGGTCAGGGCCGGGACAGGGGCAAGGCACCTCCAAACCCCATGAGTCTCAGCTACAACAGACACAGGGCACCACGAACCTACGGGTGATGGCCGTGAGAAGGCACCCAGGGTCAGAACAAGGGCCAAGAACCACAAAACGCCACGGGTAATGGCCCAGATGGGCACAGGGCACACCAAACCCAGCGGATCAGGTCCAGAACGGGAGCAGGGCACCCCCAAGCCAAGCTGGTCCTGGAAAGAGAGGGGGCCAGAAAACCCCACAGCTCAAGGTTCAGGGGCAGGGATCCCCAAAATACCTCAGATCAGGGCCAGTATAGGGGCAGAGTACCCCCAAACCGCACTTGTAGCGGCCAAGACAGGGGTAGAGAACCTCAAACCTCGCAGGCCAGGGCCATGACAGGGACAAGGCAGCTTGGCATCCCTGTGGGTCGTGGCCAGGTCAGGGGCCCCAGACCCCATGGATCACAGCCAATACAGAGCCCGGGCACTCCCAAAAGACTGTGGATCAGGGCCAGGACAGAGACAGGGAAACCCAAAAATCCATGGGTCAACCCCAAAACCTCATGGGTCAGGTCCAGGACAGGGACAGGGCACCCCCAAACTCTGTGGGTCAGGGCAGTGAAAGGGCAGGGCACCCCCAAAGACCATGAGTCAGGGGGACGGTACAGGACAGGGGCAGGGTACCCAAAATCCAGTGCATGAGGGCAGGACAAGCAAAGGTCACCCCCAAGCCCTGACCGTTTTGGCCAGGCCATGGGATGGGCACCCCCAAACATTGCTGATCAAGGCAAGGGCAGGGACAAGGCACCCTCAAATCCCCCATGTCATGGTCAGCACAGGGGCACGGCCTTCCCAAAACCCAACGTGTCGGGGCCAGGACAGAGGCACAGCACTCCAAAAACTTGCAGGTCAGGGTCGAAACAGGGGCAGGGTACCCCCAAACGTCATGAGTCAGGGAAATGAAAGGGGCAAGGCACTCCCTACCCTACAGGTCTGGGCCAGGTCAGTGGCAGGACACCCCAAAACCCCATGGGTCAGGACCAGGAGACAGTCTGGGCACCCCATGAGTCACGGACCAGACAGGGACAGGGCACCCCAAACCCTGTGGATCACAGCCAATACAGGGGCTGGGCACCCCCAGACTCTGCCTGTCAGGACCAGAGCAGGGGCGGGCAGACACCCCCAGACACTGCAGTTCTATGCCAAGACAGGGCAAGGGCCACCACAGATCCTGCAGGTCATGGCCTAGAAAGGGGCAGTGCACCCTAAATTCCAGGGAGTCTCAGCAGCAGCAGGGAAAGGGCACCCCCAAACCCCACACGAAAGGGCCAGTACCAGGCCAGGGCACCCCAAAGCCCCATGAGTCAGGGCCAGGACAGGGGCAGGGCACCTCCAAACCCCACATGTCAGGGCCAGGATCAGGGTCAGGTCACCCGCAACCTCTGCAGGTCATTCCCTGGACAGGGGAAGGGACAGGCACCCCCACGCCCCATGGGTGCCAGCCAGAGCGAGGAAGGGTGCCACCAACCCTTTTGGCACCTGTGCAGGTGCTTTTGTTTTCACTTGCAGCTCAGTGTCTGAGACAGCAGAATCAAGCTCTTGACAGCCACAGGTTCTTGTTACATCACGTGTGGCTGAGTAGCAAATGATGCAGGGTCAGGCCTCTGGCTCATGCAGCTGCTTATGACGTCAGTGCTGGCTGAGGAGCAGCTTTGACAGGATCAGGTCCTCAACTTTTGCATGTGCTTGTGATGTCACTCGAGGCTGGGTAGCTGATAAGGCAAGATGAGGCCCCTGCATTGCACAGATGCTTGTGATGTCACGTGTGGCTTAGTGGCCGATAGGGCAGAACCAAGCACCTCGCATCTGGAAGTACTTTAGAGTAGTCACTTGAGCCACAGCAACTGCTACGGCAGGGTCAGGCCCCCGACTTGTGCAGGTGCTGTTGACGTCTGTGACTGCTCATTCAGCTCCTGCTCCAACTTTGTCCAACACAGCTCATGCTAAGGCCTCACGGGTGCTGGCAGCAGCACCATTAGGGCAAAGCAGGAGCACCACGTAGGCAGGACGGGTTGCCAGAGCGAGCCAAAAGGGTGCATTGGGTTTGCATGGCAAGACTGTGGTAGTGAGGGGGCTACAGGGGTGGCTTCTGTGAGAAGATGCCAGAAGCTGCTCCCAGGTCCAACAGAGCCAATGCCAGCCAGCTCTAAGACAGACCCGCCACTCGCCAAGGCTGAGCCAACCAGCGACGACGGGCATGCTTTTGTGACAAGATATTTAAGAAGGGGGGAAAAACTGCTGCGCAAGAGCAGCCAGAGGGAGGAGTGAGAATGCATGAAAGAAACAACTCTGCAGACCCCAAGGTCAGTGAAGGAGGGAGAGGAGGCACTCCAGGCGTGGAGCAGACATTCCCCTGCAGCCCCTGGTGCAGCTCAGGGTGAGGCAGGCTGTTCCCCTGCACCCATGGAGGCCCACGGTGCAGCAGATACCCACCTGCAGCCCGCGGAGGACCCCCCGCCGGAGCAGGGGGATGTGCCTGAAGGAGGCTGTGACCCCGTGGGAAGTCCACGCTGGAGCAGGCTCCTGGCAGGAGCTGTGGCCCCGTGGAGAGAGGAGCCCAGGCTGGAGCAGGTTTGCTGGCAGGGCTTGTCGCCCCATGGGGGACCCACGCTGGAGCAGTCTGCTCCTGAAGGGCTGCACCCCGTGGAAGGGACCCACGCTGGAGCAGTTCGTGGAGAACTGCAGCTCGTGGGAAGGACCCACGTTGGAGAAGTTCGTGGAGAACTGTCTCCCGTGGGAGGGACCCCACGCTGGAGCAGGGGAAGACTGTGAGGAGTCCTGCCCTGAGGAGGAAGGAGCGGCGGAGACAACGCGTGATGAACTGACCATTCCCCATCCCCCCGCGCCACTCGGGGGAAGGAGCAGAGAAACTGGGAGTGAAGTTGAGCCCGGAAAGGAGGGAGGGGTTGGGGGAAGGTGTTTTAAGATCTGGTTTTATTTCTCATTACCCTACTCTGGTTTGGTTGGCAATAAATTAATTTCCCTGAGTCGACTGTGTCCAGCCCGTGACGGTAATTGCCGAGTGATCTCTCCCTGTCCTTACCTCAACCCATGAGCTGTTTGCAGCATTTTCTCTCCCCCATCATGCTGAGGAGGGGAGTGATAGAGCGGCTTTGGTGGGCACTTGGCAAGCAGCTAGGGTCAACCCACCACAAAAGAAGTTGCTGAATTCAGCGGATATGAGTGGAATGAAGAAGGTAAGGACCAAGGAGACAATTCCAAGAGAACACAGTAACTTCAGAAGGCGGCCAGCCCAGCAACAGTGAACCAAGAGACCACTGACCAGAATTAAGTGATTGGACTTGCGGTTGGACTTGGGAGTCGGATGATGGGTGGTACGGGTATAACTGAGAGGTGTGAACTGGGGTAGGGGTCCCTCTCTGGAGGCACCCAGCTCGAGCTGTAACCTAAGAACTAATAACAGACTAATTGGAAACCTTCACTTGGCCTTTGTATTCTCAGCGACATCCTAGGCTTGGACCCTGTTATGGTGGCCAGGCATGTGTAAATCCGTAACAGTACAGATGGAGAGAGAAACTGGGGAGTGAACAGGACAGAGAGGACTCAGAAATAAAAAGAGGGTCAGATCTGGGCAAAGAGACCGAGAAGGGGAAAAAAGCAGCAATGAGATGGAGGAAGAGGAAAAGAGGGCTGAGAAGCATGAAACAGGGAGAGAGGACAAATAAAAGGTAGAGCCAGCTGGACAGGGTTGTAGAGCAAGAAACAATGTGATAGGCAGCAGGACAGAAAAATAAAGACAGAAAAGATGGGGGCAGGAAGCAGGACCGAGGGACAGCGAGAGGAAGAAAGGAACAGGGAGCAGGACAGAGGGGAGAAACAAGCAGCAGGGACAGAGCAATGGAGACAAGAGAAGAGAGAGAAAGATAGGAAGAAGGACAGGGGATAGAGAGAGGAGGAAAGGAAGCAGGACATGGATTGTCACAAAGACAAGGACAGGGAGCAGGGCAGAGAATTACAGAGAGAAAAAAAAGGACAGGGAGGCAGGACAAATGGAATGACAGGCAAAGATAAGAGACAGGGAGCAGGGCACAGATGGAAGGAAAAAAGCCTGGATTGGGCAGCAAGACTGAGAGATGGAGAAGGAATAAACAGCAACGGGCTGCAGGACAGTTAGATGTTAGACCATGGCAGAGCCCCCCATTTGCACGTCTGAAAGCTCAGCCAAGGGAAGGTGAGGACCAAAAAGAGCAACAAGCCCTTAGCCCTACGGTGTGGGAGAAATCGCTGCACGCTTGCACTGTGGGAGCTGGTCTGTGCCTGGAGTGAGAGTGAGCTTGAGAACGTGTACTGGGAGTGCGGGGAGGCAAGGGAAGGGCGGATGGCCAGAGTGTGTTTGGCTGTGAAAGCGCTGTCAAGGCAAGGTGGGCAGCAACAAGAGCTTTCAGTGCTGTCACCTTTGCTGTGAGAGAAATCGGTTGACGTTTGCCGTGCCGGAGCAGGGCTCTGCCGATTGAACACAGCGGTGCTCCGTGCTTGCTTGGCTGCTTACACTGCAAAAACCCATGTCACTGTCACGATCGGAAGAGACGAACTCCCAAACTGCAAACGTCAAGCGAGTTCCCCCACACCATAGCTTTAAGAGTTAAGAGCTGGTGCTGCTCCTCCCCTTCCCTTGCAATCGCTTTCACAACCAAACGCGCTCTGGCCGTCCGCCCTTGCCTAGCCTCAAAGCATTCCCAGTACAGACGTATGCTCAGGCCCACTCTCACGCCAGGCGCAGGCCAGCTCCCAAAGTACAACCAGCCACCCAACGTCTCCCACACTGTAGCTCTAAGCCTTAGGGCTGTTGCTGATCCGCACCTTCCCTTGACAGCGCTTTCACAGCCAAACGCGCTCCGGCCGTCTGCCCTTGCCTCGCCTCCCAGCACTCCCAAAACTAACACACATTTCGCAGACCCATCCTCTCTCTCGGTACAGACCAGCTCCCAAACGGCAAACCTCCGGCAATTTCTGCCACACTCTGCGCAGCAGGGCCGAGAGCTCTTGCTGGTCCTCGCCTGCCCTTGCCATCGCTCTCGCAGCCACACCAACACTGCGGCTTCTGCGCTCGCCTCCCAGCACTCCCAACACACGTTCTCGAGCTCACTCTCACTCCAGCCTTACGCCACCTCCCCAGTGCAAATTTCCAGCCGTTCTCCTACGCCACAGGCCTGCGGGTAAAGAGCTGTTGCTATTCCTCAACTTGCCTCGACCGGCGCTTTCGCAGCCAAACGCGCTCTGGCCATCAGCCCTTGCCTCGCCTGCCAGCACTCCCAACGAACGTTCCCAAGCTCAATCTCACTCTCGGCATAGACCACGTCCCAAAGCACGGTCATCCACCAAGTTCTCCCACACCAGAGGCCTAAAGCTTGAGAGCTGGTGCTGCTCCTCCCCTTCCCTTGCAATCGCTTTCACAACCAAACGCGCTCTGGCCGTCCGCCCTTGCCTAGCCTCAAAGCATTCCCAATAGAGACATGTTCTCAAACTCACTGTCACTCATAGACCAGCTCCCAAAGTATAATCATCCACCAATTTGTCCTGCACCGTAGGACAAATTGTACTGTGAATGCTGGGAGGCAAGGCAAGGGCAGATGCCCAGAGTGTGTCTGATTGTGAAAGCTCTTTCAAGAGAAACTGAAGACCAGCAAAGCTCTTAAGCCTTAGGCCTATGGTGTGTGAGAAATTGTTGGATGATTGTACTTCGGGAGCTGGTCAGTGCCTGGAGTGAGAGTGAGCTTGAGAATGTGTATTGGGAGTGCTGCGAGGCAAGGCAAGGGTGCATCCCCAAAGTGTGTTTGGCTGTGAAAGCAGTTGCAAGAGAAGGTTAGGAATAGCAACATCTTTTAGCCCTCAGGTCTGTGGTGTAGGAGAAATCGATGAAAATTTGCACTCTGGAGGTGGTCTGTGCCGAGAGTGGCAGTGAACTTGAGAATGTGTGTTGGGAGTGCTGGGAGGCAAGGGAAGGGCAGATGCCCAGAGCGCGTTTGGTTGTGAAAGCGATTGCAAGGGAACGTGAGGACCAGCAACAGCTCTTAGCCCTCGGTCTTGTGGTGTAGGAGAAATTGATGAAAATTTGCATTTTGGAGGTGGTCTAGGTTGAGAGTGTCCCGACTGTCACACCTCTTGCTGCTCCGGTGAGTGCCGCTCAACTGTCTAAACCTTCCCCTCTGACAATCAGCAGGCTGTTGGAAGAGAAGGTAAGTTTTATTTCAACTTATGCACTGATTCTTGTATTTTCGTAGAGTTTATTTTCCAACTGTTTGCATTTGTTCACAAGGGCTTCCAGGATCCTGTACGAAGGCAGCCACCATTAGCAAGTCTTCTGGGCCTGTGGTGGTGCATTCCGCCCCACCCCCCCTATTCCTCTTTCTCTTCAACGGCTTTACCATCTCAGGAATTCCAGGCCACTGCTTTTGTGTAGCGAATTAGTTGGTTAAGCACCCCTTAATTGTACCAGAAACTCCTACATGGCTGGAGCAGAGAGCGGCCCTGTCCTTATCAAAATCTTTGTATTATGGCTAACAAGGGGAGCAAGAACAAACAGCTACCCCAGACATCCTTGGAACAGGGTGGTATCATCGTTACTGGAATTCCAGCAACTACCAACCCAAATTGTGGCTCGGATGGAAATTTACTGGTGATTAAAGTCAATCATCTCACAATCCTATAAACGGCACTCCTGAGGCAGGCCCTTTGAGCTCTCCTGGACTGCCGCGGGCTGCACCAGCATCTCCCTCTGATCGAAACGCCTCTCAGAGTCAGTGAAACTAGCAGACTCCAAAAGTCTGCTGCAACCAGAATGCCATTGCCAGAGATCGACAACAGAGCCTGGGCTGAAATTCTTCACTCCTCGAGACTCTACTCTATCTCGTTGAGATATGCCAAGGCATTAGATGTGAGTATTTCACTAAACTTGAGGGGAATTTTTAACAGGTATACCATTTTCATATATGCATTCATATTTGTGGTATGCATGCATGAATCAACTTAAGTAGTCTGTAGATGTATGATTTAATTTCAGAAGGAGTCTTATACTGCTGCATTATTCTTATAGCATTACTCTCATAAACCGTTGACCAAGTCTGAGACCAAGATTGGGCCCAGCTGCACCTGGGCTCCTCTCTGAGAAGGAGTTTAGAAAGCAAGGGGGTCCATTCTGAACCTCGTGACTCAACGGGAGGGTCCTCCTTATCCCCTACATACGCGATCCCTTTATGAATCATTCCAACTCAGTGTGATTTAATTTTCCTTTATGCGCTTCCATGTAGTAATAGAGTGAACCTTGCCATCTTCGAATCTGTACCTAAGTCACTGTTTTGATCAATATTGTATAATCACTTTATTAATCACTGATGATTGAGTGCTATTAAAAATATTATAATTAAATTCTGCGATTTGCTACAAGTAAATTCTAACTGTTACTAAATCAAACTGTGTGAAGTCACTCATTCATAGTAATTGACATAATCAGCAGGATTCACAAACCTGTATTCCTGACAGGGCCCCCAAGGACAACCAATGGCCACAGCTGGTAGGTAACTACAAGTTTAGGATTTCTTTAAAAAAATTATCTTCAGAACAAGTGGATGGGATTTTTTTTCTTTTTTGTCTCCCCACTCCAAAAGGTCATCCAGTGAGAGCCAGAACAATTCGCTCAGCAGGTGGCAGAGCAGGCTGGGAACTGTGAGTATTCTACAGAAATTCAACAGATGACCACTTGTAACCTGTTAAACGAGGCCGTAACACATGACTTGTACAGCAGCTGGTTTATAATGAACTGAGTATGCACAGATAGCAGTGGAGGATGGAAAACAGGGCTCTGAAAAATGAACGCTTTTTTGAAGAAAACATAATTACATGTAAAACTTAAATATAATTAAGGCATCAGATGGAAAGCCAGCCTTTTGATCACTGCCTCAGTAGGGCTGAAGACATTGACTTCCCAGTAGAAATCAGCCTCCAACTTTTTTTTTTAACAACTTAGTTGATACTGATTGAGCAAATTGTTGGAAAAGTCAACGCTGTTATTTTATGACAAATTTGAATTTCTTCAGTTCAGCCATCTCAACTAGCCAGGATGCTTTCTCTCAGTTGGAGAGAGAGGAGTCTGTTTTATCTATCATTGCAGCGTCAAGTGAGTCCTTCCTTTTGGTATGTATTTGTTATAGATAGAGTGGGAGGGTGCGTTTATAAAATCTATAGTAAGATAAATCAAACCAAACCCCAGGATGCGTCCCACAAATTGTCTAAAATCTCACATTCAGTAAGCAAGAAAATAGCAATTCAGGGACAAGAACAGGCCAAATACATCACCATGAGGCAACAACACAGGAAGCATATGTGGAAGAAGTCAGAAGTAGTCTGAGAGAGGATTAGTTCCTATCTGCGCAGTACTTTCAAGATGAGCAGTGTATTAAGTGTTTTAAGTATTAAGTGCGTCGAGGGGTGGCAGAGGAGCGGTGGGCACGTGGCCCATGGGAGACAGGAGCCTCTTTGAAGCATGGGCAGCCTCCATCCACAGTCACAAAGCTGAGTGTAAGGAGAGAACACTGAGGGAACTGCTGGGGCTGAGGATGTAGAAGGCAAGTATGAGGATCCAGAAATGAGTGTAGTCTCAAATGAACAGAAAGCAAGGAGAAAAAGGATTAAGTTGAGAACAAGAAGTGCTCGCCACCATGCTCCCGCTTCATTTGCTTTCCTCTTTAAAATGAGGGCGGAGCGTTACAGTGACACGTGTTTTGGGGTTTCTTTAGAAGTTCAAATCAAGAAGGCCTGCACAGTGAATGTACCCAAAGGATTCAGGCCCCCAGCACTGCCAGTCTTTGTGCCTATGCCTCCCCCTCCCTCGTCTCCTCCAGCACCCATGCGCTTCCTCTTCCATCGGGGCCACCACCACCACAGCTTCCTCCTCAGTTTCCACCTGGTCAGCCTCCATCTGCTGGCTACACCATCCCCCCTCCAGGATATCCCCCCGTTCCTGCAAACAGGTCACCAGCCTGGGTACCAACAGCAGTACCGAGGGCTCCCTCAAACAACATCCCAACGACACAAACACCTCCTTTATAGAGTCATAGAATCATTTAGGTTGGAGAAGACCTTTAAGATCATCGAGTCCAACCATTAACCTAACACTGCCAAGTCCTCCACTAAACCGTGTCCACTTCAGAGGAGGGATGTGAGAGAAATTGTCTTCATTTCCTCTTTTGTTTATCTCCTGTGGATACACGGAGAGATTTTGACCTGGACTGCAAACTGGTGGCTTTCGCTAGTATTTTGTTGACATTGTTGAATTTTTCTTAGCAATTAAAAGATCAGGCTTGTTTGTAAGGAAATCTTAAACTGGTGAAGGAATTTGAGAGGATGAATGATGCCAATGCACATACGCGGAATAATGTGCAATGGTTCTTTAAAAAATAATAAAAGAAAAACTTGTGAAGAAAAAACTCAGGGTAGCTGATGTTTTCTATCCCCCAAAATCTCTTGGGCAGGAGTCTGAATAGGTCACTCTCAGTCAAGCTGTCAGTATCTTTCCTAGAGTAATGGCATTGAGTGACATTCCTAGCGGCTGAGTTTAGAAGCTTTTAGATAGGATTTGTGTTGAAATGCAGTCACTGTCCTTGGTTAGAGCTAGAGGTAGGTGCCAAATGTTGCTAGGACATCTGGCTAGAAGTGCTGATGAAATAGTCCTGTAGGTAGGATTGCAGTACAAGTATTTTGCATCCTGTACAACTTGCCAAATAAGGAGTGAAGTTAAAGAGTCTCAGCTGGCATTTTAAAATTGAGCTTTACTGTCTTCAGGCTAAATCACGTTTTCTTGATGGTTTGCACTGCACAGGAGCTGTTAAGATTTGCTCTTTTTGCATCTTACTGCAACCAAAATGATTTGCACTTCATGTAGTCGTGGAGGAGTGAAAAATGTGCCCCTTCCCGTGCCAGCAGAGGCCAGCATGCACCACCTGAAACCAATCAACAGCTGCAGTAGTTCATGGGATAGAAGTGAGTGGAAGTAGCCTTACCCTTCCTGGATGTTTCCACACGAGCAAAGCAGCAGCTGTTGTGTCTTGTATTACATGTCATCAAGTTCTTCACTTTGCAGTAGCGTCATGTCAGCAGCTGAAAGAAGCTTTGATGTAAGCATAAGGAGAGGAAAAAGAAACGCAAAGCAAACTTGGGAGGAAAAAATTGGGGAGAATGATTGTTTTGAATTAACTTCATATTTTTGTGTGTGTTGTTTTTTTTTTTAAGGTCCAAGTCTCCCTGTAGTGATGGTTATCACCGTTCAAGGTCAAGGTCACCCCCATACAGAAGATCCCATTCACGGCCAAGGTCTCCCGTATTTAGAGGCCATTCTACCACTAAACGGACTATGCCTCAAGGGGAAGGAGAAAGGCAGCATTTTAACAGACACATACAAGTTCCACCATATGACAGGGAAGCTCACTATGGCAGATCTGTTGACTTCAGAGATCCATTTGAAAAGGAAAGATACAGCGCATGGGAAAGGTACTATCGAGAACGGTATGAGAAGTTTTACAAGGGCTGTGCTGTTGGCGCTCAAGCTCCACCTCCAGTAAAGAGAGAGAACTTTTCTCCAGATAGGTTTGGTCCACCTGGGACCAGACGAGACAATTGGCCATATGCTCGGGGACATAGGGAGCATTATCCTGGTGGGCAGAGCCACCAAAATTGTAATAGACCTGGAAATTACCCTGAAAAACCTTCTGCAAGAGAGAGCCATGGCATCAAAGATCCTACAAAATCAAAGAGAAGGAGGTAGAAAATCCACTGGGAGATGGCAAAAGGAACAATCACAAAAAACACCGGAAGAGAAGAAAAGGGGGAGAGAACGAAGGATTTCCCAATTCTCCTAAGACAGTATAATAAAACCAGCTAAAGCTTTCCAAGAGAAGGTGGGTGGGAGCATGAAAAATCTCCTCCAATGGAACCTCCTGTGAAAAAAGAGAAATATGAGTAGCCAAAGACAGAGAATGTTAAAACACCTTCCTCTTAAAAGGCTGAGAACATTTTGATACTATCCCATAAAGAGTAGTTCCCACTTTGAGAAGACAGAAGGGGAGTACCTTATCAGCCTCAATGTAATGTTGCAAAATTACTTATCTTCAAGAACACAAAGAAGCAGCACTTCAGAAACTATTTGCCATGTTTGATCCATTTTGTTAATTTTGTGTTGGAAAATGACACAGTTTTTGCATAACAATTTAATTTCCTGTAAGTTATGGACATTTCAGGGGGGTTTGCAACAGCCAAACTAGAAGTGTTTCTGGAACATGGACAATCGCATGGCTGTTTTTCTCTTTGTTTACTAGCACGTGTATAAACACAAATCACACGTTTATAAAGTTAACATTCTTTTAGACTCATGTATGCCCTGGCACATCTGTATGACATTTCTAAAGCAGCATCTTACCATAACCTAACATCAAATGAAGTCTAAAATCAAATGAAAAAAAAAGGAAAAATCCTGGAGCAGGAGGGAAGACGTAGCGTTAGTTAGAACTAAATAAAGTAAATGAAAGACAAAGCAAAAACATTCTCTTCTTGTTTGCTCTGACCGTACCTGATTTTTGCAGTTTTACACATGGTTCTTATGCCTTTCCAGCATTCAGGTATAACACGATTTGACCGATTGCTAAGTAAACACACACACACGAGGCTACTGTTTTGCAAAGCAACTCTAATCACGTGGCGTTGTCACGCATCTGCTTCCTTCTTGACCCAGACGTCCCTGGAGCGGGTCTTGCTGCAGTTCCTTGTCTCTGCTGCCAGGGCAGGGGAGGGTTTCCCAGAGGTGCGGGAGGGGCTGGGACGCTGGCGTGATCTGGGCAGGGCAGGGGTGTCCTTTGTTCTTCGGGGTGGGGGCTGCCCTCCTCCTCCTTGCAGAGAGCTGGGGTCATGGGGCACGCTGGCTGAACCGTGGCTGTGCAGCATACAGTGTCAGCTCGATGTATCTTAAGAAAGGTCAGACCAGTTCATATTCCAAAGACTATGTTGTGGTTTAACCCCAGTTGGCAACTAAGCAGCATGCAGCCACTCGCTCACTCCCCCTGCCCCAGTGGGATGGGGGACAGAATCGGAAGAGTAAGAGTGAGGAAACTCCTGGGCTGTGATAAGAACAGTTTAATTGAAATAAAATAAAGTAAAATACTAGTAGTAATAATGTCAATATAATAATAATAGTAATAATAATATACGAAGCAAGTGATGCACAATGCAATTGCTCACAACCCAACGACCGATACCCAGCCCGTCCCCGAGCACCGATCGCTGCCCCCCAGCCAACTCCCCCCACTTTCTATACTGAGCATGACGCCCTATGGTCCTCCAGCCTCCGCCCGACCCCTCCAGCCAGTTTGGGTCAGCTCTCCCGGCTCTGCCCCCTCACAGCTTCTTCTGCACCCGGCAGAGCATGGGAAGGGGAAAAGTCCTTGCCTGGCATAAGCAGTACTGAGCAACAACTAAACCATCAGGGTGTTATCAGCATTCTTCTCCTACTAAATCCAAAACACAGCACTATGCCTGCTACTAGGGAGAAAATTAACTCTAGCCCAGCCAAAACCAAGACACCTAGTCAGGAGAAATGCCCCCGCTGGGACTGGAGGGAAATGAGAGGTGCCGGGGCAGGAGGGACTGTGGGGCATGCAAAGGCTGGGGCAAACCCCAGCTGGGCAGGGGCAAAAATAACTGCTCCAAGTGGGGCAGGGACAGGGGTAGAACGGCATGCCCCATGGGGGGCCAGGGGCACAAAGAGATGCCCTGAGCCAGACAGGGACAAAACCAAATGCCCCATACAGGACAGGGGCAAAACTAGCCACCCCAATTTGGGCAGGAGCACAAAAGGCCACCTGAGCAGGGCCAGAGTACATCCAGGCACCCTGTGTGGGGAAGGGGCAAAATGAGCCTCCACAAGCAAAAGAGGGGAAAAACCCAGCAGTCCTGAGAGGGACCTGATGAAAGCAAGCCCTGCGAGCAAGGCTGTAGGCAAACGGGATGCCTCAAGCAAAATATAGAAAGAGAAAAGCCTCCCTGAGTGGAGCAAGGGCAAAGCTAACTGCCCTGAGCTGAGCAGGAGCACAGCTAACTGCCCCAAGCAGGGCTGGCGAAAACCAGATGACGCCAGTGGGGCGAGGGCCAAAGCAGCCAGGTCAAGTGGGGCAGGAATAACAACCAGCTGCCGTGTTGGGACAGGAGCAATGCTCACTGCCCTCCCAGCGAGTCAAGGAGTTAAACCTGATGCTAAAGAGCTGTCCACGAATATTTTTCAGAGCTGCAGGGTGAGAGAGCAGCCGGCTGGGGGCCTGGAGCAAGCCAAAGTCAACCCAGGGCAGCTGCTGAAGGGGTTTCTTCGGTAGCGCTACTTCAGAGTCAGCCTGTGGCTGCATCTTGGGGGGCAGATACAATTCATTGCAAAGGAACCTGTAAGAGCCCAGGTGCTTTGCTACACGAGTCCCATGGACAAAGTCCTGTACCTAGGAAGAGTGGAAAAGAAACCCTCAGCAACCGGAGCATGCCGGCCAAAGCTGTGAGCAGGCACGCTTACAGCCCTGGCCAGGTTTGCATTCATCCGGCTGGTGCGGCTCGGGGAAGAGGTGGGAGCTCTGCCGATGGACGAACAGCCCTTCGCCAGCAGCGCATGGGGAAGGCCAGCGGCTGCCGGCTGCGGGAGGCGCCCGGGCCGTGGCAGACGCCCTGGTGCAGCCCCATGTCACAAAGGGTCGGTGATGCGGCACCCGCCTGGCGCTTGTGACCTCACCTGGCCAGGGCTTGGCATCCTGAGCAGCTGGCCAGCGAAAGCTAGTTGGGCTGAGCTGGCCTTCGGGATAACTTGGCTCATTCCTTCGCTACTTGCGTGCCTACTTTTTTCCAACCATTTCTTGTTTCCTGCCCACTTCTCCTCAACCTCCATCCTCTTTCAAAGGTAATTATGATTTGCCTTTCAGGACAGATCATAGAGGAGGTAGATACGGGATAAACGTATAGGCTGGTCTATACCTTCTGAGCTCTAGGCTGAGCTATTACACCTTTCTAGGCTGGCCAGGGCTATGGGTAGAGATCGTATTTGCTAATTCTTATTCCTTTACCGTATGCTAGGATAGGTAAGTAGGGGGGTGGCAGTGTAGTCGGAGGCATTGGGCTCAGCCTAGAAAGACAAGAAGCCCACCCTGACTGATGCGGTAGGAAGGGAGATGGAAAAGGAGCACGGCAAAGACAGCCGTTAAAGTAGCGGCCGAAAGCCGGTCACTCCTGCATACAGGGTGGGCAAGCGTGGGCTGGAGAGCCAGACAGCTCTGGTGCTAACGCTAGCAATGGGTAAGCAGCAGGTCCTCTTCAGAGAAGGTGACACGCAATGCAGTCTTTCCAGAGGGCCTGGGTAATTGCTGTCAGTTGGAGTCCGGTGACAGGGACAGGAGGGCCATCAGCCTGCAGCTCTGCAGCACTTACAAGTACCACTGAAACACTGCTGATGGCAGATGCTCTTCCGTGGGTTTAGTCTGGTGGTTTTCTAATCATTTTGTTGAGCTAAAATTATTTCTTTGCAATCAGGTGACAGGACTGGCATCGACCTTCTCTTTCTGGAGCACGTCCTGACATCCTTTGTCATCCCAAGCTTTCCCCTCTGTTCCTGAGAGGACCGATGGCTGCAATGGGGAATGACTCCTGTGAGTAACGGCTTCACCAGCAGCCTTGGACTTTGTGAATCCCCAAAGGCAACGGATGTGGCTGGTGCTCCTTCCCTCGGTGTTGATGGGCTGACAACCTAGCATGAATTCTGGGGCGTTTCCTGGTAGCAGCCAGACTTACCCAGGTGTTTTCGATCAGACACAGGAAAATGCATTTTATCACTCCTCTGCCACTACGTACAAGACTTGGAAAGATGACATTGCTCGTAGAAAGATCTGACATCAGTAGGGTTACCTTCTCTGCTAGGTACTTGCTTGTTTTCATCAACTTACAATCAGGAAAAGGGAAGACTTGACCTGATAATCCAATGCAAGGCTCTAGAGGGAAAGGAAGATAGCCCGAGGCACAGAAAGCAGAGCGGGGGTTTGTTGGACTTTCAGTAAGCAGAGGAACAGACTATTTTCCAAAACGGTTTCTTGACCAGTAATTGTCAGTGGCAGTGTTAGGCTTCCCCCAATGTTTCTGTGTTGGAGGTTAGAGCTGCTTTTCCTGGGAGCTTCTGTACAGAACTCGGCTTTTTAAATATGCTATTGTGCAACAGTATCAACTCATCTCTTTTCAAATACCATTTCCCTGCAGTCCTTGCCGAGGGAACGGCTCCCACACAAAGGGTCCTCTTTCCCCTGGAGAAGATTTGCATGGCCTGGCCGCAACGACAGAGAGCTGGAGCAGGACTCTACAACCTGGGCAATACGTGCTTCCTCAACTCCGTCCTGCAGTGCCTGACGTACACGCCCCCTCTCACCAACTACCTGCTCTCTCATGAGCACAGCCAGTCATGTGAGGACTTTTAGGAACAGCTCCTTGTAAATCTGTTGGGCACTTCCCAAGGATTCTCACAATCTGGAATTTCATTTAGGAGAAAAGCAGCCCTTCTTTGTCAGCCCCCCAACTTGGTGTTCTTTGGACACTCAACCCTAGAAGCCTCTTGTCCTATCTAGGTGTGTTCATCTTCAGAAAGGCACCACTTTCTAGCCCCGGGTCTCGGACCCTAGTCCTGCAAGTTAAACCCTCTGTGCTTATTGCACAGAAAACTTCTGTCCGTTAAGCACCCCTCTGAAGAAAGCTTTCTATGCGCTAAAATGTCCTGGGCTTGTTGGGACATTGGCACTTTGGGAGGAGTGGAGACTGTCCTTATAACGTCATTAGGTTTCCCAGTGCTATGGCTATTTTGCTAACCTGAGAAGCTTGCTTCCCTCCCTCCGGCCCACCCTCTTCAGGTTGTCAGCAAGGCTTCTGCATGATGTGCGTAATGGAAGCGCATGTTCACAAGGTCCTGCATTCCTCAGCCAGTGCCATCCAGCCGAGGGCTGTCGCCAGTGTCCTCACACGTAAGTCATTTCAGGTGCTTTGACATGGTTCCTTCCCTTCTTGTAGGACAGAACTAGTAACTTCTTCTTTCTTAGGAATAGGAGAACACTTTGAGCTTGGCGTGCAGGAAGATGCCCACGAGTTTTTATGCTATACTGTTGATGCCATGCAGAGAGCTTGCCTGAGTGGAAGCAACCAGTAAGCACAAGCAAATTACCTTTTCAATGTTCCTGAGCCCTTTGGACTCCTTGATGTACTCCCACCAAGGAAACCCTGCGCCCAGGGTTTTCCGACCAAGAAAACTCTTGGAAGAGATAACTCTCTGCCTTACCATTTGTTTCCAGCTTGGACAGCTCTTCTCAAGGAACTACCATCGTCCAGCAAATATTTGGGGGCTTTCTAAGATCAAGAGGTACTTTTTAAAAATATTACTGTTCTTAGAATGTTCTGTGGCTCTTTGTTTGTGGTAAACAGCTTCTAGTATGCAGCAGTATGTCCCATGTGTCTAAAGTGGTATGTGTTGGTCGGTGAAATGGGCAGAGTCAGTCTCCTTCCCAGCCTGATAAGCATTTCTCTTTGCCTTCCAGTAACGTGCTTGAGTTGCAAAGCCGTTTCCGACACCTACGAGGCATTCCTTGATATTCCTTTGGATATCAAGGTAAAGAAGTTTGGAAATTGTGGTGCAAAATGTTTCCAGGTCCCTGCAGGAGGCTAGTTTATCTCCAGTGAACTCTGCTGACTTCAACCTGTGGGCTGTGACCTCACAAGAGCTTGGTGGTGGATGGGGAGGGAACTGGACTTGTGTGCTCCTTCTGGGGAAGCCCTGTAAATGGTCTCCCTGTGCTGGGTGCTGGGTGTCAGCTGAGCAAAGAGTAAGGATGGTACCTACAGCCATGATGACACTGTCATACCACCCTGCTTCGCACTCCCTCAATACGTGTCAGATTGCTGGATGGATGGGGTCGATTGCTTGTGTTATTTTTGACCTGTACCATGGACAACTCTGGTACCACCCAGGGGTAGCTGCTTCTTGGGACAACGCTGGTACTACACGGGTAGCTATGTCTTGGGATTTTGAATTTCCAGGAGCTTAGTGCTCTTCTTTCTTTCTCATCCAGGCAGCCTCCTCTGTCACTGGAGCTCTGGAAGACTTTGTCAAACCTGAGCAGCTGGATGGTGAAAATGGCTACAAATGCAGCAAGTAAGATTATTACTAATGACATCTTCCCAGCAGATACTGGGTTACGGGATAGCATGTCTCAAAGCACTAGTTCTGTTTTGACTTAATTGAGAAACCCAGTCATGAGGCAGCTGGGGTTTTTTTCTTTTCTTTTTCTTCCCCATACAACTAATCCACCTGAAAAACCTGGAACTTGGAAAATAATGCATTTGTTTCTAAGACAGGTAATTTCTTTCCCTTCTGCCTGAATATTTGGAAAGCTCTGATGAGAATTTGATTCCTGGCATTGTCTGCCCTGGAAGTGGTCAACCTCCCTAGCTATGAAGCTGCCCACTGAACTACCCCTATGCCCAGAAGGACAAAGACACGTCCCGTGGGCAGTGGTGAGCTGAAGCAAGGAGGAGCTCTGGACAGGCATTTGGCAACAGCAGCGTCTTCAAGAAAGCAATCAACAGTTTCATTTCCAAGGCTTTTTGGATGCTTGCGTCTCTGTCCAGGAGACCTCAGTCCTCGGAGCAGTAGCAGCCCCCACTGGCTCTCTGAATGCTGTCAAGCCTAGTTCTTGTCTTGTAGACTGCGGGCTGCTGCTCTCCAAAGGGAGCCAGCCTAGACCAAAGCTACCTTCACTGAGAGCGTGCGGACTGAAGGGGTGTGGAATGCAAACACGTGCATACGATAGTTGAGCAAAACAAGCCTTAACTCAACCATCCATGGATGGGGGGCGGAGTGGGGAGAAGACAGGCTGCAACAGTTGGGTCTGTGCTTGTTTCAAGGTGTGAACAGCTGGCCACTGCGTCCAAGAGCCTTACAATACATCGTTCCTCCAATGTCCTGACAGTGTGCCTGAAGAGATTTGATGCTTTCTCTGGCAGAAAGATTAGCAAGGTATGTTTACAAGTGCACTGCAACTTTGTCTGCTTGGAAGGAGACCTTTCCTGAGGGACAATCCTTTTTTGGAAGTTGTTCGTGTTTGCACGACAGCTATTGAGTGCAGCCATCTAAGGAAAATCAGTGCAATAGCTATGCCTCGCTCTTTCCCTTGTGGTAAGAGGGAAGTTCCAATGTGAAGATAAGCACCTACTGCGCTCGTGAAGAGCTGGTTTGGCTGAGAATGGTTTTCTGCCACCTCAATGATGAAATGGCAACACCTGGTTTTGATGAACCCAGAAGATCTATTTCTATACCTCTAGCCTGTGGTTGGTGACAAAGTTTTCTCAGGCTGCTTCCTAAAGACTCTCAGGATAATTTGTGAGTCTTCTTGGTGTCCCTTTAGGTTGTGAAGTATCCAGAATATTTGGACCTTGGCGCATACATGTCTCAGGCGGGTGGAGAACCGCTCCTCTATTCCTTGTATGCCGTCCTGGTACACGAAGGTTCTGGCTGTCAGGCAGGACACTATTACTGCTTCGTGAAGGTAAAAGTCAGCTCTGTGATTTGCGTTGGTGTATTGTGTCCTGCAGTGGTGTTCTGTCTGTGGTTTTGTTTTAAAACCCCTGCAGTTCATCTGAAGAGAGCGTTGCCTTTCTTTGCAGGCCAGCAATGGACGGTGGTACAAGATGAATGATGACTCTGTAGGTCTTTGTGACATCAAGACGGTTCTCCGCCAGCGTGCGTATTTACTCTTCTATGCCAGGTAATAACAAGCGTGAAGGGGTGCTCAGAATACACTCCCGCTCCTGTTACTGCTCTTGTTGTTGTTCTCCTCCAGTGGGTTTTGCTTTCTGTCCTGGGAAAGAATGACTGTTTGTCTCGTTCAGTTCTCTCTGTTCTGCTCCTTTCTTCTCCCTCCTTGTCTGGCACTAAACTGTTGTGCTTGTGCCACTTGCTGGCTGTGTGCTCTCTGAGACTGACTGGCTGTGACAAGAGGTGAAAGGGAGGCCTGAGAGGGCACAAAGATGAGTTAGTGCTTGGAAAGGGACAGACATGGCTGGAAGACCATGATCTAATTTCCAGCTTCTAGTTCTCGTTCAGTCTTCTGCGTGCCTTATCAAGTGCTGCCGGAAAATGATAGGATGAGACTGAAGCCACGAGGAGGCTGCAACAACAGCCCTAGGCTAAGATCACCGTTGTTTCTCCAGGCACCATGATTTGACCCCTGGAGCAGGCACTGAATGCCAGGAGACAAAGAGCATTTCCGTGGCAAAGCTGGGTCAGGTGCTGAAGAGTCCATTTTCTGGACGCACCGTAGCACTGAGGAATCACGAACGCAGACAAAACAGGCAGAGGATCCAAGGGAAGAGAAAAATGCAGGACTCTGCAGGGACTCCCCCTCAGCACTGCAGCGGGAAGAGAGCGCGCTCTGACACCAAGCAGGGGAAGAAGCTGAACAGAAGCCAACCAGACTGTCTGCCTCCCAGGTGGAGGCACGCTTGCCGTGCAGAAATACAGAAGCACACTCGCCATCAGCTGGTGCGCGGCACTGGGAACCTGTGCAGCTCTTCCCACGGGGAGAACAGCAGCCCTGAGAATGGCAGAAGCTCAGGAGGGGAAGCTGTGCACGGCTCAAGTGACCACAGAGCAGACTTGCATTCTGCTTCGGTAGGTGAGCAGCAGCCACGGAAATCCTCACTTGAACAGCGTGTGCTCCCACCGGTGCCAGTTCACCCAGAGTCTGCAGGCTCTTGCCAGGCAAATGAAAAACAAAGATGCAGAAAGAGGAAACTGTCCTGTGCAGAGCGGGGTGAACGTGTGCCCGAAAGTAAGCGGCAAAAGTCAGAAGCGAGCATTCTGGTGATCTGGAATCGCGAAAGAAATGCAAGAAATGCAAGAAGAAAGAGAAATCCAAAGAGAACTCTGGAGAGGAGCACGCAGAAGTAAGCAATGTTTGCAGCGTCACCAGCAAATGTTGCCTCACTCTTGCCAGGTGTTTCAGGCGATCAAAACAATAAAATTGCCATCATAACCAGACCCAGTCCTGAGTGGTGCTTCTGATTTCTGTAGAGTGTTTGACCGTGCAAGAAGCAACAGAGGGGTTCAGGGCTTTTTGAAATTGTACACAATTGTACACAACTGCACACAATTTTGAAATTGTACACTCGAGACTTCCTTTACGAAAGCACCCTTGTGATCCAGAAGGGTGGAAGCTTTCTACACTTGCTGAGCATATTAAAATAGCATGTAGAGATCTCATGAAAAAAAATGCCCAGGAACAAAGCATCTGCAGTCCTGCTCGATTAGAGGCTCAGGTCACCTGCGTGTGATTCACGTTGTCTTCTCCCAGGTGTGACATCTGGTGCAAGAGACACAAGGAAACCAAGGCATTACAAGCATTGCCACTGACGGTCCCTCCAACAGGGTCATCTTGTTAAGACGATGGGTTTCCACTCTTTTTACTCCTTGTTTTGGTGAAGAAGCTGGTTTCCTGGCAAACCTGGGCAGTGGAGTCTGAGTAAAAAAGACAACACTTCACCCTGAAGATGCTTCTGCAGTGTCCCACAAGAGCTGCAGTTCATACGCCTTCTGGCCTCTTTCCGAGCCTGTCGCAAGGTGTTCTAGATATGAAATCGGTTTCTGAGGCATAACCAAGGCAGAAATGTGTAGGCATTTGTCCTGGTTTCGGCTGGGATAGAGTTAATTTTCTTCCTAGCAGCAGGCATAGTGCTGTGTTTTGGATTTAGTAGGAGAAGAATGTTGATAACATGCTGATGTTTTTAGTTGTTGCTGAGTACTGCTTATGCCAGTCAAGGACTTTTTCAGCTTCCCATGCTCTGCCAGGCGCACAAGAAACTGGGAGGGGGCACAGCCAGAATAGTTGATCCAAACTGACCAAAGGGCTATTCCATACCATATGACGTCATGCTCAGTATAGAAACTGGGGGGGGTTGGCCGGGGAGCAGCGACCGCTGCTCGGGAACTGTCTGGGTATCGGTCGTCGGGTGGTGAGCAATTGCATTGTGCATCACTTGCTTTGTATATTATTATTACTATTATTATTATTATATTGTTATTATTATTATTTTACTTTATTTTATTTCAATTATTAAACTATTCTTATCTCAACCCAGGAGTGTTTCTCACTCCTCCGATTCTCTCCCCCATCCCATCAGGGTAGGGGGAGTGAGCGAGCGGCTGCGTGGTGCTGAGTTGCTGGCTGGGACTAAACCACGACAGTCCTTTTTGGCGCCCAACGTGGGCACGAAGGGTTTGAGATAAGAACAGATTAACTAGAGTGTATTAAGGAATCTGTTAACAGTTGCCGGTCATGATATTAGTTCATCTGATCTGTACCATGTTCTTTTCTTGGCTGTGCATGTTAAAGCTTGGTGTTGGTCTGTGCATTGCGCTATGCTCTGTAGTGATTAAGGATGTTTTGATTGGGAGGTTCCTTATCAAAATCCTGACCTCGAGCATGGTTTTGTATCTGGGTTTTATACACAAGTCATTACTGTACTTCGGGTACCACCTCATGGAGAGAGTTAGCAATTATACCTTTCCCTCGGAGACGTTTGTTGTGGAGGAACTACAGAATGACACCTTCATTACCTTATTCTATAATGCTTCCTCCCTCATTACAGAAAGTTTTCAGTATTTTGAACATCCCTGGGCAGTTAAGATACTTCTATTGATACTTCTTGGGAATATTGTTTTGGTTTTGACAAAGGTTAGTAAGCAATTTAAGAATATCATCCAGAGATCTGCCCCAAGGCTGGAGAGTTATGAGTGGCAGGGTGTGTGGGATCGTATGGGCAAGTACCTAGGGCAGTGGGGACCTCCAGTGTTTTGGAACTTCACCCCTGAAGAAGTGCAGAATCCTGAAGAACTAGTAAAGTATTTGGAAGAAGTATGTTCACACCCTGGCAACTCCAAAGAGACACAACTCATTGCAACATGCTGGGGACTGGCCCATGCTTATAGAGCCCTGTTCAACACTATTCAGTACCCTCAAGGGAAAGAGAGGGTCTCTGGATCTGATGACAAAACAACAGGCACTGTGGCTACTCCAACCACAGCCATGAGCACTGTGGCTACTCCAGCCACAGCCACAAGCACTGCAGCTACTCCAACACCCACCACAGGTACTGCAGCCACTCCAACCCCAGTGGCAGGCACTGCGGCTAAACCAGAGAACCAACCTGCGCCGGTATCAGTTGCCCCTATACAGAAGAAAAAATACACGAGGAAATCAGTTCGTTTAGTAAGGGATGAAGATGAACCAGGGCCATCACGAGAACCAGAGGAGGAAGAACCCATAAATGAGATGGTGACCACCTGATCCCTATCCCTGAGTGAGCTGCGAGATATGCGAAAAGATTTCGGTCGTCATCCAGGCGAGCACATCATCACCTGGCTGCTCCGATGCTGGGATAATGGGGCCAGTAGCCTGGATTTAGATGGTAGGGAAGCCAAGCAGCTGGGATCCCTTTCCAGGGAAGGGGGCATTGACAAAGCAATTGGAAAAGGGGCAAAACCGCTCAGCCTCTGGAGGCGACTTCTGTCAAGCGTGAAGGAAAGGTATCCCTTCAAGGAGGATGTTTTATACTGCCCAAGCAAATGGACCACTGTAGAGAAAGGTATCCAGTACCTGAGGGAATTAGGCGTGCTGGAGGTGATTTACAGTGACCTGAATGATGAACAGTTAACCAAAGACCCAGATGAAGTCAGGTGCACACAATCCATGTGGCGGAAGGTGGTACGGAGCGCACCAGCATCGTATTCCAACTCGTTGGCAATACTAGCCTGGAAAGACGACGAGGCACCAACGGTGGATGAAGTGGCTAGACAACTCCGGGACTACGAAGAAAAGCTCTCTTCCTCCCTACGGGCCTGTGTCTCGGCTGTGAAAAACTGTCTGAAAAAATGTGCCAAGAGTTCCAACAACTCAGAGAGGATCTGTCCTACTCCCCACCTGCACGGAGCAGTGTCTCAGCCATTAGGAGTCAACGTCCCTATGCTCAAGAGAGAGGATATAGAGGATACACCCCACGGGGCACCCTGTGGTTTTACCTGCGTGATTATGGAGAGGACATGAGAAAGTGGGATGGAAAACCCACCTCAACCTTAGAGGCACGGGTGCGTGAGTTGCAAGGAAAAACTATTAGAAAAGGCGGTTCTCCCAGGAAAATTGCAGCTCCAGTTTCCAGTGAGCAGTTCCTGAGACAGAGTAAGAGGGCTAATTTTACTTCCGACCTTGATCAGGGGACTTTTGATTCACATTTACAGGAAGTGAACAACGAATACTGTGACCAGTGTTAGAGGGGCCCTGCCTCCAGCCAGGTGGAGGAAAGGGACAACCGGGTTTACTGGACTGTGTGGATTCGATGGCCTGGAACGTCAGACCCACAGGAGTATAAGGCTCTAGTGGACACTGGTGCACAGTGCACGCTAATGCCATCAAACTATAGAGGGGCAGAACCCATTTGTATTTCTGGAGTGACAGGGGGATCCCAACAGCTCACTGTACTGGAAGCTGAAGTGAGCCTAACTGGGAATGAGTGGCAAAAGCACCCCATTGTGACTGGCCCAGACGCTCCGTGCATCCTTGGCATAGACTACCTCAGGAGAGGGTATTTCAAGGACCCAAAAGGGTACCGGTGGGCTTTTGGTATAGCTGCTTTGGAGACAGAGGAAACTAAACAGTTGTCCACCTTGCCCGGTCTCTCGGAGGACCCTTCGATTGTAGGGTTGCTGAAGGTTGAGGAACAACAGGTGCCGATTGCTACCACAACTGTGCACAGGCGGCAATATCGCACCAACCGAGACTCCCTGATTCCCATCCATAACCTGATTCGTCGACTGGAGAGCCAGGGAGTGATCAGCAAGACTCGCTCACCCTTTAACAGTCCCATATGGCCAGTGCGAAAGTCTAATGGGGAGTGGAGACTAACAGTGGACTATCGTGGCCTGAACGAAGTTACACCGCCGCTGAGTGCTGCCGTGCCAGACATGCTAGAACTTCAATATGAACTGGAGTCAAAGGCAGCTAAGTGGTATGCCACAATTGATATTGCTAATGCATTTTTCTCCATCCCTTTGGCAGCAGAGTGCAGACCCCAGTTTGCTTTTACCTGGAGGGGTGTTCAGTACACCTGGAACCGACTGCCCCAGGGGTGGAAGCACAGCCCCACCATTTGCCATGGACTGATCCAGACAGCACTGGAACAGGGTGAAGCTCCAGAACATCTGCAGTACATTGATGACGTCATTGTGTGGGGCAACACAGCAGAAGAAGTTTTTGAGAAGGGAAAGAAAATAGTCCAAATCCTTCTGAAGGCTGGTTTTGCCATAAAACAGAGTAAGGTCAAGGGGCCTGCACAGGAGATCCAGTTTTTAGGAATAAAATGGCAAGATGGACGTCGTCAGATCCCAATGGATGTGATCAACAAAATAACAGCTATGTCCCCACCAACTAGCAAAAAGGAAACACAAGCTTTCTTAGGCGTTGTGGGTTTTTGGAGAATGCATATTCCAAATTACAGCCAGTTCGTAAGCCCTCTCTATCAAGTGACCCGGAAGAAGAACGAATTCAAATGGGGCCCTGAGCAACAACAAGCCTTTGAACAAATTAAACGTGAGATAGTTCATGCAGTAGCCCTTGGGCCAGTCCGGGCAGGGCAGGATATTACAAATGTGCTCTACACTGCAGCCGGGGAGAATGGCCCTACCTGGAGCCTCTGGCAGAAAGCACCAGGGGAGACTCGAGGTCGACCCCTAGGGTTTTGGAGTCGGGGATACAGAGGATCCGAAGTCCGCTATACTCCAGCTGAGAAAGAGATACTGGCAGCATATGAAGGGGTTCGAGCTGCTTCAGAAGCGGTTGGTACTGAAGCACAGCTCCTGCTGGCACCCCGACTGCCGGTGTTGGGCTGGATGTTCAAAGGGAGGGTCCCCTCTACACATCATGCAACTGATGCTACATGGAGTAAGTGGGTTGCATTGATCACACAACGGGCTCGAATAGGAAACCCCAGTCGCCCAGGAATCTTGGAAGTGATCATGGACTGGCCAGAAGGAAAAAACCTTAGAATATCACCAGAGGAGGAGGTGACACGTGCTGAAGAGGCCCCACTGTATAATAAATTGCCAGAAAATGAAAAGCAATATGCCCTGTTCACTGATGGGTCCTGTCGTCTTGTGGGAAAGCATCGGAGGTGGAAAGCTGCTGTATGGAGTCCTATACGACAAGTCGCAGAAACTGCTGAAGGAGAAGGGGAGTCAAGTCAGTTTGCAGAGGTGAAAGCCATCCAGCTGGCTTTAGATATTGCTGAAAGAGAAAAGTGGCCAGGCCTTTATCTCTATACTGGCTCATGGATGGTGGCAAATGCCCTGTGGGGGTGGCTGCAGCAATGGAAGCAGAGCAACTGGCAGCGCAGAGGCAAACCAATCTGGGCTGCCGCATTGTGGCAAGATATTGCTGCCCGGGTAGAGAACCTGGTTGTAAAAGTTCGTCATGTAGATGCTCATGTACCTAAGAGTCGGGCCACTGAAGAACATCAAAACAACCAGCAAGTAGATCAGGCTGCTAAGATTGAAGTGGCTCAGGTGGATTTGGACTGGCAACATAAGGGTGAATTATTTATAGCTCGGTGGGCCCATGACGCCTCAGGCCATCAAGGAAGGGATGCAACGTATAAATGGGCTCGTGATCGAGGGGTGGACTTAACTATGGACAGTATTGCACAGGTTATTCATGAGTGTGAAACATGCGCTGCAATCAAGCAAGCCAAGCAGTTCAAGCCCCTTGGGTATAGTGAACGATGGCTAAAATATAAATATGGGGAGGCCTGGCAGATTGATTACATCACGCTCCCACAGACCCGCCAGGGCAAGCGCTATGTGCTCACCATGGTGGAAGCAACCACTGGATGGTTGGAAACATATCCCGTGCCCCATGCCACCGCCCGGAACACCATCCTGGGCCTTGAAAAGCAAGTCCTGTGGCGACATGGCACCCCAGAAAGAATTGAGTCAGACAACGGGACTCATTTCCGAAACAACCTCATAGACACCTGGGCCAAAGAGCACGGCATTGAGTGGGTGTATCACATCCCTTACCATGCACCAGCCTCCGGGAAAATTGAGTGATACAATGGATTGTTAAAGACTACCCTGAGAGCAATGGGTGCTGGGACATTTAAACATTGGGATACGCATTTAGCAAAAGCCACCTGGTTAGTCAACACCAGGGGATCTGCCAATCGAGCTGGCCCTGCCCAATCAAAACTTCTACGTACTGTAGAAGGAGATAAAGTTCCTGTAGTGCACATGAAAAATATGCTGGGGAAGACAGTCTGGGTTACTCCCCCTCTGGCAAAGGCAAACCCATTCGTGGGATTGCTTTTGCTCAAGGACCTGGGTGCACTTGGTGGGTGATGCGAAAGGATGGGGAAGCCCAATGTGTACCTCAAGGGAATTTGATTTTGGGTGAAAATAGCTAATGAACTGAATTGTATGATATTAATTGCTTTATAATACTGTATGTTATCTCTTAACTGTATGTTAGCTCTTAACTGCATGTTAATATAATAATATAGTAGGTTAATATTAAGTATATAATACTGTATATTATGATTGCTATATGCCACATCAATGGTATTGCAGTAAGAATTGCCCAGCTTAATGAAAATGAACTTTGATGAAACCATGTTGGAATGAGAACTGACTTCAGCATGCAACAGTCCAACACTGCACACCACCTCTCCTGCTCTGAGAGACTGTGATGACAGATGGAACCCAAAGTCATGGGCTAAATGAACTCAATGGACATTTTAGAGGGATGGGCCATAGACGAAGGGAATGATATCTGTGTGTATATCAAGATAGGGAAAGCGGTGGTGATTAATTGGAACACATTGGAAAGGGGAGGGCCTGTGCATGACGTAGATGGTATAGAATAAGGGGTGGATACTGTCCTGGTTTCGGCTGGGATAGAGTTAATTTTCTTCCTAGCAGCAGGCATAGTGCTGTGTTTTGGATTTAGTAGGAGAAGAATGTTGATAACAGGCTGATGTTTGTAGTTGTTGCTGAGTACTGCTTATGCTAGTCAAGGACTTTTTCAGCTTCCCATGCTCTGCCAGGCGCACAAGAAACTGGGAGGGGGCACAGCCAGAATAGTTGATCCAAACTGACCAAAGGGCTATTCCATACCATATGACGTCATGCTCAGTATAGAAACTGGGGGGGGTTGGCCGGGGAGCAGCGACCGCTGCTCGGGAACTGTCTGGGTATCGGTCGTCGGGTGGTGAGCAATTGCATTGTGCATCACTTGCTTTGTATATTATTATTACTATTATTATTATTATATTGTTATTATTATTATTTTACTTTATTTTATTTCAATTATTAAACTGTTCTTATCTCAACCCAGGAGTGTTTCTCACTCTTACTCCTCCGATTCTCTCCCCCATCCCATCAGGGTAGGGGGAGTGAGCGAGCGGCTGCGTGGTACTGAGTTGCTGGCTGGGACTAAACCACAACAGCATTTCTCCTCACACAAAGTATAAACCACCTAGCTCCCAAGCCTGCCATGACTCACTGCAAAAGGCGCGAAAGTGCTTCTCCATCAGCATCGGTTTTCATCTCCAAATGCCACCGCTTGGGACTACCATGACCTCTAGAAATCGAATCCAGCGAGAGAGGCGTTGGGAATGGGGATGTGAGCAGGAACAGGGTCCAGGTGAGCAGCCAAGCACAGGGATCTTTCCTGGCAGCAGTCATCCTCGGGTGACCTGTGTAAAAGTCAGTTCTTTGCTGGCCTAGGAGAGAGGCAAGGACACCTTAGCACAGAATTACCAAGGGAATTTGTTCTCTTTATTTAGCTATGCATATTGCACCTGCATAAAGCTGTTCTCTGTGCCTGCCCTATCATCTTCTCAGGCACATACGACATCAAAAACCACCTTCACGAATCACACAGAAACTCCTGCCCTATCAGCTCCTCAGCCACCAGTAACATCACAAGCACCTGAAACAGCAACAGGCTGGTTCTGGCCACGAGCGACATCACAGACACTTAAGTGGGCGATGCATCTTTTCCTAGCTGTCTGCTGCTCAGTCACAAGTGATATCGCCAGCATCTGCACAAGTCATTTAAAAACTCCTGCCCTAGCGGTTTCTCGGCAGCAGGTGACATCACAAGTACCTGCAGCAGAAGCCAGGTTCCTGCTCCTTCCGCAGCAGCTGCTCTGCCACCAGTGTCTTCCCAAGGACCTGCACAGGATGAGCATCCTCACTTTCCACACGCCCTCTTCTTCCCCTCCATCTCTATCTTGTCTCCTGTCTCTCTGGGCTCTTCTCTGCCAGGCCCTTTTCTCACTCACTCCATGACCTCCCAATGCCTTTCACTGTCACTGTGCTTCTGGGGCAGATGTTACCTTGAAAGCACTGTCCCAGCCATGTCCCCTGCACCTATTTCTCTTCTCCCTCTGCTTTGCGCTCTGGCTGTTTGATGCACTTTTTGACCTCAGAGGCCCTTTTGCCCTGGCTCCCTCCTGCTCTTCAACCCTGTTCCTGCAAGAGAACTGCCAAGCGGTCGCTGTCTCCTCCAGGGCATCTTACCTGCATCTCTCTGACCTGGACAGCTGCTGGGAACTGTCACCATCAGCCCCAGCTGTGCTTCTCCTGGAGAAGGCTTCTCCTTGCACAGGCTCAGCTCTGGGTGTGCTTGGTGTGGAACAGCGTTCCTGAAGGACAAGAGTAAGACTCAAAGTAACTCCTGGGCAACGTCCTGCTGGGAGAGCTGATTTGCAGGCAGCTCTCCCAGCTTGGCAGCAAGCCCCAAGGCTGCTCCAGGGGTGCTCCCTGTTCCCCAGCTCAGCCACAGGTCCCACATCTGCCGCTCTTGTTACCAAAAGGGATTTGCTTGCCTTTTTCTTTTCTTCTAGTTCATGCACAGGCACTGGGAAAAAAGGCAGCAGAAGCACGCGCTAGCTAAAACCCCTTTCTATTGTTAGCAGTAAAGGTGCTCTCAGCTGGGAGCATGAGGAGGTCACCGTGTTACATTTCTTGATTCCTTGTGTGAAATCTTAAGACTATTCATATACTCATTTTTACAATTTACATAACCTATTGGCTTTGGCCACGATATTGTCTGTTACCATTCACTTTTGAGTATTTGTACACGTGAACCCTCTGTGCAAGGGCGCTTAATGCATATTTCTTAGCTGAGTTTACACGATTTTCTTGCAACTTTGCTGCTTTCAGCCAGTTTGGTCTCATTTCTTGCAGCAGCAAACCCGCCTGGGTAGGAGAGGTCACGGTCGGTCAAGTTCTTGTGTGCGTGTCTTCAAGCCATCTTCACATTGTAGCTTTTTCTTATGTAGCACTTTCTAGCAGGATTTTGGAAAGCCTGTTCCCAGCTGTGAGCGCCAGGTCAAGGGCACCAGGCAGAAACAGCCCCCACCCCTGAGGGCTGGTGTTTACAACACAAAAACTGTGTTGTAAAAAATCTAGCGGCTTTTAAAAAGTATCCTCTCCTCCCCCCAAACCTTTGTTTCCCTCCTACCCTCAGACTACTGCAGTCATTATCATGCTAGGATTCGGTAATTACCACCAATCTGAAAACCCTCCAAAGCACGGATAAGAACCATCATGAACCACGCACCCACCTCTTAGTCCTCTTGCAGCAAGGCCTCTGTAACTGAGCACTTCTGCATGGATATCTCTGCCTGACAGGAGATGGTAGGCCTGGGGGAAAAAAAAATCTGACGTTGTCTTGGCTCTAGTGAAAGCAAAGAATGTATGATACTGATACAAACAACTTCAAAAGAAAGAAGGATAGTGGAAGAGTCAGAAAATGTGATGTGTCTCACCCACCTCTAATTTCAGAGGAAGTTTCAAGGGTTTGTCTTTTTTTTTAATCATTGCCAAGCACAAGTGAAAAAACCCACATACCTGCTCTTTCAGTAGAACTGAAAACTACAAGAGCTAGACTACTGAGTCTGTGTAATTACTCTTCTTTCCAGGGCACATGGGTCTTTTCTTTCCCACATCTTAGTGGGGAGCTTTAACTTCAAATCACTATGTTCTGATATGGAGATAGCAAAATGTCCTTTGTAAGTTTTTGAAAAGAACAGTAGACTGTTCATATAAAGTGTAAATGACATGTTTCCACTGTCAAAGGTTATAACACTTTTGAGTATCTTTGCCATCTTCATCTTGGATTGGATCAAATGGGGCTGGTTTTCATGTACGATTATAATGGGCCATATGTTGAGATAATATTCATGGAAGCTCCCAATTCCCTTGACATTGTACAAATTAGGAAATTAATTGTATCCCCTGAAGAATGTATCCCCAGAAACATCTGGGCTGACCCTGATGATAATGAAACAGGGAAAGATGATTCTTTATCTCCTCCAAATGCCCCTACATATGTCGCTAGGCCCATTATAAAAAAAAGAAAAAATACTGGGCCTCGGGGTGGAGCAGGAAATCGTACCAAAAAATAACCCCATGTGATCCAATCCAAATGGCTGACCTACAAGAATGCTATGGCTGTAAGCCAGGCAAAACTGAGACTGAGTATTTCTGGAGAGTGTGTTTAACAGGCGGAGACAGAATTTTACTAAACGGCGAGGAAACCAATGGATTCTGGGGCCCTGGTGTCTTTTTAAATGCTGGCCTCGTGCTTCCAGATGATCCCCACTCGATAACCAGTAGAGTGGCATACTGGGCCAATGGAATTGATATAGGGGAGAGAGGAGAACCTCTAGTAATGCCTATCAAATCCCTAAATGAACTTTCCACAGCTGTTACAAAAGCTGCCTGTATTCAGGTCATGCATGATCGCAGCCCTCTTGACGTTCCCACATCAGCAATCGTGGATCATGAGATGCTAAAGCCCTTAATTAATGGAGCCCCTGCTATGCTCAAACCCTACCTCATTGCAAAAGGAGAGAAAATAAGGGGGAACACAGACTTCAATGCCCTGTTAGACATAAGGGAGGGTGCCAACAAACAGGAAGGGGCCCTAGTGTGCAGAGATCTCCCCACATGGGCAACACTGATGCATGACATCATCAATCATGGGTGAGAAATCCGACCCATCTTTTGAAACCGAAAATCCTAGTGGTAACATCAGACAAATTAAACAAACACCCCAAAAGTGTTCCCAGGAACCAAAATCCATTAATCGTCAACCTAGGGGTCAGAGGTGGAGAGAACTATAGAATCAAGCACTGACATTAGGCATTCCGAGAGCTGTAATTCAGAAACAACCTGCCAGCATTACCCAAGATCTAATTCATGCAGTTCAAAGACACCATCGGAGAGAAAACATTTCCAACACCCAGATACCATCACCAGCTCCGAGAGGGGGTGATGACCCTTTCCTTCCCCAAAATCCAAGATCAAAAAACAAGTAGTGCCTGGATGACAATTGGGTCTCTCCATCTGGCAAAAGGTCTCCTATCAATGGATAGATAATAATGGCCTATGTATTTTAATACCAGTTCACCCTCAAAAACAGTTAATCAAATTCCTAATAGACACTGGTGCACAAATTTCAATATTGACACAATAAGATACTGAGAAGCTGAGTATATGACCCAGATGGCAAAGAGTTAAAATTACTGGAGTGAACGGAGCAAGTGCTGTTTGTCAGACTGCAAAGGTTCATTTATGGCTCCCGGGAGAAAAACGCATGCTGTCTACCCATTTGCAGTAAAAAAGCATAATGGAAGTATTTTGGGCTTTGATGTTTTGAATGGCCAAACGTGGCACCTCCCAGACGGTGGGATGTGGTCCTTTGGTTCAAATATTAATCCTAACCTGATAAAGATCAGGAGCCTACAGTGCGTTTACTCCGTGCAGCCCCTGCACTCCCTAATTCAGTAGTTACTAACGTACCACAATAGCCAATTTCTGCTGCAGCACAAAATGGAATTTCTAAAGGCATACCTGATTTAGAAAAACAACAAATTATCTCCAGAACCCACTCCCCACACAATTCACCGGTCTGGCCAGTCCGAAAGCTGGATGGGAGATGGCGTCTGACAATTGATTATAGGCGTCCAAATGCCAACACAGCTCCGCTAACGGCTGCAGTCCCCAATATTGCAACCTTTACAGCCACACTAGAGGCAGCTGCACACCCATGCATGGCAGTGCTAGACGTGAAAGGGATGTTCTTTATGGGCCCCTTGCAGGAGGAGGAGAAAGACAGATTTGCTTTTACCTGGGAAGCTATACAATATACCTTTAACAGACTCCCACAGGGATACAAACACTCACCTACACTTGCTCATGCTGCGCTTGCTGAACTGTTGCAAACAGTCACACTTCCCCACAACGTGAAACTATACCAATATATAGACGATATTCTGATCGGAGGACATTCCCCTGAGGAGGTAGGGGAAGCAGCAGCAGCAGCAGGGCAAGCGCTACATAAAGCAGAAGTTGCAATCCCACCTGAGAAGTGTCAGAAACCAAGCAGAGAGGTCAAGTTTTGGGGTTCTTGGTGGATTGCAGGTAGTGTGACAATCCCACCAGACACCCTAAATATCATAGAACAGTCACAGATGCCCCAATCTGGGAAAGAATTACAACAGCTTACGGGTACTTTAGGATACTGGAGAAAACACGTACCTGGATTTTCCATCATTGCTCGCCCACTTTACTCACTCTTAGGAAAGGGAACACCAACAGAAAACGTTTGGTTTACTGATGCCTCAGCAAAAAGAGTAAATGGGAAACGGCAAGATAAGGCTGCTGCATTAGAAATTACCACTGGCAAACAAGCAATAGAAGAAGGTGAAGGCAGTGCACAAGTAGGAGAATGAAGGGCAGTTGTTCCAGCAGCACAAATCAGAGCAAAGGTGATATATGTAGATGCCTGTGCTGTGTGGGCTGGTGCCACACAATGGCTCTGTCAAGTGCAATCCCTGCTCCTCTGAGCCCATGGACAAAGATCCACAGAACGGCCACGGTCTCAAGCTCGTGTTAAGTATACCGGGAGTATGGGCATACACCCTAGTACGGGAAATTTAAACCTCTCTATCACGGTCATGCATGGAACTGAGGTATGCTTGGAAAATGAATGGAGCTGGGACAAGGATGAAGCTGATGGTAATATTCCTCAACTTCGGGGAACGACAGGGAAAGAAATTAAAATAGGATGCCGGATGATCAGTGGGTCTGCTCATGAGAAGGCATCTCAGATTTCGGTGTACAACATCACACCAGACCCAACAGCAAAAGATGGGAAACTTTGTGCCTCTGAAAGATTGGAATCTTGGTACAATTTTACCTTAGTACAACCTGTTCTCGTAGTCTGCCTCTGGGCTCGCCATAGCATGGGACTATCCTTTAAATTTAAAACACACATTACTGACTCTAGTACAATAACATCTGCCCCGATTGTAAAGGCTAAGAAAACCCTGTCCCCACAAATTTCTGAAATTGGACCATATGCGATCAAAAATGCTGGGCAAATATTAGTTAACGCGTCATGGTCCCTCAAACGAGTGGAACTGTCAATGCAGGTTAATGTCTCTACAATTAAACCTACCTGCTCACCATTCCTAAATAAATCCTATACAGGATGGTTAGCAGGGTTACATGGACAAGCTCTCACCTCCCCAAAGCGAGCAGAGAGAGATGTAACCGTGTCATAGGGAAAGGATTGGGAGTCTTGAGTAGTATAGATGCTGAAATACTCATAAATAAAGTGCAACAACAAGTGATTTGAACAAATTAGAACAGCCCTTACGGTCTTCTCTATCAGCATTGGGAACTAGTCAATGGCTTATAGCTGTCATATTACCTGAGCGGGAAAGGATCAATGTAAAAGACCACCGACTAATCACGGACGCACCAGGCACAGCTCCAACCAGTCTCTCTCTTGCTCCTAGTTGTATTCAAGCCCGATGGTGGATACAGCCTACTGTAACAACAATTATAAGAGAAGGCGATGAGGGCACCGTGCCCACTGAAATTCAAAAGGTAATCTGGGATAACACAACTCAATTTGAAAGAGACTTCCAATTCTGGTGGCGTCTAATCAATTTTACCTATAACCCTACTGACAGTAAAGCCACAGCTTTTGTATTAACAATGTGCAATGCTTCAGTACACACCATATAGCTACCCAATCATTGCGCTGGGGTTAAACCAGAATGGAACTGGACTCCATCCATTAAAACATAGAGTATGGGCCCAACAAAATGGGAATAAATGGCAAACTATTGATGTTGATACATGTGTTGGATGGAACAACAGGGATTTATTTGTGAAAGTAACACCATGAAGGCCCAAGACATGTCTCTTGACACTGAACAAAGTGTTTGTCATTTTGAAATACATCCTGATGATACCCCTGAAACAGTACTCATATATGCTGGACATGGGTGCATTTGCATGAGAACCCTTTGCCACTCTGTATCTGTAGATAACACCACTGTAGACATATACATCATCGTTACGTTGTTCCACAAGTATTCCCTGACCTGATCCTCTTCCACCAAGGGTCCCTCTTCCTTGCTCCAGCCTTTCCACCCGCTCTCTGGGACCTGGCACTCCTGAAGGCTGCTCTTGCTAGTAAAGGCTGAGCCAGACAAGGCATTCAGTACCTCCGCTTTTTGCACGTCTGTGGAACCAGGTCCCCTGTCTCGTTGAGCAAGGAGCCCACAATTTCCCTTGGCTGCTTTTTGTCTCCTGCGTACTTAAGAAGCTCTCCTGGCTATCTTTGACATCCCTGCCCAGATTCAATTCCATCTGCGCGTTGGCTTTCCTGACTTGGTCCCTGCATGCTCGGACAATGTTTCCATGTTTCTCCGACGATACATGGCCTTGTTTCCACCCTCTGTAAGCTTCGTTTTGCATAGAATCATGGAATCAGAATCATTTAGGTGGGCAAAGACCCTTAAGATCATTGAGTGCAACTGTTAACCTAAAACTACCAAGTCCACCACAAAACTGGGTCCCTCAGCGCCTCCTCTACATTTCTTTTAAATACCTCCAGGGATGGTGACTCCACCACACCTCCCTGGGCAGCCTCTTCCAATGCTTGATATCCCTTTCGGTGAAGAAATTTTTCTTAATATCCAATGTAAACCTCCCCTGACACAGCTTGAGCCCATTTCCTCTTGTCCTATCGCTAACTACTTGGGAGAAGAGACCAACACCCACCTCACTACGACCTCCTTTTGGGGAGCTGTTCAGAGCAACAAGGTCTCCCCTCAGCCTCCTTTTCTCCACACTAAACAACCCCAGTTCCCTCAGACGCTCCTTGTTAAGCCTTTTTCTCTGGACCCTTCCCCAGCTTTGTTGCCCTTCTCTGGACACGCTCCAGCACCTCAATGTCTTTCTTGTAGTGAGGGGCCCAAAATTGAACACAGTATTCCAGGTGCAGCCTCACCAGTGCTGAGTACAGGGGGACAATCACCTCCCTGCTCCTGCTGGCCACACTATTCCTGATACAAGCCAGGATGCTGTTGGCCTTCTTGGCCACCTGGGCACACTGCTGGCTCATGTTCAGCCGCTGTCGACCAACACCCCCAGGTCCTTTTCAGCCAGGCAGCTTTCCAGCCACTCTTCCCCAAGCCTGCAGCATTGCATGGGGCTGTTGTGACCCAAGTGCAGAACCCGGCACTTGGCCTTGTTGAATCTGATGCAATTGTCAAGGAGAAAGTGCAAGAAAAGGATGAGGAGAAACAAAAGGAAATGGATGAGGAAAAGGTGAAGGAGGAAAAGGTGAAGGAGGAGGAGGAGGAAACACCTCCAAATTCACTCTACAGCGTCAGCACATCAAAGTTCTTGGATGGAGCACCTGCTGCATCCATTTGTCCATGGGGATCCACTAAATCCAAGCTTACTGGTGAAGCCACTACTCACAGGAGCTGTCCCACATCGTGACCATCACTCCTCTCGGGAACAGACGGGAAAGCTCTGCATGACAAAGGCTGTCAGGACGTGCTCCAGAAGACCAGTACAACAAGACCCCCATCACCTAATTGCACAGAAATAATTCCAGCTCAGTGAAACGATTATTGAAAATGAAACACACAGAACAGCATCCACCATCAAAACTCTTTCAGTCGTAGTTTTAACTGCCACAGAGCTGCAGGCTGGCGACCTTACCATCACCGTCACCCGACCCCAAAAGAAATGCTAACTGGCAAACAGTAACTCTGCCCACAGCCCGTATCTCTCCAGCCTTCAGAGGCAGAATAGCTCAGCCCACAGCTCTGCAGGTACAGACCAGCCCAGGCTTACAGCCTGTGTCTGCCTACTCCATCATCTGCCCAGAAAGTCAAATCAGCGGCTCCCGTCACGCAGCTCCCCCTGCCCAGGGCTGGGGCTGGCAGCACAGACAGGCCTGCATTTTGGGAAAGCCTTGGGGCCCAGAGCAATTCCCGGGCAGCTCCCTCCCCGGGCAGGCCCAGCCCCCAGCAGAGCCCTGAGGGAGGGCAGGGCTGTGCACAGCCCTTGCGCTGCTGAGAGAACAGCCCCAGGGCCATGGCCCTTCTCGCAGGCCGTCTCTCCGCAGGCCCAGTGTCCCGGCGGGCTGAGGAGCCGCTGCGGGCTGGGGGGCAGCGGGCGCAGGGCAGCCCTGGGAGGAGAGGCGCGGGCTGCCTGTGCCCGCCTGGCAACAGCCACGCCATTGGCCACAGCTGAGCCAATGAGCGGAGCCGGAGGCGGCCTGTCAGTCCCAGGCAGCCTGGGGCGGGGCCGGAGGGGGCAGAGGCCGAGCAGCCTGAGGAGAAATGGGGGGGGGAGTGGGAGGAGGAGGAGAAAGAGGAGGAGGAGGAGGAGAAGGAGGAGAAGGAGGAGAAGGAGAAGGAGAAGGAGAAGGAGAAGGAGAAGGAGAAGGAGAAGGAGAAGGAGAAGGAGAAGGAGGAGCAGGAGCAGGAATCTCCGCGTGCGGGTGGGCCTGGGGACAGGGACCTGGAGCCCTCAGTGCCCTGGGCCCCAGCATGGCCCAGCTCCCCAGCCCAGCCCCGAGTGCTCAGCCCCAGGGCCAAGGCCACAGGCAGGGTCCGAGCGGCTCCTGCTGCTGCCCCGAGGGTCGCCAGCCCGCGCCCTGAGAGCTGGAGGTGGGTGTCTGATGTGCGCAGGGCAGGGGAAGGCAGAGTGGCCTCCTCTCCAAGAGAGGGCTGCAGGCTGTGGAGCGGGCGTGCTGTGGTGGGGACAGAGCAGGTGCCTTTGCTGTCCCCAGGCCTGCACGTGGGTCTCGTGCTCATGGTCGGCCCCACCTCTGCTGACAGCCTTTGATAAAGAAATGTGCTGCCTGCAAAAGGCCTGCCCTTGGGCCTAATCCTGCACCCTAATATTGGCATCACCTTGCAGGGTGGCCAGGAGTGGGGAGAAAAGCCCAGCTGGGAGGAAAACAACTGCCCAACTTAATTTTTTTTTCTTGGTTTGCTTGTTGGTTTTGCTTTCAAAATAATACTATTTAGGCTCTAAAGACAACCTGCAAGGAAGAAGGTAGCAGGCGTACCAGGCTGGCCACATTTCAAGCCTGAATGCATTCAACAGCCGCACAAACCACCGCTCGCTCCCGCTGTGCACACTCCACCGCCTGCCTGCAGGTACAGGCAGCTGCCCTGTTTCTTGAGCACTCTCCAGGAGCGGCACCACCAGGCATCTCAAAAAACCCTCCTGCCTGCAAAACCTTGAGCAGGGGTTAATGGGGGACAATTTCTCCTCTCTTCAGGCCTGCTGGTTAAAGACTCGTCCATGGAGAGATGGCTCAGGACCACGGCAGGGCCAGCGGCGCTGCTTTCTGGATGCCATGGTGGCGATGGGCAGAGGGACCGGTTGTCAAATCCCAGGTCTGGGTACCCGTGTGGGGTGTGAGGGTCCCCCCTGCCTGGCTTTTCCCGGCAAAGTCGCAGCCGGTGCTGTCCCCGTGCTGCAGCCCCGGGGCCAAGGCTGAAGGAGCCGGGCAATTCTGTGGGCGCTGCACCCTGCCGGGCCCCAGCGCCGTCCGCCCTGGGCTTCCCCCGCTGTTCTCTCCAGCTCTGCTTTCTGCCAGGGCCGGGGCACCGCAGAATGTCTTGCCCGCTCCCCACAGCCATCCTGACCCACGCCTGCAGCTTGTACGCTGTGTCCACAGCACCCAGCGTGTGATTTGGGGGTGGCAGGTCTCTCTTATGGCACCCTGGGAATGGGGACAAAGCAAACGCCATCGCTCTCTTTTGCTCTTTGTCCCCAGGGTGAGCAAGCGGAGACGTCCCGTGTGCTGGAGAGCGTCCTGCAGGGAGGTGACAGCGGATTGCAGAGCAGCGCTGAGACCCGCCTGACAGCCAAGGCGCGCGGTGGCCGCAGAGCAGCCCAGGTGAGCTGGTTCTCTTGGAGGCCCCCAGAGCAGCCACGGCTGCCCCAAGGGGTCTTGCGGGGAGGACGGGGTCATCTGCCTGGTGGCTGTGGCACAGAAACGATGAGCTGAAGCCCCGTGGTCATGGCTGGCCAGGTCAAAGTCTCCGAGTGCCTCAGCCTTTCTCCCCAGGGGCGTTTAAGCTGGGCACTTTTCCAGGGTGTGAAGATGGATGGTGGTGATGTCCTGGTGGCTCTGTCTCACTCCCACTTCAAAGCTGTGATGTCCGAGATCCGGGGCCACGTGAAGGCCCTGGTGGAGATCTCCAGGGAGTTTGTGTTCCGTTTTCTGGTATTGTAGGGCTACAATGTGCTAGGGTTATGGGGTGACAGGGTTATGGTATGCCAGAGTTTAAGTGAGTTACAGATAAAGCATCTTACTGTTATGGAGAGAATCTGGGTTTGTTGGCCCTGGGCTCTTGGGGTTAGGTTGTTTTTGCCTTATCCTGTGTTCTGTGTGGTCTTTTTTTGTGGCGAGTCCTTTTTTTCAGCTTGTTTGCTTTTTTAGGGTTTGGAAAGGGGCGTTTGGTTTGTGTGCGATGTTTCTTCTGGTTGTTTTTTGCTGTTCTGGTGGATTGTGCTGTGTTTTCTGTCTTGAAAGCGTCATTTCTGGTGTAATATGTCTACTTCATGTCAGGCAGTGTCCCTTCTGGTGCGGTCTGCCTCATTTCTGGTGAGTCGGTAGCTGTGTTGGTAGGTAGGTGGGCAGGGAGGTCCATGTGGTCCATGGAGCATGACTGCCAGCGACTAACGGGCAGTTCTGGGGAGGGGTGAGAGGGCTTCTGGCCCATGGGTAATGACTGGCAGAGGACTAAGTGTGCTTCTGAGCTTGTGTGGACTTCCAAATGCATGGTCATTTCTCGTGCCTTGAGGAAGAGCCCTGGGAAGACACCAGCCGCACAGAAGGACAAGGGTTTCCCCAAGGGTACGTGGCTTTCTGGTTTTTGCTTTTGAGTGAGCAACCTGCAAAGAGGCTGCTGTCATTAATTTTAGTGACATTTTGTAAAGTCCTAGGCTGAGTTTCGTGTGACTTGAAGCATTGCTGACAAAATGGTGGAGGTTTGTGTGGGTGTTGTGGATGCTTCAGGTTTGAACGCCTGCTCGTGGTGGTGACTGCATGCAGTCCTTAGCTCCTGTCTCAAGGCACAGCGTGTGCTTAGGGTGAGGTTCATCATCCATGCTAGTGGATGTGAATCTGTATTTCAGATAGATTTCTTGATCGTTTTGGATAGTGGGGGGTGAATTTCTTGTCAGATCTGATTCTGATCTTCCTTGGTTTTGCATCTTCACGTGGCTGGCGAAGAGCTGGTAGGAGGAGTGGGAGAAGGGTCAGTGGTGCCATTTCCCATTTCCACATTGACTGCTTGTACGGGAGTTATCAGGGTTCTCTTCCATTGGCGGTTTCTTTGCAGGCATCTCTTGAAGCCACTTGTCTGTTTTGTGAGGGGTAGTGGACTTAACGGGAGACCTGCTTTAACTTTTTTTGGTTGTTCTTGCATTCTTTGGCAATATCTACTTAAAAGTCTACTTCAGGAAAAGAAGAAGAAATCACTTTGTGTTTCTGTGTCTGCCTGAAAGGACTAAGCTGATGACAGAGAGAACTGATGTGAAGAGCCATTTTTTGGCGATATTGGGTGCCCCATCTGACTTGTCTGTCTTTCCCTGTGGGTAGGGTGGTGGTTTGCGCATGGCACTGCTCTGTGCTGCTGGGTCCACGTCCCTGTTGGTTGCCAGATGCAAGGCAAAGGGCTTATTCTCGTTAAAAATGACTTGTCTAATTTCAGAAATTGTCTGCATAGAGTTAAAGATGAAAGTCTTCCTCATCTCTTTGTGCACTAGTAGAGAAGCGGTGGGGGGTTTCAGGGCAGTGCCTGTGAGTGAGCCTTTAGGAGATGCTGTCCCTTGACCCTCAGATGGGGCGATGAAGAGTTTGAGAAAGTCATGCGTGTTTTGGTGTTCACCAAAGCAGGTTATTTTTTCTTTTGTAGCTTCTGTAGCTTATATTTCTTATGTAGGAGAGCTGTGAGGCTGGGAGGACAGGCTGTGGGTAGGAGGGAATGTGCTTAGTTACCTATCAAAGGAAGATAAAAGAAATATCTGAGTCAGTGTAGCCATTCAGAGTTCTGGCTGTTTACATGTGGACCTGAACTTTTACCAGAATGGATTTGCTTGCACTTCTCTTTTAGTTCATGTGTGGGTACAGGAAAGAAGGCAGCAGACGTATAGACTACCTGAAATCCCTTTTTATTGCTGGCCATAAAGGTGCCTCTCGGCTGGGAGCCCAGGAAGGACGCCATGTTACAGTTCTTGATTCCTTATATGCAGTCTTAAGGCTACTCACGTATTTGTTTTTACAGTCTAAAAAAGCTCTTGGCTTTGGCCATGAGGTGGCCTGTTAGCATTCACTTTTGAGTATTTGTTCACATGAAGCCCTGTGCAAGAACGCTTAATGCATATTTCTTAGGTGAGTTGGCACTCTTTTGGTGCAACTTTGCTGCTTTCAGCTGGTTTCCGTCTGGTTTCTTCTAACAGTAGAGCCACTTGTATAGGCGAGGTCACGGTCGGTCAAGTTCTCTCGCGCATGTCTTTGAAACCATCTTTACATAGGAGCTTTTCTTATGTACCGCAATGTGCTGGTCAGCTTTTTCACCCAGGCTAGTTCAAAGCCTGCGCAGCACAACATAACCACTGCCTGATGAGCTTTCTTTATATCCCACGGGAGCTCGATGGTGCTAACACCATTTCTAGCTTTCCCTGGGAGACAGGGAGGAGCAGAGCTCCTGTATCACAGCTTGGCTTGGTCTGGGAAGGCAAACTGAAAAGCACGTGGCGGTCACAGACACTTCTGTCCTGGGCCGTGAGCTGTGCAGATGCCAGCAGAAAGCTCTGGGAACACTTTGCACACAGGCCAAGGCGTTCCTGCTGCTACCCCAAGTGTCGCCAGCCCGAGCCCTGACATCTGGAGACCGATGTTTGATGGCAGCAGGGCAGGGGAAGGCAGAGTTGCCTCCTCTGCGACAGGAGGCTGCCAGCTTTGGAGCAGGCATGCTGTGGTGGGGTCAGACCAGGTGCCTTTGCTGTCTTCTGTCCTTCCTGTGGGTCTCGTGCTCATGGACAGCCCCATCTCTGTTGACAGCCTTTGATAAATGGGGATTTGGAGGAGCGGAAGTTGTTTCTCCCTCCTGGGAGTGGGGAGCGTTCCTGCTTGGATGCAGCTCCCTTGGCAGATGCTTGTGCTCATCTCTCGTCCCCGAGGTCTGATTTGTGCCTTTCCCCCCACCCAGGCTGTGTTGCTGGCTCTTGTGAAATGGGGGTGCCGAGGGCGGATGGTTTTACCACAGCTGGGAAGTTCCAGTCAAGCTGTCAGGGAGGGTTTCTTCCTGGTTCTTGCGGTTACAGGTTTTCAAAGAACCCAGCAAAGAGGTTTTCCAAGGAAACGTGGCCAAGGCAAGTGCAGGGTTGAGCTCTGCTTGCTGTCAGTGTGGATTGTGTCTGTGCTCGGCCAGGCACGCAGGAGCTTTCAGATGAGGAATGGGACTATTCCAGGGTGAAGTGAGCAGTCAGGATCCAAAGTGTGTTCTGTGTAAGGCAATCGGGTGGCAATGTGCAGTTGGAGCCTTCTTGTTTGCTTACCCTTTGATTTCAGTGCTGTCCTCTAGTCCGAATCTTGCAGTGTTTTTGCTGAGGCGTAAAAATTAAAGGGATAAAGCAGATCATCCTCGCCCACGCACACACCTTCCCCCCAGCTCCAGGTGAACAGCCAAAATCTCTGTGGGTACGTTGTTTTATGAAACGTGTATCAGATATCCAGCATCAGGGGAGTTGTGTACAGCGAATGGCTGCAGGTGCCTGGGGCTTGCTGGTGTCACCTGGAAGGGAAAAAGGGAGCAAAGGTGACCATGGGGACTTGTTACCAAGTACGTTTATTTGCAATCTCTCATTGTACGTTGCTGTATGTGTGCCTTGCAACATTCAGCTCGCAGTACTTCCTCCTCTCCTCCCCCTCTTCCTCCTCCCGATCGTCTTCCTCCACCTCCTGTTCCTACTCCTCTTCATTGTCATCCTTTTACCCTTCTTCTCCTCCTCCTCTCTGTCCTCCTGTTTGTCATTGCTGTAGTTGTCCTCATCCTCCTCCTCTTCCTCCCCCTTCCTCCCACTCCTCCTCCACAACTTCATCCTAATCCTCCTTCTCCTGTTAAATGTCCTTATTCTCTTTTTCATCCTCTTGCTCACCTTCTTCTTCTTGTTTCTCCTCCTTCTTCTTCTCTTTCTCCCCCACCTCCTCCACTGCCTCCTCTTTGTTCTGTTCGTCTGTTCACCCTGTATGTCATCCTCCTCTTCCTTCTCTTCATCTTCCTCCTCCTCATCGTCCCATTCCTCTTCATTCTCCTTCTCCTTTTCCTTCCTCTTCCTCCTCTTCCTGCCCCTCTACCTCCTCCTTCTTGTCCTTCTCCTCTTCCTCCTCTTTTTTCCTCTTCTTTCTCATGTTTGTCCTCCTCCTCCTCCTGTTCTGTGTCTTGTTCCTCTCTCTTCTGCTCCTCCTCCTGCTCCTCCTTCTTCTCTTCCTATTCTTCCTCCTGCTCCTGGTGCCACCTGTTCCTTTTCTGACTGTTCCTCGTGTTCCTCCTCCACCTCTTCTTTCTCCTCCTCTCGCTCCTCATGTTTGTCCTCCTCCTCCTGTTCTGTGTCTTGTTCCTCCTTGTTCTCATTCTCTTTCTGTGTTCCTCGTCCCCTTCATCCCCTTCCTCCTCCTCCTGCTGTCCATCAGTTCATCCTGTTTGTCTTCCTTCTTCTTCTCCTCCTCCTGTTTGTCCTCCTGTTAATTCTCTGTGATGGGGTCATCACAACGTGGTTGGTTGGGTGCCTGGGAGTCGGTGATAGATGAAGGGATTCCCCGTTTAGAAGCGGCTTTCCATATGCCCTTTTCTCCTGTCAACGTGAGAAAAACGACATGCTGACAGTGGGGGTTTTAAAGGGTTTGTGGGTTGGAGAGAGCAGGGAAATGAGCTCATTCCACTGAGCACTCTGTCCTGTGCTGCTAAAAGGTGGTCTCGGGCTAATCGATTCTGTGTTACCATTTGTGGTGATAAGTTGATTTCTTCCTGTAGGGCTGTAATACTCCCTGCGGTTTCATTAATGGCTTTTTCTAGTTCTCTTGACACATTTGCAGTAGCTCGCTCTAGTTTTGCAACCCCTAAGCGTGGGATAAAAGCTGTTACAGACAGGGGGAACTTAGTGCCACGTGCCATCAGAGGGCTGTAACACTTTTTCCCGTAGCTATCAGTAGCTGGGAGCTCCAGAGGCAGAAGAGATGCTGGTTCTAACCTGTGTGGGAGGTATTATTGCACTTAGAATCCACTTTTCAGCTCAGGTGGAGGGTAAATCCTGGAATGCCCTTTCTTCACCTATCCAATATTGCCCTGGTAGTTGTGCAAATAGGGCAGTCTGATCTTCAAAGGAGTCTGAATGATGCAAATGATTTCCTGTGCAAGGGTTAGCATGTGCCGGATTGGGCTGTTCAGGTAAACCAGTGAGGTTGGGACCCAGAGGAGATGGCTCAGAGCATCAGGATCCTCTAGGCCCGTAGTGGCAGCCAAGTACCATTACCTTTAGTTTGATTGTGGCTTCCTGCAGAACAGCAAGTGAATCTCTCTGCGAACATCCACGTTGTCTGGCAGCGTGCAGGGCCGGATGAACTCCCTCCAGGAAGAAATGGCCAGCGTGATGGCTTATTCGAATGGGTTTCACGTAAGGGCTTCTGGAGAATCTCCCTTGCCCGCTCAGTGGATGTGGTAGATGGGAAGGTTTGGAGGAATGTGTGGAGGAATGGCGATTGCCTTTAGGGAGAGCTCGGGGTTAGGAGGAAGAGGGCGGGGCCGCCGTGCCCCCATGACGCAGGCCTTTTGTCATAATGCGCTGGGTGAGGTGAGGCGCTGGCGGCAGCCCGTGCACTTGTCGTCCAGGAAAGCCCTGGGCGGAACGCTGAGGCCGGGCGCCCGAGTGGCCGTAGCGAGCGGTCGGGCCTGGGAGCGCTGCGTGCGAGAGAGGGAGCGGAGGAGGAGCCGGGGCCGCGGGGGCCTCTCCCCATCGTGTGGCCGCCCGGCCGGGCTGCGAGGAGGAGCATGTCGTGCGTCCACTACAAGTTCTCCTCCCAGCTGAGCTATGATACGGTCACCTTCAGCGGCCTCCACATCCCCCTCTGCGACCTCAAGCGCCAGATCATGGGCCGCGAGAAGCTGAAGGCGGCCAACTGCGACCTGCAGATCAGCAACGCCCAGACCAGCGAAGGTGCGTGGGGGTGGTGGGCGCGGGGCCTTGGGCACCTAAAGCTGCCTGTTTATCTGCAGATGTGTCCTGGTTTTGTCTGGGCCAGAGTTGGTTTTCTCCCTAGTAGCTGGTGTGGTGCTGTGGTTTGGATTTAGCATGAGAATAATGTTGATAGCACACTGATGTTGTAGTTGTTGCTCAGGAGTGTTTGTGGCAGTCAAGGACTTTTCTGCTTCCCATGCTCTGCCGGGTGCAGAAGAAGCTGTGAGGGGGCAGAGCCGGGAGAGCTGACCCAAACTGGCCGGAGGGCTGTTCCATACCATAGGGCGTCATGCTCAGTATAGAAAGTGGGGGGAGTTGGCTGGGGGGCAGCGATCGCTGCTCGGGGACGGGCTGGGCATTGGTCGTCGGGTGGTGAGCAACTGCGTTGTGCATCACTTTGTGCTTTGTATGTTCTTTTATCATTAGTAGAAGTGGTATTACTATTTCTCTCCTCTGCTGTCCTATTAAACTGCCGTTATCTCAACCCATGGTTTTTACCTTTTTTCCCCCCCAATTCTCTCCCCCATCCCCACGGGGTGTGGGGGGAGGGTGAGCAAGTGGCTGTGTGGTGCTTAGTTGCCGACTGGGGTTAAGCCACGACAAGATATTTAAACTGTGTTCAGGAGAATGTCTGTGAAGAGACTTAAGAGCACACTGTTAGGGGTCTTAGGAATGCCATTGGATTGCATGGCACGCGTAGGTAGAGATCCATTTCAGGAGTCTTGTATTTTTCTACTACTGTTGAATGAAATTGTCAAGAGCTTTTGAAAAATGGCTACTTTGCCTGAAGGGCTTTGCTGCAGAAGGGTCTGTGAATGTTGTCTTGGGTTGCTAAGGTACTGTCAGCTTCACACATGCCAGCAGGCTGAGTGGCCAACTGGCTGGCGTCACTACTGGAATGGTTGGGTCTGTGTCAAACAGAGCCTTAAAACCAGACTGATGGATGGTCCTAAATGTGATGGAGCCCAATTCTTATCCCCAGGAGAAAAAATGTTTTGAGATAGGCCGAACATGTGGCTTTTCTTATAGCAGGTGAGGAACAGAAAGCAAAGTTTTAGAAGAAAAAGTGATGCTCATAAAGATGTTCCCCCGTAAAGTGTTACTCTAATGTATATCATACCAGTTTTACAAAGTGTGTTGCTTTGTTTCCATACGTAATCAGAATCCGGTGAAGAAAAAGTGTCTGCTTCACTAGGTTCTGTTAAGCGTGGTGTTCCCTAAAGGTGAGGTTAAAGAAGGAGTATCTGTTATGCTTTAAAGAGCATCCCTCTTGTTCACCAGTGAGCAGATCCTCCTCTAGGTCGGTTGTGTTGCCCTTTGACAAGGAGTAAAAGGAGTCTAAAATTTTAAACTTGGTCTATTAGTGACACAGGTGCTTCCTGAAGCTTTCCTAAGGGTGTTTCCCATGTGAAAATGCAAAAATCCCCCCGTGGTTTTCAGAGCAAAGCTAGAGAATACATTTCAGTGTAATGTATACGTATGCCAAATTTTTGCTTGAAATGCATAACCATGAATTTCAGTTTTTATTCATCAGATGTAGATGCTTAAACTCACTAGAAGTAAAGAGGATTTTAAATATGACTGGAAAAAAATGATATGATGGACTGTTTTGAAGATCTGGGAAGGCAAACTGGATGGTTGAGACCTATTTTGAATGTCGGGGGGGCAGGGGTGTCCTCTTCCATGCTTCCTCTAGAGGCGTGTTCTATAAAGGCAGAATTCCCTTCAAAAAGCCTGCACTCAGGAATGATGCATTTCAGCTTGCCTCCCCCTCTTAATTTGATCTGAACTTCTTGACCTGTCTTTTAGAATGGATGTTCTCACAATGTTGTGGAAGAACTGTGAACTGCAGAGCTCAGGATTCCTGAGTGCTCTTTCCTGCCCTGTAACATTCTGACTCCAACCCCTTGGAGCATGTGCTATTCTGCTTCTCAGGCAAGAGACAACAAACCAACAACCAAACAACAAACCCCAGCTGGGACCTGACCTGGTCTTAGTGCAGATGGCAGGCTGTCTTCTGTGTTCTGTCAGTCCTGAGTGACCTTGGAGACCAGTGTGCTGCTGGCATTCAAACTGTTTTAAATGAATGGAAAAGATTTTGCTGCTTGTGTGTGATTATCAAACCTGAAGACTTCTAGGAATGTCCCGTTAGTGTGTTGAGACGATAAAAGCGCAGTGTTACATAGAAAGCTTTGCTTTCATCCCTGTGAAGGGATTGCCTGAAGTGCTATGTCATTACGTAGTAATAGACATTCTTACAAACTGAATACTGTTTTGTTCTGTATTTGTGTTGTTTTCAGAATACACAGATGCTAATGCGCTGATTCCAAAGAACTCATCAGTGATCGTTCGAAGAATCCCTGCTGGAGGAGTCAAAGGCACCAGCAAAACCTATGTTGTGTAAGTATCCATACAGCATTGTACCCTTTGTTAGGGCTTTCAGTGTGTTAGCTGGTTTTGTGGATATTAGTTTACAGAGGCATTCCGATTGCATCTTTGTTGTTAAAGGTGCTGTTAATTTTGGTTGTCATGAGGTAGATTGTAATGTATCTGTCCCAAAGTCGACTGGGACATGGGGTTTGAACTGGAGCAATGGTAACTTTTAAGATGATTCTCTTGGGCTTCTTCTTGGGCTTGATTTTGCTGAGACCCAAGTTGTAGGTGCTGTTTCCTCTACCTGAGTGGTCATTATTAAATCTTCTTGCTTCTATTGCTTTTATAGTGAAGAGAGATAGGCATTGTAGTGTGAACTCGGAATTTGTTCCCATGTCAGAAGAGTCTGATTGTTGGGGTTTGACTCTTTCTTGCCTTTGGGGGAGGGAGGGTGGGATATGGCAGGTATTCTTATGCCCCAGGTCTGGGGTTTTGCATCCTAGCTGTAGAGGAAAGAGCAAGGGTTGCCAGCTGGCAAACCATGCAAACAAGAAGTTCCATTCATAAGGGATTTGTATCAGTTTCCTAAAGACAGCGTCCGTTTCAGGCAAGAGAAAAAGAACACTGTCCCAAAGTGTATTGCCTTTAGTGCGAGTAGAGTGAAAGAATAGTTAATCCTTTCCAAACCTGAAACGCAGGAAGCAGTTTAGCACATTGCCAACTGTTGCTAGTTCTCTTTCTACATCTGTTTTTACCCTAAGCTGACATCTGTGCTCCAGGTTTTAGTTCTGTATTCCCAAGATTTAAGGAGGGCAGATAACTGGGTGTATTGATTAAAATGACAGCCACTCAAATGCCATCCTGCCTACAGCATCATTGCTGTCATTTCTGTATTCACACAGTCCAGTTGTGTATCAGCTGCATTAGCACTGTTTGAATGGTCACGTTTTCCAGCCTTCTTAAAGATAGACCTCTCCACCACAGTTAGTAGGTGTTATTAGCTTGTGGTTTTGCCATGTCCTTCTGATGTGGGTTCCCCATAAATAAAGTATACTGATGAGTTACAGTGTGTCTCGAACAGACAGTACAGCAGCATCCTGGTGCCCATGAAGCACTTGCAAGCAAAAAAACCCTGAATTTGTGTGGCTCTGCATGTAAACTTTGGGCACATTACTGCAGCAGTTGTTGCAGTGCTTTCAGGCACTACCGCGTAATTCTGGACGCCACGGCGTTGTGCTTATAAACATGGCCTTGTTTTGGGGGTTAATTGAAGGATGGATGCTCAGTGCTGCCTTGTGAATGCATCCTCCGTTTCTGGTTGGGTGGCACCCTCTCCTGGTATTGTAATGCTGCCCTAAAGTGAGAGGACAGATGCTGCTGGCATCAAAGCTCAACTAAATCCCTGTGTGTGGGGACAAGGAAAGAATGGCACTGCTGTTGTAACGTTGAAAATTAGCCGTGCAGATTAGCTTTTGATTCCTCCAGCTGGAAACATTGCAGAAACTGCTGGTAGAGTGGTTAATGTTTGGGAATGATGAATGCATGCTGTAATGGTGGAGAGGCCTTGAAAATGTGTTACTCGCCTTGCAGTTTGTTCTTGAAGGGAAATGCACGAAGAAACCACTGTGTGGTAATCTACAAGTATTTCCTTGTACTTCCTCATCTTCAGGAGGTACGGGCTCTATTTTAAGTTCTGATCACCTCCATTTCTCTTCCAGAAGTCAAACGGAGCCAGTGAGTGGACCATCAAAACCAGTACGTAAAAACACAATCTCACACTTTTTTCTGCACACTGCACTTAATTCTACACAATGTAGCCTGGTATAAATTTTCCAAACAGTAACTTAATCTGTTTTCCAGTAGAACACAGTATATGTTGTAAATAGAATGTATTTGATTCAGCATCGTAGTGTGTATGTTTGTATCGGTTGTTGTGTGCTTTTGTTCCTTGCAACACAAATTGTCTGGAGTGCATTTTTTGCCATTTTCACATTGTATTACTTAGCTTTTGTATTGAAAGTCTTTTTTTTTTTGCCTAATGTTTTTTGAAAATCCATTATTGTTCAGCTTGGTACTGTTCCTTAGTTCTGATTTGGGGGTTCAAACAAATATGATAAGTCACATATCCCATACATTTTGAGGACAGTTCTGTGCAGCTAAATGATTCCTTTCCATGTCCTTAAATACCTGGGTATTTGTTCCTAAAACTGATATTGCTTGGGCCCCTCTGAGTGCATAAATGTCTTTCATAGCTTGCTGTGAATTTAAACATCGTTGCTACACAAAGTGCTATTGTCAAGTTCTGCATTTGATCTTTCCACTTTCTCGGATGAAGCAGTTTAGTTGAATAGTTTGTCTGCAAATGGAAATACCTAAACCCCAGTGTACAAATGTTGGCACAAGTTTAGAGCCTGGTGCATTTGTGGGTGAAATCCCTGTCATTTGTCCTAACCTCTGCCTGCAGTATGCTTTTGGAGCTGGGTGACTTCAGGGTTGGATGCTGCTTCAATTTCGCAGAGGTTAAGCCTGTCTTTAGTGTACCACCATATGATGCTAAACATATGGAGAAGGAATGATGAACTGGAGTGAGGAATCTTTTTCTGCATGTAGAGATCTTTTTTCCCAGAGTCTGCTAAAAACTGCTGCCTTGAATTCTTCCACTGCGTTAGGCACTAAAGGACAAGAGCGTTTTCCACGGAAGGCTTTTAATCTCTCTTCTGATCCAGTTAGTGACCCCTTGAGGAGAGCTGTTCAGTTTACATTGTGAAATGTTACTCTATGCTTTTGAACAACTTCAGGCATAATAAGCAGTGATTCGAGTGTCTTTCTGCTAAGGTTTTACTGGTGTGAGCTTCACTGCTGCTTGTGGCGTAATAGAATTGAGTATACTGGAAAAGGAGCAAGCGAAGAGTTCCCCTTTTTCCTTGTGGAAAAAGTGCCCTCCAGTCTTAGTTCTCAACAAACACAGCAGTCCATTACGAACCAGTGGCCTGAGGACTTCATTCCTGCAAGCCCTTCCGTAGGGAGCTGGGAGGGAGGAGTGTGGCTGCAATTTATTCTCAGAAATCCCTTTTTAGCTGCAAATTGGCAGCTTCCTTACCCCTGTGACTCTTAAGCAGTTGTGAGCATTTGACAAGGGTCCCTCTCTGAGATAGTCTGGAGCAGTAAGTTGATCTCAGGCGGGTTTGGTGAGTTTGGTTTCTTCTCATTAACCACAGAGGCACTCTGGAGCTGTCACAGGTTTGGACGCTTTTTTGAACAAATGCCGATTACACTGGGTTGGAAATGCCTCTTTCAGTGACACTCAGAGGATATGGTGCAGCCTTTCAGACTGCAGTAGAGGTGAACTATTGCTGTGTTTTGATTGTAGAACTTGAATATGTGTTTAATGTTTTGTGCACAGATCAATGACTCTTCTGGATCTATTTCTCTGGCCCAGCTCATTAAGGTATATCTAGATATATTCTTGTCAAATGCTTAAAACCAAAAGTGTTTGCTTTGTATTTTTAAATCTTATACGGTGATCTATAGCTGGATAACTCTTGTAATGTGAACAGAACTTTAATTTAGATTTTACTAATTTAAAAGTATTTATTTTAACTGTAAAATATGTGCGTATTTTGATACTGTCCTGTAAAGAGTAGTTGCCAGTCTGGGAAGATAGAAGGGGAGTACCTTATCAGCCTCAACGTAATGTTGCCATATTACTCACCTTCAAGACACAAAGAAGCAGCACTGCAGAAGCTGTTTACCGTTTTTCATACGTTTCATTCATGTTGTGTTGGAAACTAACACAACTTTCAGAGAAGAATTATATGGTCTGTAAGTTATGGACATTTCAGGGCGGGTTGCAACAGCCAAACGAGAAGCGTTTCTGGAACATGGACGATTGCGTGGCTATTTTTGAGTTTCTAGTCACGATAGTTACAGTTCCGTTCTGTGAATGCTGCAGAGTTTCATACATCGTAGTACATCTACAGTGGACAGCACAATCTAATTTGTTTGAGTGCAGGCTGCGTCAATTGTGTAAATGTACCTGACTGTTTATAGGAATATGCCAATGTGTACGTGTGGCATATTAGCAGATGTGACCTTCTGAAACTGTTGCAGTGCCGTGTTTTGCTGTGGAACTGCTTGCGTTCTGTGCTCAACAATGTGTAGCTTTGCCTGGTGGTTGCACTAGTGATTGCACGTTGTGCAAAGGCGTAGTGCTAGCCAATGGAATGAGTGGTCTTTCGAGTGACAACGATGAGAGAAGGCCGGGCCTAGTGCAGAGGAGCTGCTTCTTTCTTCTGAAAATAAAGGCTGGAGTTCATTTCCAAGAAAGAGAAATCTCTTCCCACTCGTAACTTCTTCCCTCACTCACTGCAGAAATTACACTGTGTACCTTTGGCCAAAAAAAAAAAAAAAAAAAAATTAGTTTGGAAGGTATCCACCAGAAGAAATTGGACTCCATTAGTGCTGTGCCTAAATGTGTCCTTGATTCTGTAAACTCATGTGAAGTTTTCCCCTGAAATGTGAAAAATTGTCCAAGTGGTGTAGACATTTCAGCTTTTGAGAACATTTAAAGAAAAATACAGGAAAATAACATAAAGCAGCTCAGAACTGTTACTTGCTCTGACCTCCTGAGTGCAGACTGGCTTAGCATGGAGGCAATGTGTTGTAAAAAGTTTTCCGGTTTGTTATTCCTATGTATTAAATGCCCTATTTGAGTTTTGGTCTATTCCTAGGATGCGTTATTTTGTGTTTTGGAAGTGTTCTGTAAACCGTTTGGGTTCAAACAAACTAGTCAAGTATCTGTAAAGTTGTCTGTAAATGTTAATGGCAGTGACTTCATAGGTGTTGATCTGGATGATGTTACAGTTGAGAAAAAACTGTCTATATGAATGACTTGACAGATGTTGATGTGAATGATGTTACAGTTGAGAAAAAAACTGTCTATATGAAACAACCATTTAATAAAATACTGAAACTAGATGGTTGCTTTTGTGAATGAATGCATCTAAAAGCAAAAACATGCGCTGTTGATCTGAAAGATAGGTGCTTGAAGGTCCAAGTCATTTACAGTCCCTCCCTTCGTCCCTGCTTATGTCTGGACTAGCGTGCAATAAAAAAATCTGACCAAATACTGGTTAAACAAAAGCAGCTGGCTTCAAGAATTTGAAGACGTAGTTGTGCGTAAGGTTTATGAAGAAGTTAGTAGGGGGGAACATGCAGTTTGGACTGCCTACAGTACATGATGGTGACATTTCTACTGAAAAGAATCCTTTGTCTTGCTGAGGGATTCTAAAAAGCTTGATTCCTTTTCATGCTTCTGTGTCCGAAGCTCAGTTTCAGCAAGCAGAAACCAACTTCCCTGACTCCTAAGTTGAGTGTCCTTTTAATGCTGCAAAACGTAAATCATGATAGTGGCATACATCTTTCTCAATTAAATGTACAGCGGAGATCTTCTCCTTCACATAGTCTGGAGCTTAATATCAGTTCAAAAATACTGGACAGTGTAATTGTTTCTACGCGGAGCTTGAGTCCACGTGGAAGAAAATGGGGCTGGTTCCACAAGCCTTTATGTAAGGTGCAGACAGAGCCCAAGGTTTTGGGTGCCCAGGAATGCTCTTGTCAAGCAGGTTACCAGGCACCCAACCCCCACGTAAGGGCGTAAGGAGTCCCCAGAACATCTTCAGCACAACTCTGTTTTATATGAGTAGCTGTTTTGGTGCAGCCTCAGCTGGCGTTGTGCTGCTCTTGACGGGACTGGGTGAGTGCTGTGGTCTTTGGCCGTGGGGGCTTCACTGTGTTTCTCATGCGTGTGTCAAATCCTGACCTGTTAAACAGACTGCCAATCTGGCTGAAGCCGATGCTTCCGAGGAAGATAAAATAACAGCGATGATGATACAGTCTTGCCAGGAATATGATCCATCCAAGTGAGTGTTGCTGATGTCGGATCTGTTCTTTGAAGATGATGGAAAAGCTGAAAGGATGCTTGTTGGAACAAGAGAGACACCTTTGCATACCTTTTTCTTTCTTTCCCCAAAATCTTTCAGTTACCTGAAGAAAGCCTTGGGTCCACCTCCACCATCTTACACTTGCTTCCGTTGTGGAAAACCTGGCCACTATAGGAAGAACTGCCCAACACATGGGGTAAGATTGTGGGGGACTGCTGGTGTTTGGTAGTTTGTCATTGTTTTTACCTTGGCAGTCACGTAACAATACAGAAACGCTCCTATTAAGAATTGTTTGTCTTGGGGTGAAACGCAGAGGTTACCTGGCAGTGTTGCAAAGCCCTTCAGACTTCCAGGGAAACCTGCAATTACAAATGTAAAATTGGCTTTTCTCAAGGTCATAGACATTAAATATGTCCATAGACCCTTCTCTGTGGACTTTCACGCACATTTTTGTATATTTCAATATCACTGGAAATGTTTCTGGTTTTAGCTCTTTTTAATGACTGGTTGTAGACAGCTTTCAGGATTCCGTCTAAACCCAAGATGTTTCTGTTGACCCCATCTTGTGACTAAGTGCGTGTTTTAGGTACACAAGCCTCTGGTTGAGTATTCATGCCATTGAACGTTCGTCACTGAATGCATATGCATGAGGTCTGAATTCAGCCTTCATCTAGAGATGGTGAACACAAGTTTCCCCAGCGAGTGATTCAGAGCAGCGAACTGAGCTCTCGCGCTGAATTGCGCTGGGGAGGAGGAGCGGGTTTGTGTCTCTTCTCCGAGTGGAGAGCGCAGGGGTATTTCCCCCTTCAGGAACCTGAAGTTAAGCCAAAGAATGTCAAATGAGTTCAAAACACTGCTCAAGCCTTTTGAACGTCCTGGCTCTGTTCTTTTAGGAAAAGAAGTATTTTAGTTGAGCAACCCTTACGCTGGGTACAAGGAGAGCACTAAAGGCTTTTGCTGCTTCAAATAGTCCTTGAAATGTCATTTGAAGTGTGGGTCCTGAGATGAGATATGTCTGCATTTCTTTCCTTAACAGGACAAACAATTTCAGTCTGTTCCCAGAATTAAAAAGAGCACAGGAATTCCCAGGAGTTTCATGGTGGAGGTGGAAGATCCCAACACCAAGGGTGCTATGCTGACGAAAAGTGGAAAATACGCAATACCAGCTATTAATGCGTAAGTAGGGAATTAATTGGACTGACCACAAAGGTAATAAGAGAAACCATGGGTAAATGTTTGCATGGCAATGCAACCAAGTTGGCCAGCATCTGGAATTACGGGGGAGGAAGCATTGTCATTGTAGTTTACCCTTAAAATCTGTGATACTTTCTACCATTAAAATAGGGCGGTCCTTCTGTTCCAACCCCTGCAAGTTGGTGAAACTTGCGGTATGCTAAGAATCTGTATTTCTGCAAAACGTTTCAGTAGTGTTTACAGCGGAGTCGGTCTCTGTGAACGCTCATTTTGCTTCTGGGTTATGCTTCAAAGGCTTCCTGCAAAATGTAACAAAGAGCTGTTGGACTGAGCTTTCCTGCCCCCCTGACTTTTATCCAATCCCATGTGTGAAACAGACTGAAGTTTTCCTGTGGCTATAAACTAAGAAAAGACTACTGTGTGCTGACAAGAGTGGCTGCTTTCAAATGCACTTGGTAGCACTTGTGTTTTTCTGTTGTGGATCTCCTTTTGTAGAAGCTGTAACACAGGCTTCCTCCATTAATCAAACGTAATTACTCAGAGACTAACTTTACCCTGAGCCTGCAATTTACACTTACCCTCTGGCAAAGGAGAGGTGGGATTCATTTCACCTGATTTCTGGGTGTCAAGGAATTATTTTTCCAGTCTGAGCTGGTTTCTGAGTTGATCCAATGAATGGGAGAGTTCTGCAGAAGGAAAATTCTTCCGCCCCTCCCTCTTTTAGTGCTGTGGCTACAGAAAAGTAGTTCAAACGAAATGCCTACATGTTAGAAGGCTAATGGGGAGTGAGAAGGATTCCATCTATTCTCTTCCTTTGGTAAAATGCAAAGCTTGGAAAAGTTTCCCTTTACCCATCTTTAACTCTTTCCTTTTTCCTTCCCCACCCCGCCTCCAGGGAAGCTTATGCTAGAGGCAAGAAGGAAAAGCCTCCCTTCCTACCAGCGGAGCCGTCCTCCTCCTCCTCCTCAGCTGATCCTATTCCAGAGGAGTTGTTGTGTCTCATCTGTAAAGATCTAATGACAGATGCAGCTGTTATTCCCTGCTGTGGGAACAGTTACTGTGACGAATGTAAGTGTTACTGCCCTGTCTGTTCATGCAAAACATCACATCTGATCTTCGGAAAGCAGAAATAGGAGATAACAAAATTACTTTCTTACGTAGATGCTGAACAGGAAAGAATGCTTCCCGTATAATGGGGAAAAAAAAGGCAGAAAGCTTTTTTCCCTTTTTACCTATCTAGTTAAGTCCTCTTTACATGGGAAAGGATGAGTATGAGAAGAGTGCATCACTGTGCAGGTGATTACAGTATTGGATATGGAATGCATTTGGTTTGTCCACAGCCCTTTCCCTCATACAAAATTATACAGCCAGCTCTGGTGCCTGACTGTGCTCTGCAACAAAGGGACAGTTAGGCATTTAATCCACGTTCTTCTCCATGGGAGAGCTGGTTAAAACCTTCAGAACTCAAACATACAAATGGTTTTTTGAGACATGTTTTATTCATTAACCTGGAGGTTGGTGACTTCTCGCTGTACTAGAGAGTGGAAAAAAGACTCGTGGGAACATCAGGACACAGCCTACTCTACATCTTCAGGTGTGACAGTAGTGAAATATCAAAGCTGTACGGTTGTGTGCTGCATACGAGACATTTGTGACACTATTGAACTTTTATAGCTTCATGCTCTCAATTCCAGACCACATTCACCCATTAATCATAGACGTGTTTTGAGAATTGATTAGAAGCCAACTAATGTCCTCACTTTGGCTAAAACCTGTTTTGATGGTTCTAATTATTCACAGGCATTAGAACAGCGTTGCTGGAATCTGAGGAGCATACCTGCCCAACGTGCCACCAGACAGACGTTTCGCCTGATTCTTTAATTGCCAACAAGTTCCTACGCCAGGTGCCATGATGCCTTTTACGTAAACTGTTTGTAAGACAAGTCTGTTTGTGAAAAGGTGAAAGGGAAGCAAATACTAATTTACATCTCCTTTAAGCAAGGCTAAATGGAACAAGGCCAAATTTACTTCTGAAATCCATGATCTGTTGTTACAGAAGCTTACAGCCTGGCACATTCAGGTCACACTTTTGTTTAAGATGATTGCCTCGCTTTCAGATTTGGTGTTAACACTGAAGGACTTTAAATACAGATACTCTGAGTCACCAGTCAGTAATATCAGTGTCTAATGGGATGTGTTCATCTATCTGTATGGCGATTTATTTTACGGTTGATAGCATTTATAAGAACACAAAAGCAATTTTACTCTGTGGAGGCTTTTGTTCATTTATCTCCTGAAGTTCCGTATTACCTTTTTGTCAATGTTTTTCTGCCTCTAGGCTGTGAACAACTTCAAAAATGGAACTGGCTACACAAAAAGGCTCCATACCCAGATTCGGCAGCAACAGCCACCACCACCACCACCACCACCACACCTGCCCGTCACCCCTCCTGCTGCTCTGGTGAGTGCCGCTCAACTGTCTAAACCTTCCCCTCTGTCAATCAGCAGTCTGTTGGAAGAGAAGGTAAGTTTTATTTCAACATATGCGCTGATTCCTGTATTTTCATAGAGCTTATTTTCCAACTGTTTGCATTTATTCACAAGGGCTACCAGGTTCCTGTTCAAAGGCAGCCCGCAGTAGCAAGTGTTGTGGGCCCCCAAGGACAACCAATACCCACAGCTGGTAAGTAACTAGAACTTCAGGATTTCCTGAAAAGAATTATCTTCAGACCAACTGAATGGATTTTTTTTCTTTTTTGTCTCCCCACTCCACAAGATCTTCCAATGAGAGCCAAAACAATTTGCTCAGCAGGTGGCAGAGCAGGTTGGGAACTGTGAGTATTTTACAGAAATTCAGTAGATGACCACTTGTAACCTGTTAAACGAGGCCGTAACACATGACTTGTACAGCAGCTGGTTTATAATGAACTGAGTATGCACAGATCGCTGTTTACACGTGCTTTTGCTAAGGAACTGATGAACTATAAAAAGATTCAAGAAGAGCATAGGCATTCGTTTTCCAGGTAACTGCTTTCCATGTCCGTAAAGGAGAAGCAGATTGTCTGGAAGAACCAGGAGGAGTTCCACTCCACCTCTCTCGTTAGGTGGATTGGGTGACTCAAGGGATCAGCAGTGATAGGAGTTGCACATGTAGGTTGCTAGCTCAGCTCTGGCAGAGATTCAGGTTGACCGATAGTTGTCCTTTGGCAGCCGTTGTTAAGGAACAGGCGTCTCTTTTCCTAAAGCTTCTCTGCAGTGACATCCTTCACCTCCTGACAGCCGTGAGAGGCTGGAAACTGAGTAGTGTAGTTGCTGGATTTTCTGTGTCTCCCTATTCTGAGTGTAACCATGACCTCAAAGCACTTTGGAGGAGATACGTGAGAGAAATTGTCTTCATTTCCTCTTTTGTTTATTTCTGGAGGATACATGGAGAGATTTTAACCTGGACTGCAAACTGGTGGCTTTCGCTAGTATTCTGTTGACATTGTTGAACTTTTCGTAGGAATTAAAAGATCAGGCTTGTTTAAGGAAGTCTTAAATTGGTGAAGGACTTTGAGAGGAGGAATGATGCTAATGGACATAGGCGGAATAATGTGAAATAATGTTTCTTTAAAAAAAATAATAAAAGAAAAACTTGTGAAGAAAAAACTCAGGGTAGCTGATGTTTTCTATTCCTCAAAATCACTTGGGCAGGAGTCTGAATAACTCTGTTGTTCATGCTCTCAGGACCTTTCCTGGAGTAATGGCATTGAGTCACATGAAACCAATCAAGAGCTGTGGTAGTTCATGTGATAGAAGTGAGTGGAAATAGCCTTACCCTTCCTGGATGTTCTTACACTAACAAAGCAGCAGCTGTTGTGTCTTGTAAGCAGAAACTCTTACATGTTAGCAAGTTCTTCGCTTTGCAGTAGCATCATGTCAGCAACTGAAAGAAGCTTTGACGTAAGCATATGGAGAGGAAAAAGTAACCCAAACCAAACTTGGGAGGAAAAAACCTGGGAAGAATGACTGTTTTGACTTACCTTCAGTATTCTTTTCTGTGTTGTGGTTTTTTTAAGGTCCATGTCTCCTTGCAGTACTTCATCTTACTCTAGAAGTTCATATACCGACTCCAAATCAAGATCTGGTTCTTCCTGCACTCGCTCCTCCTCTCGATCATATAGACGTTCCTGTTCTCATTCCTACTCAAGATCACCACCATATACAAGAAGACGCAGAGAGAAGAGTGGCAACTCTCATTCTAGGTCAAGGGTACATGGTTCTCACAGGTCAAGGTCAAGGTCACCCCCATCCAGAAGATCCCGTTCACGGTCAAGATCACCAGTATTTAGAGGCCGGTCTCCCACTAAACGGACAACACCTCAAGGGCAAGGAGAAAGGGGGTATTCTAACAGACACAGAGAAGTTCCACCATACGATAAGAAAGCTCCCCATGGCAGATCTGCTGCCTTCCGACATCCATCTGAAAAGGAAAGATACAGCGCGTGGGAGAGAAAGGTCGACACCAATCATGAAAAATCTGCTCACATGGAACCTCCTGTGAAAAAAGTGAAGAAGGAGTAGCCAGACACAGACAGTGTTAGAACATCTTCCTTTTAAAAGGATGAGAATACTTTGATACTACCTGTAAAGAGTAGTTCCCACTTGGGAAGCTAGAAGGGGAGTACTTTTTGGGGAGGGGGGCGTTGCAGAAGCCATTCTGGAACATGGACAGTTGCATGGCTATTTTTCTCTTTGTTTGCTAGCTATACTTTACTAGTTATACTTTGTGTATAAACACAAATCACACGCTCATAAATAAAGTTAAGATTCTTTTAGCCTCGTCTATTCCCTGGCATGTCTGTATTACATTTCTAAGTAGCATCTTACCATAAGGGAACAGAGAAGTCTCAAAAAAAAATCAAACCAAAGGAAAAATCCTGGAGTGGGAGGGAAGACTTAGAGTTAGTTAGAAGGAATTCAAGTAAATGAAAGAGAAAGCAAACCCATTCCCTTCTTGTTTGCTCTGACTGTCCCTGAGTTGGGCTGTGGGTGGCTGTCGGCAGGGTGGAAGCCTTGCATCTCTCTTTACAAGTCCTGTAAAGCTCTGCAGCCTCAGGTGCTTCTGGGCTTGGAGGCACAATGAGCTGCATTCTTAAAGCTACCTCAGGTCTTGGTCTACAGAGAGGGGGTTTGGTCTTGGTTTTGGTTTGGTTTCTTTTTTTTCATACACATATCCCTGTATGAACTTCGAAGCAGAACCTGGATCTGTGAGTGGCAGGAATAAATCACTGGAGAGCCTGCCAATTCTTGTTGAACAGCAAAGCAGCAAAACTAACATGAGTGAAGATTTTTTTTAAAAAAAAAAGACGCACAAAAGCTTATGCTTTGCGTTTTTCTTCATTGTGTTGCTTTTATGTTCACTGTCATTCTGCACTTGCAAATTTGTGCTGCCGTCCTGCTGTTCCTGCAGCCAAAGCAAGCAAGTGGATCCTTTTTGGTTTAGTATGACTATTTCAGTAAGTGCAGGGATCTCTGGTTGGTGTTTGTCCTTAGAGGCTGCAGAAATGCAGAGTCATGCCTGTTGTTTTAGCGCGATCAAGCACAGCTGTGATCCTTCCTGGCTGAACTTTGAGTTTAGCCAAGCCATTGGGTTTTAGGAAACCACTGGAATTTATATGCAGCACTGCAGCAGTGAGATTAGCCTTTTCCTGCTATTTTCTGTCCCCTTTCCCACTTGCTCTGTGTTCGTTTCTGTTTAGTCTTCTGTTGGAAGTGGGAGTTAATACATTGACTGTCAGTTCTGGGTTTGGGGTTTGTCTTTTCTTCTTCTGGTTTTTTTTCCCCAATTCTTCTGCAGTATTATCTTCGGGTTGTATCCAAGTTGCATACATCGCCTGAGGATGGAAACATTTACCCTGCTGCTGGGAGCAGGGAGGGCTCAGGAGCATATCTGAAATGCTTGTACCCCAGGGCAGGCAGTGTGAGAAACAACCAAGCTGAACTGGAAGCCTGGGTCCGTTCCCAGAGCTAGGATATCATTGGTATCAGTGAGACTTGGTGGGGCAGCTGGGTGTCAGCTACAGCTGCTCACATGCTGGAGTGCAGGGCAGTCCCGGGAGAAAAGCGGGAGCCAGGCACGTGCGTTGCATTTGCTGAGCAGGGCTGGGTCCCTGGAGGGCAGAGAGCAGTGGCTTGAAGAATGGCAGCCTCAAAGGGCGTGCAAGGTGCGGGAGCTTCCTGCTGCCACCCTGGCTTGTGGGGATAGAGCTGAGGCACCCAGCCGAGTGCAGCCTGGTCCCTAGGATGGCAGGGCAGGCTCTGCCTGAAAGTGGAAGAGCTGCTCTCAGGGCCCTTGAGGCGTAGCATGGCTTCATGGGCACCAGAGCTGGGCCCCAAACCAACTGGCTCAAGGCTGCTTTGGATTTTGGAATGGACCTGAAGGTGGTGCCCAGTATCTGCTCAGAGCAGACAGAAGGTGGCCTTAGAGCAGACAGCTTGTCTCCTGTGGATACTCTGCTGTTGCAGCCCCAGATTTTGCAGGTGGTTAAGGGGGATGGATGTGAGAGGTGGCCACGCTGGACAGCAAATTGAAGGAGGAGTTGGGGTCTTTTTGGGGAGAGGAATCTGGCAGGGACAGCAGTACCCAGGAAACCCCATCAGTAATGGCATGGAAGTCCAAGAAGACCTAGCTAACAGCACCTGAAACACCACATCTGTTCCCAGGTGTGGCAAACGTGGGAGGAAGGGGGAAAAATAAGCAGGGGTAGGTGCCTTGTTTGGGAGGGGGCATGGGCGCAGAAAGGCAGGAGCCAAGGAAGCTGAGGGGGATGTACAAGCATGGAAAGTGGAGAGGAGTGGGGATCAAGGATCCAGCTGCTGCTTGGTTTGCTGGTTTGACTGAGCCCTGCACCTAATCCCCACAGCCCGTCCGACCTTCTTTTGGAGGGCGATTCCAAATCCTTTTGTGCGTGGCCCCACTCTGTGTACCCGGTGCGGGGGTGGGTGCAGAGGCCTGGCTGCTGCAGTGGCAGAAGGGAGCACAGGGCATGGGGACCCAGCAGCTGGAAACACCGAGTGTCCAGGGCCAGGTACTGCTGGAGCGCTGTGTGTGTGCAATTCGCGAGTGAACTTGAAGCTGGACGAGCTGGCGAGCAAAGAGGAGAGACCCTTTCAGTCATGTGGATGGCATGTGGCTGCAGCCCGGGTACACGGGGTCATATGTTGTTATTATTATTAATACTACTACGACTATTTTACTTAATTTATTTCAATTATTAAACTGTTCATATCTCAACGCACGAGTCTTCTCACTTTTAACCTTCCGAATCTCTCCCCATCCCACCGGGCATGGGGAGTGAGCGAGCGGCTGTGTGGTGATTAGTTGCTGCCCAGGGTTAAACCACCACACTCTGTGAGCTGCTCCCTTAGAGCCTGCAGTCACCTGCACGTGTCTGGGGCCACCTCCTGAAGCCCAAATGTCGCCAGGTGTTTGTGCCTGAACAGCTCCCTCCTGGCCTCCATCTCCATTATCGCCATGGGAGCTGAGACAAGGAGCTCCCATGCAGGTGCCCATGTTGTGCCCACCTGAAGTGAGGCAGGAGGAATCCCCCCTCCTGTGGGTTTGTGGCAGGCATGGGAGGGAGCTGAGAGCCCTTGCAGCCCCAGGACTCCAGGCCCAGGATGAGATGGCTCCATTGACTCTGCTGAACCCGTCCCTCAGCAGGGCTAAAGGAGATCCCTGCCTGTCACTGCCTGGGTGTCCTGTCTAAGGTGGAGACAAGGAAAAGTGATTACAGGTCATAAATCGGACTCAGGTGAGAGAAATTACACTGCTGGAAGTAAGAGTCTCTCCCCAGCTGCAGGAGGGAGCATCAGTGATGGCTTCAGGCTGTGTCACAGCAGGTTCCCCTGCAGCCCCAGGGACAACACAAGGCAGCCCAGAGGGGCAGAGCAAGGGCTGCCTTGGGCTGGTGCTGTGCTGCTGAGCTGGGCCGGGCTCCTGGGACGCAGGCAGCTCCTGGCAAGCGGGCAGCGCTGCAGAGAGACAGCTCTGCCCAGGAGCAGCTCCTGTGCCAAGCGCAGCAGGGCTGAGGGCAGTGCCTGCAGGCAGGGAGGGGAGAGGAGGGAGGCAGACAGGGGTTAAAGGCAGTGTGGGGTGGGAGGGTGCTGAGAGCTCACTGCGGGAGAGATCTTCACAGCCCTTGACACAGTAAGTCTGTGACTGCAGGGCTATGCAGCTGCATTTCCTTGAGGGGTCTCCTAAAGCTGGCACATGCCACAGATGACAGGATCTGTAAGTACAACTCTGAGAGTTTCTCTGTTGTAGAGAAGAACATGCTCCAGAGCAGGGCTGCCCTACTGCACCATGAGAGACTGGGACAAGGCATGACGGCTGCCTTCTCCAAGGGATGGCTGCAGGGGTGTGAGGGTGGGTGTGCAGCCAGGGGTGCCCAGGGCTGTCCTTGTGAGCAGGGTCCCTGCACCCCAGGGTGCTGTGTGCCGGGGCAGGGACTCTGCCGCCTGCCAGGGTCAGCTCTCAGCCTGCCCAGGGAACTCCCCACGGTTGTGCAAGGAGAAGCTGTGGGTGGACAGAGTGACCCCAGCAAGGCAGGGTCCTTCTGCTGGTGAGAGGGTGCTGCGTGGGTCAGGGCTGCTCAGAGCTTCAGCCTCATCTCCAGAGTATTTCCAATAGGAGGTTTCAAGGGGAAGATCAAGACAAGGATTACTATAAAGAGAAGGAATTTCCCTGTGCCTTCAATTCCCTTCTCTTGGGGAACAGCAGGTGAGAAATGATAAAGGAGTTCTTAATATTGACAGATCACTGAGACTGCTGAACTGTAACTCTGAGTGATCAGCAGGTTTTCCAGGAGTCTCCCAATGAGTTTTCAGCCACTCCTCTGCCCGTGGACAGAAACAGGATCACCTTTGATGGACCCATCAGGCTTAATCTGACCTGTGATTTTTTCTACCTGCAAACCGGACCATGCGCCCAGCCAGTGCCCTGCAAACATGCCGGTTTCTGGAGGGCTAAGGAGAGGGCACAGAGGTTGGGATGGGGTCTGTGAGTGCTGGCAGGGAAAGACATGGCACAGGGAAACAGCTCCCATGAGGAAAATCTCCTGGCAGCAGGGATATCATCAGGGAATGAGAGGAAACAAAAACCACAAATGTTGTGAGAGGGAGAGTTCAGAAACCTCCGTCTCATCCCCTGCCATGCAGAGCCCTTCCCCTGAGCAAGCCCCCTTGCCTCCTCTCCCAGCCAGCAAAGCCTCTGCCCCAAGGGCTGGGGGCTCCAAGGCGCGAACCAGCTCCTCTGCAGCCAGAGCTCCAGCAGAGCCGTGCTGCAGCTCTCCAGCCCCGCGCCCAGGGCCCTCTGCAGAGCACAGGGGCTGAGAGCAGCTGCCCGGCAATGCTGGTGCCTGGGAGGTGGCGGGCACAGCTGGGGAAGGGCAACGCTGGCCTGAGGGCCCGCCTGCCTCTGCCCTGGCCTCTCTCACCCACACCCGCACTCCAGCTCTGCTTCTCGCTCCACTTGTCCCTGTTAGTGCTGGGGTTATTTCCTTCTTGCTGTCAGGCTCCCTGGGCAGATGGAGTTTCAGCTGCAGAGTCACACACTGGTCTTGTGGGTCCCCCCATGCCCGTGTGTCCATGGGAACAAGTGTCCCAGCTTTCCTCTAAGCTGTGGGGCAGTGGGCAATGCAGTCAGTGCATGGAGGCAATGAGCTCAATCTCCCTTACTCAAATGCCATCACTAAGACACTTGGCTATCTCCTTGAGGTGTCCTTCCAAGCTGTGAGCTTCCCTCCAGCATGCAAACCTGTCCCATAGCATCTTTGTGTTATCTGAAACTGCAAGGGAGAAGCACAGAGATGCTAAGACAGAAAAAATGCTGTTGGGTTTGTGCAATGAGCCATGCGTGTCCTTGGCTAGAAGTGGGGTGCTGAGACCTTGAGAAAGGCTGAGACATTTAGTGGTCTGTGGAAGATCCATCTGCTCTCAGCAGTGCCTGGTGGCTTTTCAGGGTAACATGGGAGTGTGATCAGCCTCCATCTCAGAAAGCTGCAAGCCCGGAGAAACTGGGACCCAGACAGAGAGACAGAGCAGCTGCCCTCACTCTGCACGGAGCCACAGGCAATCCTCTTGCCTCACAGAACTCGCTCTGTTCTCCCTTTGTGCAGCAGAAATGCTGGGGGTTTCTGACATCCAAGAATACTCCCCAGGGTGGCAGGGGAGGGGGAGCTGTAGAAAACCTAAACCTTTCAAGTCGCCTTCTGTCTTCCTGGGTCCTTAGCCCTGGGAGTGCAGATGCTGACAGGCCCTTCTGCGTTAGCAGTGGTTCCATCTGACACAGTTGAACACCAGGACTGGTCCCTGTCCCTGCCCACTGCTGCAGAGCAGGGCTGACTTCTCAAGAGCCCGTGGGCAGATGCCCTGCTCCTCATGGCACACACGGCCAGCACCAACCAGGGCTCCAGGCACATTGCTCAGGGAAGGGCTGCTAGAAAAACAAAAGGCTGGGTGTGTGTTTCAAGGGGAGGTCGTATGGGAAATTGCTTTGATTTTGCTCAGAGAAGTCTCTACTACCTTGTCACTGTCTTCTTCTCCAATGACAGTCACTGACTCCCAGAGGCAGCAGATGTCCAACGACAGCTCCATCACTGAGTTCCTCCTCCTGGCATTTGCAGACAGGCGGCAGCTGCAGCTCCTGCACTTCTGGCTCTTCCTGGGCATCTACCTGGCTGCCCTCCTGGCCAACGGCCTCATCGTCACCGCCATAGCCTGTGACCACCACCTCCACACCCCCATGTACGTCTTCCTCCTCAACCTCGCCCTCCTCAACCTGGGATCCATCTCCACCATTGTCCCCAAGTCCATGGCCAATTCCCTGTGGGACACCAGGGCCATCTCCTACTCAGGATGTGCTGCACAGGTCTTTTTCTTTCTCTTCTTGGTTGGAGCAGAGGTTTCTCTTCTAACCATCATGGCCTAAGACCGCTACGTTGCCATCTGCAAACCCCTGCACTACGGGACCCTGCTGGGCAGCAGAGCTTGTGTGCACATGGCAGCAGCTGCCTGGGGCACTGGGTTTCTCTATGCTTTGCTGCACACGGCCAATACATTCTCACTACCCCGACGCCACGGCAATGCTGTGGGCCAGTTCTTCTGTGAAATCCCCCACATCCTCAAGCTCTCCTGCTCACACTCCTACCTCAGGAAAGTTGGCCTTATTGTGGTTAGTGACTGCTTAGGATTGGGATGTTTTGTTTTCATTGTGGTGTCCTATGTGCAGATCTTCAGGGCCGTGCTGAGGATGCCCTCTGAGCAGGGACGCCACAAAGCCTTCTCCACGTGCCTCCCTCACCTGGCTGTGGTCTCCCTGTTTCTCTGTACTGGCAGTTTTGCCTACCTGAAGCCCCCCTCCCTCTCCTCCCCAACCCTGGACCTGGTGCTGGCAGTTCTGTACTCGGTGGTGCCTCCAGCAGTGAACCCCCTCCTCTACAGCATGAGGAACCAGGAGCTCAAGGAGGCCTTTAAGAAAGTGATTTCATGGATGATATTCAACACTATAAATTTTCCATTGCTGTTCACAAATGATTCTCAGGGTGTAGCATTGCAGGCCTGTCTTTTGCGGGGAGGGGCTGGTGGTGTAGCATTTCTGTTATCATTATCTGTATGGTTCTGAGTGTTTATTAAGTTTCTACATAAATGTTGGCATTTCTCTTATTCTTACTGAGGAATGAACCTGCTCTGTCTCACCTGGACCTGATAGAAAAGTGTGTGTTTCTGGGGCAGAGCAGACACTCTCCTAGCATCTCTGTAAGAAAATCAGATCTCCCACTGTGGGCCTGGCCTTTGGGTCTGCCCCCACTCAGAGATATCACCCACTTGGTAGTTCCAACCCTGGGTCTCTCCAGATCCTGGTGGCCTCCTCTTCCTCCTCACTAGCCCCACTTGACCAGCAAAGCAGGTACGCCCACACACACACACACACACACTAGTGACAGCAGGAAACGTAAAAGTGAGACAACTCACGGATTGAAACAAAGATATTTTAATAGGTAAAGCAAAAGCTGTGCACACAAGTAAAGCAAAATGAGGAATTCATTCACTGCCTCCCACCAGCAGGCAGGTATTTAGACATTTAAAGGAAAGCAGGGCTTCATCACTCATAACAGTTACTTGGGAAGACAAATGCCATCACTCCAAACACCCCCGCTTCCTCCTTCTTCCCCCAGCACCTATTGCTGAGCACGATGTCCTGTGGTCTGCAATGCCCCTCTGGTCACTTGCAGTCACCTGTCCCAGATGGGTCCCCTCCCAACTTCTTGTGCACCCCCAGCCAAATCGCTGGCAGGGCAGTGTGAGGAGCAGAAAAGGCCTTGGCGCTGTGCAAGCGCTGCTCAGCAATAACAAAAACATCCCTGTTATCAACACTGTTCTCAGCACAAATCCAAAACACAGCCCCATACAAACTGCTATGAAGATAACTCTACCCCAGCTGAAACCAGTACCATAAGCAGGACAGAGCACGGTGATCAGGCACAGGGTTTGGCCATGCCAGCACTGCCCAGCCCCTCCCCACGGGCACCTGGCCCCTTCAATCCCCCTCCTGACCCCTCTTCCACGGGCTGCTGCTTCCACCTTGCACCTCCATCCCTCCCTTTCTCTGCCCCGCTCTCCTCCCCAGTTCATTGACACCCTCAGATGATACTTTTTCCTCAACAGTCTCAGCTTTTCTCCATTTGTACCCAAATTTGACAGTTTGGGGCCTGCCTCAGCACGGGGCCAATTGGGTTGTTTGCAAAGAAGGGACTTCAAAATCCACCTCCCAGCTACCAGGCCTCTCCTTGCATCGTCCTCTTCTGGCAACAGCAGGAACCTCCCAGCCAACCTCCCACAACCCTTCCCCTTTCCCTGCCTCTCCTCTCCCTTCCCCAGCGCTCTCCTTTCTGCTGGGCAGGCACCAACGTGCTCCCCCACGGGCACTGCAGAGCCCTGCTGGCACAGCTCGAGTGGTGGCAGGGCAGCCATGGACGCCAAGGGCTCCTCAGGAGGGCAGGTGGGCGCGTGAGGAGGTGGAGGTGAGCTCTGTGCAAAGGGGAGGCTGGCGTGCACAGAGCCTTGCCTTGGAGGAAGCCTCATGGTCCCAGCTCCTCAGGGACATGGCAGCTTCAGCCACTGCACAGTCTGCTGGGAGGGCAGCAGGGCTGGGCACAAGCAAGCCAGGAGATTCCTGGAGGGAGTGGAAGACAACATTTTGACACAGGCACTCGATGATGAGCTCACCAGGGCTGGTCTCAGTTACTGACAGCTGGATCTGTCTGGGGGTGTGAAGGATGAGGGCAGCCATGGCTGCAGTGACCATGAGGTGGTGGAGAAGGAGGACAAGTAGCAGAATGACAGTGGCGGAGTGCAGGAGAGCTGATTGCAGTTAGCTGAGGATGTGCTTGGCCTGTCCTGGAGGACACAGGGGCTGTGAGTCCCTCCTGGATCTTAGAATAGAATCATAGAATCATAGAATCGTCTAGGTTGGAAAAGACCTTTAAGATCATCCAGTCCAACCATTAACCTACACTACCAAGCCCACCTAAACCAATCAAGGGTAGACTAGACTAAACCATATCCCGAAGTGCCACATCTACCCGTTTTTTGAACACTTCCAGGGATGGTGACTCCACCACCTCTCTGGGCAGCCTGTTCCAATGCTTGACCACCCTTTCCGTAAAGAAATTTTTCCTAATTTCCAGCCTAAACCTCCCCTGGCGCAGCTTGAGCCCATTTCCTCTCGTCCTATCGCTAGCTACTTGGGAGAAGAGACCAACACCCACCTCACTACTACCTCCTTTCAGGTAGTTGTAGAGGGTGATAAGGTCTCCTCTCAGCCTCCTCTTCTCCAGGCTAAACAACCCCAGTTCCCTCAGCCGCTCCTCATAAGACTTGTTCTCCAGACCCTTCACCAGCCTTGTTGCCCGTCTCTGAACACACTCCAGCACCTCAATGTCTTTCTTGTACTGAGGGGCCCAAAACGGGACACAGTATTCCAGGTGCGGCCTCACCAGCGCCGAGTACAGGGGCACAATCACCTCCCTGCTCCCGCTGGCCACAGCATTCCTGATACAAGCCAGGATGCTGTTGGCCTTCTTGGCCACCTGGGCACACTGCTGGCTCATGTTCAGCCGGCTATCAACCAACACCCCCAGATCCTTTTCGGCCAGGCAGCTTTCCAGCCACTCTTCCCCAAGCCTGTAGCGTTGCATGGGGTTGTTGTGACTGAAGTGCAGGACCCGGCACTTGGCCTTGTTGAACCTCATACAGTTGGCCACGGCCCATCAATCCAGCCTGTCCAGGTCCCTCTGCAGGGCCATCCTACCCTCCAGCAGATCGACACTCCCACCCAATTTGGTGTCGTCTGCAAACTTACTGAGGGCACACTCGATCCCCTCATCCAGATCATTGATAAAGATATTGAACAAGGCTGGCCCTAAAACAGAGCCCTGGGGAACACCGCTCGTGACCGGCTGCCAACTGGACTTAACACCATTTACCACAACTCTCTGGGCTCGGCCACCCAACCAGTTCTTTACCCAGCGAAGAGTATGCCTGTCCAAGCCGTGAGCTGCCAGCTTCCCGAGGAGGATATTATGTGAGATGATGTCAAAAGCTTTGCTAAAGTCCAGGTAGATGACATCCACAGCCTTTCCATCATCTACCAGGCGGGTCACCAGGTCATAGAAGGAGATCAGGTTGGTCAAGCAGGACCTGCCTTTTGTGAACCCATGCTGGCTGGGTCTGATCCCCTGGTTGACCTGTACTTGCCTGTGGAGTTCGCTCAAGATGAACCTCTCCATAATCTTCCCCGGCACCGAGGTCAGGCTGACAGGCCTGTAGTTCCCTGGGTCCTCCTTCCGGCCCTTCTTGTAGATGGGCGTCACATTGGCAAGCCTCCAGTCATCAGGGACCTCCCCTGTTAACCAGGACTGCTGATAGATGATGGAGAGTGGCTTGGCGAGCTCCTCCGCCAGCTCCCTCAGTACTCTCGGGTGGATCCCATCCGGCCCCATAGACTTGTGAGCGTCCAGGTGGCGTAGCAGGTCATTAACTGCTTCCTCCTGGACTATGTGGGCTCCATTCTGGTCCCCATCCCTATCCTCTACCTCAGGGGCCTGTGTACCCTGGGGATGACCGGTCTGGCTGTTAAACACAGAGGCAAAGAAGGCGTTAAGTACTTCAGCCTTTTCCTTGTCCTCGGTGACAATGTTCCCCCCCACATCCAGCAAAGAATGGAGATCCTCCTTGGCTCTCCTTTTATTGCTGATGTACTTATAAAAGCATTTTTTATTGTCTTTTACAGCACTGGCCAGATTGAGTTCTAGCTGGGCTTTTGCTTTTCTAATTTCCTCCCTGCAGGACCTAACAAGATCCCTGTACACCTCCTGAGTTGCCCGCCCCTTCTTCCAAAGGCGGTAGACTCTCCTTTTTTCCCTGAGTCCCCGCAAAAGCTCCCTATTCAGCCAGGCCGGTCGATTTCCCCGCCGGTTGGTCTTACGACACACGGGGACAGCCCGCTCCTGCGCCCTTAAGACTTCCTTCTTGAAGAGGGCCCAGCCTTCCTGGACCCCTTTGCCTTTCAGGACTGCCTCCCAAGGGACTTTCCCAACCAGGGTCCTGAAGAGGCCAAAGTCTGCCCTCCGGAAGTCCACGGTAATAGTTTTGCTGCCCCTCCGCTTAGCATCACCCAAAATTGAGAACTTTATCATGTCATGGTCGCTAAGCCCGAGACGGCCTCCGACCTCGATATTTCCCACAAGCCCTTCTCTGTTGGTAAACAGCAGGTCAAGCGGGGCACCTCCCCTGGTAGGCTCGCTTACCAGCTGCATTAGAAAGTTATCCTCCACACACTCTAGGAACTTCCAAGACTGCTGCCTCTCTGCTGTGTGGTATTTCCAGCAGATGTCCGGCAAGTTGAAGTCCCCCACAAGAACAAGGGCTAGCGATTGCGGGACTTCTGCCAGCCGTTTATAGAATGCCTCATCTACCTCTACATCCTGGTTGGGTGGTCTGTAGCAGACTCCCAACAGGACATCCGCCTTTCCGGCCTTCCCCCTCATCCTTACCCATAAGCATTCCACCTTGTCATCACCACTGTCAAGCTCTATGCAGTCGAAACACTCCCTAACATACAGAGCCACCCCACCACCTCTCCTTCCCTGCCTATCCCTTCTGAAGAGCTTATAGCCCTCCAGTGCAGCACTCCAGTCATGAGAGTCGTCCCACCATGTTTCCGTGATGGCGACTATGTCATAGCCATCCTGCTGCACAAGGGCCTCCAGCTCCTCCTGTTTGTTGCCCATGCTATGTGCATTGGTGTAGATGCACTTAAGCTGGGCTATCGATTTCGCCCCCAACGTTGTCGTGCTGCCCCTGGGCTCCTCATTAGCGGGCCCGTGTATATCCCCTTCCCCCTTCAAACCTAGTTTAAAGCCTTCTCAATGAGTCCCGCCAACTCATGGGTGAGAATCCTTTTCCCCCTTGGAGACAGCCGATCTCCATCAGCCGCCAGCAGGCCCGGTGCCGTGTAGACCTCCCCATGATCAAAAAACCCAAAATTCCACCGATGGCACCAGCCTCTGAGCCACCAGTTAATCAGGGGAGTTTTCCCATTCCTTTCAGCATTCCTTGCTGCCACTGACGGGACTGAGGAAAACACTACCTGCGCTCCCGATCCTGCGACCAATCGCCCCAGTGCCCTGAAGTCCCTCTTCATTGCCTTAGGACTTCTCTCTGTAATCTCATCACTACCCACCTGTATAACCAGCAACGGGTAATAATCGGAGGGCCTCACGAGGTCGGGGAGTTTCCTCATAATGTCCCTAACCCGGGCCCCAGGGAGGCAGCAGACTTCCCTGTGGGATGGGTCCGGGCGGCAGATCTTCAGGGACAATGTCCTCAAAGCCCATGAAGAAGGCAGTCAGATGTGCAGGGAGTCGAGCAGGGCCTGGCAAGAGGTCAGCGTGGATGAAGAGGGACCCCCACGACTTAGGAGGTGACCTTGCAGAAGGAAGGTCCGGGAGGCTGGAGGGGGAAGAGGCTGCCCAGGAGGCAGATGGACCCCTGGCCTGTGGGTGCAGGGATGGAGCCAGCAAAGGCCAAGCTCAGCGGTGGCTGGAAATGGCCGTGCATGGGGAGGGCACCCAGAGGGGCTTCTCTGAGTGTGTTGTGAGCACAAGGCAGGCAGCTGAGGGAACCCTGCTCCCCATGCCCAGTGGGGCAGGGGACGGAGCGACAAAGCCACAGAAATAACAGTAATTCCTCAGAGCAAAGATTGTCCCTTGAGAGTGCTGCTAGGAAATGTAGTTTGCTGAGTAACTGGACACACCTATACATTTTTCTATACATTCAGATTTTTCCATATGCTCACATAGAAAGACAGATAGCACAGATTTGATGAGAAGAGTGCAAATTTGGCCATCCAAGAAGACAGCGTTTCACTGAAGCTTTGTACCCTGCTATCCTGCATCAGGCAAGAGTGGTCAACACCTCATCCTATTTCCACCTGTCCTAACTAAACTGACCATGTCTGTAGTCCCCTTGCCAGCAGCCCATCTGCACAGAAACACTTGCAGTTGGTCCTTAGACTTACTTTCCCCTTACCCTTTGATCATTCAGACACCTCTCAACAATCCCATAGCAGCCTTGAGCTCCATGGAGTCAAAAGCTTGCCTATCTTTCAGTAGTCTGTCTAATTCCGTCTTTAGACAGCTCTTTAGTTGTCTTTATTTTACCACTTCCCTTCTGTCTCAAACATTTGTGGCATGATTATGCCTTATGAAGGAAGGTGAACCTCATTGGTGGCAGCTTGTAATTGGCATACTGTTGAGGAGTGTGTTTGATTGCAATGGTGAATCTTAGCAGTCTTAATTTGCTTGTTCAAAAATGAGAGCAATCCCCCTTTGCCTTTATGCAGCCAGGGCTCAAAGGCAAGCAGGTGGGAGCTGGCACAAAGGAGCTGTACCATCCAGCTGCAGAGTGCAGAGGAGAAGTCTGATGTAAGGACAAGGGATGCAAGTGCCAGATGGGTGATGAGAGCCATGACGGGCTTGGGGAGGTGAGGAGCAAGGGTGTCCATGCTGTGTCAGAGCTTATGAGACAGCTTCTCCTACCAGCCCTGACCTCCTTAGGAGAGACCCTGGGTCAATAGCACCCCAAGAAGGCTGCTATCCTCTCTTCTCTAAACTGAAACTTAACAAACTACACCCTTTAAAAAGAAATTCATTTTTATTAGAAGTTCTTTGAAATCTTTCTCCACAAGTGCACTAGGAAACCTCTCTAATGAACTGTACAAGAGTAGAAGACAATTACAGGAAGAGACACAGCTTGTTAGGGCTTGCTTGGTGTTAATGAGTGCTATGGTGTATTCGATCCTGAGTCCTTGATGCTCAGGTACTGAGAGGAGATTGCACAAACCTCTCCAAGGCTCAATGTCAAAAGCAAAACCCAAAGTACCTTGAAGCATTAATGAGTCCCACTGAGGACCATTACTGACAAAGATTCCCAAGGGACTCGTTAGAGCAGAGAACTGGAGGCTGTGATTGCAGGGAGGCAAAGGTAATGTGCAGGCAGCTCAGCTGCTGAGAAAGCCCTGGCTTTGTTTGATGAAGCAGAAAGGCCAAGGCCTGACCCCCAGCCCCACGGAAGGCAGATCCTGTCCTTCACACCTTGCTCTGGGCCCTTCCTGGGGCACTGGGCTGTGGGGGGTGTGATGCTGAGTGAAGGCCAACGGTGTGACAGCTCCCAGGCTTCCTGGGGGTGTGCAAGGAGGCCATGAGGCCCCCCCAGTGCCTTAGCACAACATGTCTGCTCATGGGCCTTGGTGGCAGAGATGATTGCCGTACCCAGGGGCACAAAGGCTTGGGTTCTCTTGGTGACTTCCAGCCTTGCCAGCGCTCTTTGCCATCTCTAACACAGGTTGTCCTGCGCTGTGCCACAGCTGCTTCTTTTTCCCTGCAGGCTGTAGGCACCCACCTCGCTTCCCCACCTTGCTCTCACCCTGGCATTTCCATGCATTCACTGACGTCTGTCCACCCTCACTCTCTGTTCCTTGAAACACGGAGAGATGGACTGATGTCATACTCCTTCTGGAGGACTTCATGTCCCACAGCACTACCCTCTGAGTGACATTTCTTCCTCCTCATGTCCATTCTCCACCTTCCCAGCTGCACTGTGTGGCAGTGTCTCTCTCTCCTGCTCTTTCCAACCTCCAAGGAAAGCTGCAGCATCTGTGAAACAACCCTTCAAGCAGGCATCCCAACCCATCAGCCTTCTTGTGGCCTTTCACCTCACCACACAGAAGGAACTTCACCATCATCTTCCAAAGCTGCCGCCCTTTCAGCTTCTTGGCTAGACTTGAGCAAGCTGCGTGCCTGCTGCTGTCCCATCATGTCCTCAGGCAGAAGAGACATGACAACCAAAAGAGAAGCCCCCTTCCTGCAGTGAGCCTCAGTCCTTGGGCAGAAGGCATCTCCCAGTCAATGTGCCAACCAGGTGCCTTCTGCTGGCCTGTCAGAGACGCTGGCAGATGTGCGCTTCAAAGCACAGATCCCAGCCGTGAGTCAAGGGCTGACCTATCAGCTGTTTCAGAATGAAGTCCCTTTCCCAGACACAGTCCTGCTGTTGGCCTGTCACCTCCAGAGGCAGAAGTGACCTCACAGCCCCCTTCACAGCCATTGGCTGGATTACGAGCTCCTGAGACACAAGTGACCACATGGTACTGTATCCAGCCATCACCCTCCTTGTGGCTGACTACGTGAGCAGACAACAGTAAGCTTGTTTCACCAAATTGATCTCATAGATTTCCTCCCAATGGTTTGAGTGGAGAAATGTTCCTCAGAGGAACTGCTGTATTTCTGTTGGTGCATTTTATATCTCTACTTCTGACTCTCTCTGGACTGCCATCAGAAAGCTCTCCAAGGGAAAGATTCATTGAATCATAGAATAACTCAGGTTGGAAGAGACCGCTGAACATCACCTTGTCCAGCTGTGCTGCTCAAGGCAGGCTTAAGCAGATGAGATCTCCCAAGGACTCTGCCCTGATTCGCATCACCCACAAAGGAGCTGAAAAGGCTGCATCACATTATGCAGGGAGTTAATAAAGACACTCAAGAGTGTTGGCGCAAGTGCTTGCACTGAGGGATGCCACTAGGAAGTGGCCACCAGGAGGACTCTACCACTGGTGACAGTGGGGCTTGAGGCACCAGTCCAACTCCCACCCATTACATCACGTATTTCTTCTGTCCGGACATCACCAATCTGGATATAAAGAGGCTGTGGGAAACCTTGGCAACACCCTTGCTAAGGTCCAGGTACAAAACACCCCCTGCTTTCCCCTACCCATCCAGGTTCGGCAATCCCTTTCTTGTCCTACAAGGACCTGGAAATGCCTGCAGGAGTACTTTGCCCATCACCTTCCGAGGGACTGAGCTGAGGGTGACCAGCCTCTAATTCTTGCAATGCTCCTTCTTGCACTTCTGGAAGAAAGGTTTGATGTCTGCCTTTTGCAAGGAGCCCAGCACCTCTCTGATTGCTCTGACACATTGGAGGGCACAATGCAGAAAGGGTGACGTGAGCAGACAGCAGCATTTGCCATGAGCCTGTCCCAGGCGAGTGAGATGAATCTCACTGGCACAGTGGGGTTTCTTCCTGGAGTCACACCCAGGAAGGGCAGGGCCCCCTGAGGTGTCCCCATCGGAGCTGGCCTCCTGCACTCCTCACACACACAGGGCTGCGCAGAGGCACGAGTCCTGCCCTTGCACACGCGCAGGCCCTGCACTGCAGCAGGCATCATGACCCTCTGGCCTCCTGCTGCCACTGCCAGAGGCTGGGAGGCACCTCAGCCCTGCGGTGGGTCGCCCTGCTCTGCACCCATCTGAGATGCCCCACGGCAGGAGGAATGGACACAGGCACCTCGGGTCAAGGGAGCACATCCCAGTGCTGCATTCAGGTGGTTTCCCCGGGGATGTTACTCTCCAGGTGCAGTGACCTGGAGGCACTGTCTGTCCCACTGGCCTTCATGGCACCTCTGGCAATAGCTGATGCCATTTGTGCTCACTCGGGTTCATCTCTCCACACGCACACCATGGGCATGCTTAAGTCTCCTCTGGACAATGCAAACATGGACTTTTGAACTCGTTGTTTGGTGTGCCTGTGTGGAGGGACAAACAAGGTCTCTGCTGCAGTGAGAGGCCAGTGCTGGGAAGGGTGGTTGCAAGGGGCTGCTCTGTGACCATTGCCCTGGGGCACCTTGCCCGCGGTGTCCAGCAAACAAGGACACAGAGCAGACCCTGCTCTGCTGGTCCTTCAAGGCGATCCCTGGAGGCCTGGCTGTGCAAGGGACACTGCTGTGTGCCCCCGTCCTGCACACTCACACACTTGAGCTCTTCACTGGTGTTGCCCTCAACACAGCACTTGCTTGAGTGTCTCCTTGAGAGCAACTCTGAAAGCAGAGCTAAGGCTTCAGGCACTGCCCTGAGGAGATCACCTTTCTTTATGGAAACGCTGGTATGGAGGCCAGCTCTGTCACAGAAGTGCCCATGGCCTGTCCCTGCCTGCGGTCACAGCACTACCATGCAGCACGCCTGTGACCAAGCTGCCAGAGCACTCAGGCCTTACAGCAACGCAAGGGATCAGAACCAGAGTGTGCGAGTGGAAAGAGAAGAGCCCTGGAAGAGCAAGGGCTGGTGCTCCCTGGCAGTGCTGCCATGCTGGCACTCCTTTCCCCTCCACCGGTGCACACAGGAACTGTTCCTGCAGCTCCAAATATGCCTTGGAGGAAGGAACCCAGGACAAGAAAATTCACTGAAGTGCACTTTATTGTGTTTAAAGGCCTTGGAGGAAGGAACAGAAGACAAAAAAAGGTGACTGAAGTGTGCTCTACTGCACTGAAACATACAGACAGAGCAGGGCTCCTCATTTACACAGCCACTCAGTCAGAAAAAGAAAGACAGAGAGTGATTTAGAAAGGAGATGACAACATTATCACAAGGAAAAAGCACCACAAAAACAAAAAATACAGGTGACAGGCTGTGCCTGTGATAATTTTACAATATAAATGTTCTGCAGCAGAAGTTTATTGCTTCAGGAAAACATCGAGTGATCAGTTTCCCCACTGCATCCTTGAGCTCCTGGTTCCTCATGCTGTAGAGGAGGGGGTTCACTGCTGGAGGCACCACCGAGTACAGAACTGCCAGCACCAGGTCCAGGGATGGGGAGGAGAGGGAGGGGGGCTTCAGGTAGGCAAAACTGCCAGTACAGAGAAACAGGGAGACCACAGCCAGGTGAGGGAGGCACGTGGAGAAGGCTTTGTGGCGTCCCTGCTCAGAGGGCATCCTCAGCACGGCCCTGAAGATCTGCACATAGGACACCACAATGAAAACAAAACATCCCAATCCTAAGCAGTCACTAACCACAATAAGGCCAACTTTCCTGAGGTAGGAGTGTGAGCAGGAGAGCTTGAGGATGTGGGGGATTTCACAGAAGAACTGGCCCACAGCATTGCCGTGGCGTCGGGGTAGTGAGAATGTATTGGCCGTGTGCAGCAAAGCATAGAGAAACCCAGTGCCCCAGGCAGCTGCTGCCATGTGCACACAAGCTCTGCTGCCCAGCAGGGTCCCGTAGTGCAGGGGTTTGCAGATGGCAACGTAGCGGTCTTAGGCCATGATGGTTAGAAGAGAAACCTCTGCTCCAACCAAGAAGAGAAAGAAAAAGACCTGTGCAGCACATCCTGAGTAGGAGATGGCCCTGGTGTCCCACAGGGAATTGGCCATGGACTTGGGGACAATGGTGGAGATGGATCCCAGGTTGAGGAGGGCGAGGTTGAGGAGGAAGACGTACATGGGGGTGTGGAGGTGGTGGTCACAGGCTATGGCGGTGACGATGAGGCCGTTGGCCAGGAGGGCAGCCAGGTAGATGCCCAGGAAGAGCCAGAAGTGCAGGAGCTGCAGCTGCCGCCTGTCTGCAAATGCCAGGAGGAGGAACTCAGTGATGGAGCTGTCGTTGGACATCTGCTGCCTCTGGGAGTCAGTGACTGTCATTGGAGAAGAAGACAGTGACAAGGTAGTAGAGACTTCTCTGAGCAAAATCAAAGCAATTTCCCATACGACCTCCCCTTGAAACACACACCCAGCCTTTTGTTTTTCTAGCAGCCCTTCCCTGAGCAATGTGCCTGGAGCCCTGGTTGGTGCTGGCCGTGTGTGCCATGAGGAGCAGGGCATCTGCCCACGGGCTCTTGAGAAGTCAGCCCTGCTCTGCAGCAGTGGGCAGGGACAGGGACCAGTCCTGGTGTTCAACTGTGTCAGATGGAACCACTGCTAACGCAGAAGGGCCTGTCAGCATCTGCACTCCCAGGGCTAAGGACCCAGGAAGACAGAAGGCGACTTGAAAGGTTTAGGTTTTCTACAGCTCCCCCTCCCCTGCCACCCTGGGGAGTATTCTTGGATGTCAGAAACCCCCAGCATTTCTGCTGCACAAAGGGAGAACAGAGCGAGTTCTGTGAGGCAAGAGGATTGCCTGTGGCTCCGTGCAGAGTGAGGGCAGCTGCTCTGTCTCTCTGTCTGGGTCCCAGTTTCTCCGGGCTTGCAGCTTTCTGAGATGGAGGCTGATCACACTCCCATGTTACCCTGAAAAGCCACCAGGCACTGCTGAGAGCAGATGGATCTTCCACAGACCACTAAATGTCTCAGCCTTTCTCAAGGTCTCAGCACCCCACTTCTAGCCAAGGACACGCATGGCTCATTGCACAAACCCAACAGCATTTTTTCTGTCTTAGCATCTCTGTGCTTCTCCCTTGCAGTTTCAGATAACACAAAGATGCTATGGGACAGGTTTGCATGCTGGAGGGAAGCTCACAGCTTGGAAGGACACCTCAAGGAGATAGCCAAGTGTCTTAGTGATGGCATTTGAGTAAGGGAGATTGAGCTCATTGCCTCCATGCACTGACTGCATTGCCCACTGCCCCACAGCTTAGAGGAAAGCTGGGACACTTGTTCCCATGGACACACGGGCATGGGGGGACCCACAAGACCAGTGTGTGACTCTGCAGCTGAAACTCCATCTGCCCAGGGAGCCTGACAGCAAGAAGGAAATAACCCCAGCACTAACAGGGACAAGTGGAGCGAGAAGCAGAGCTGGAGTGCGGGTGTGGGTGAGAGAGGCCAGGGCAGAGGCAGGCGGGCCCTCAGGCCAGCGTTGCCCTTCCCCAGCTGTGCCCGCCACCTCCCAGGCACCAGCATTGCCGGGCAGCTGCTCTCAGCCCCTGTGCTCTGCAGAGGGCCCTGGGCGCGGGGCTGGAGAGCTGCAGCACGGCTCTGCTGGAGCTCTGGCTGCAGAGGAGCTGGTTCGCGCCTTGGAGCCCCCAGCCCTTGGGGCAGAGGCTTTGCTGGCTGGGAGAGGAGGCAAGGGGGCTTGCTCAGGGGAAGGGCTCTGCATGGCAGGGGATGAGACGGAGGTTTCTGAACTCTCCCTCTCACAACATTTGTGGTTTTTGTTTCCTCTCATTCCCTGATGATATCCCTGCTGCCAGGAGATTTTCCTCATGGGAGCTGTTTCCCTGTGCCATGTCTTTCCCTGCCAGCACTCACAGACCCCATCCCAACCTCTGTGCCCTCTCCTTAGCCCTCCAGAAACCGGCATGTTTGCAGGGCACTGGCTGGGCGCATGGTCCGGTTTGCAGGTAGAAAAAATCACAGGTCAGATTAAGCCTGATGGGTCCATCAAAGGTGATCCTGTTTCTGTCCACGGGCAGAGGAGTGGCTGAAAACTCATTGGGAGACTCCTGGAAAACCTGCTGATCACTCAGAGTTACAGTTCAGCAGTCTCAGTGATCTGTCAATATTAAGAACTCCTTTATCATTTCTCACCTGCTGTTCCCCAAGAGAAGGGAATTGAAGGCACAGGGAAATTCCTTCTCTTTATAGTAATCCTTGTCTTGATCTTCCCCTTGAAACCTCCTATTGGAAATACTCTGGAGATGAGGCTGAAGCTCTGAGCAGCCCTGACCCACGCAGCACCCTCTCACCAGCAGAAGGACCCTGCCTTGCTGGGGTCACTCTGTCCACCCACAGCTTCTCCTTGCACAACCGTGGGGAGTTCCCTGGGCAGGCTGAGAGCTGACCCTGGCAGGCGGCAGAGTCCCTGCCCCGGCACACAGCACCCTGGGGTGCAGGGACCCTGCTCACAAGGACAGCCCTGGGCACCCCTGGCTGCACACCCACCCTCACACCCCTGCAGCCATCCCTTGGAGAAGGCAGCCGTCATGCCTTGTCCCAGTCTCTCATGGTGCAGTAGGGCAGCCCTGCTCTGGAGCATGTTCTTCTCTACAACAGAGAAACTCTCAGAGTTGTACTTACAGATCCTGTCATCTGTGGCATGTGCCAGCTTTAGGAGACCCCTCAAGGAAATGCAGCTGCATAGCCCTGCAGTCACAGACTTACTGTGTCAAGGGCTGTGAAGATCTCTCCCGCAGTGAGCTCTCAGCACCCTCCCACCCCACACTGCCTTTAACCCCTGTCTGCCTCCCTCCTCTCCCCTCCCTGCCTGCAGGCACTGCCCTCAGCCCTGCTGCGCTTGGCACAGGAGCTGCTCCTGGGCAGAGCTGTCTCTCTGCAGCGCTGCCCGCTTGCCAGGAGCTGCCTGCGTCCCAGGAGCCCGGCCCAGCTCAGCAGCACAGCACCAGCCCAAGGCAGCCCTTGCTCTGCCCCTCTGGGCTGCCTTGTGTTGTCCCTGGGGCTGCAGGGGAACCTGCTGTGACACAGCCTGAAGCCATCACTGATGCTCCCTCCTGCAGCTGGGGAGAGACTCTTACTTCCAGCAGTGTAATTTCTCTCACCTGAGTCCGATTTATGACCTGTAATCACTTTTCCTTGTCTCCACCTTAGACAGGACACCCAGGCAGTGACAGGCAGGGATCTCCTTTAGCCCTGCTGAGGGACGGGTTCAGCAGAGTCAATGGAGCCATCTCATCCTGGGCCTGGAGTCCTGGGGCTGCAAGGGCTCTCAGCTCCCTCCCATGCCTGCCACAAACCCACAGGAGGGGGGATTCCTCCTGCCTCACTTCAGGTGGGCACAACATGGGCACCTGCATGGGAGCTCCTTGTCTCAGCTCCCATGGCGATAATGGAGATGGAGGCCAGGAGGGAGCTGTTCAGGCACAAACACCTGGCGACATTTGGGCTTCAGGAGGTGGCCCCAGACACGTGCAGGTGACTGCAGGCTCTAAGGGAGCAGCTCACAGAGTGTGGTGGTTTAACCCTGGGCAGCAACTAATCACCACACAGCCGCTCGCTCACTCCCCATGCCCGGTGGGATGGGGAGAGATTCGGAAGGTTAAAAGTGAGAAGACTCGTGCGTTGAGATATGAACAGTTTAATAATTGAAATAAATTAAGTAAAATAGTCGTAGTAGTATTAATAATAATAACAACATATGACCCCGTGTACCCGGGCTGCAGCCACATGCCATCCACATGACTGAAAGGGTCTCTCCTCTTTGCTCGCCAGCTCGTCCAGCTTCAAGTTCACTCGCGAATTGCACACACACAGCGCTCCAGCAGTACCTGGCCCTGGACACTCGGTGTTTCCAGCTGCTGGGTCCCCATGCCCTGTGCTCCCTTCTGCCACTGCAGCAGCCAGGCCTCTGCACCCACCCCCGCACCGGGTACACAGAGTGGGGCCACGCACAAAAGGATTTGGAATCGCCCTCCAAAAGAAGGTCGGACGGGCTGTGGGGATTAGGTGCAGGGCTCAGTCAAACCAGCAAACCAAGCAGCAGCTGGATCCTTGATCCCCACTCCTCTCCACTTTCCATGCTTGTACATCCCCCTCAGCTTCCTTGGCTCCTGCCTTTCTGCGCCCATGCCCCCTCCCAAACAAGGCACCTACCCCTGCTTATTTTTCCCCCTTCCTCCCACGTTTGCCACACCTGGGAACAGATGTGGTGTTTCAGGTGCTGTTAGCTAGGTCTTCTTGGACTTCCATGCCATTACTGATGGGGTTTCCTGGGTACTGCTGTCCCTGCCAGATTCCTCTCCCCAAAAAGACCCCAACTCCTCCTTCAATTTGCTGTCCAGCGTGGCCACCTCTCACATCCATCCCCCTTAACCACCTGCAAAATCTGGGGCTGCAACAGCAGAGTATCCACAGGAGACAAGCTGTCTGCTCTAAGGCCACCTTCTGTCTGCTCTGAGCAGATACTGGGCACCACCTTCAGGTCCATTCCAAAATCCAAAGCAGCCTTGAGCCAGTTGGTTTGGGGCCCAGCTCTGGTGCCCATGAAGCCATGCTACGCCTCAAGGGCCCTGAGAGCAGCTCTTCCACTTTCAGGCAGAGCCTGCCCTGCCATCCTAGGGACCAGGCTGCACTCGGCTGGGTGCCTCAGCTCTATCCCCACAAGCCAGGGTGGCAGCAGGAAGCTCCCGCACCTTGCACGCCCTTTGAGGCTGCCATTCTTCAAGCCACTGCTCTCTGCCCTCCAGGGACCCAGCCCTGCTCAGCAAATGCAACGCACGTGCCTGGCTCCCGCTTTTCTCCCGGGACTGCCCTGCACTCCAGCATGTGAGCAGCTGTAGCTGACACCCAGCTGCCCCACCAAGTCTCACTGATACCAATGATATCCTAGCTCTGGGAACGGACCCAGGCTTCCAGTTCAGCTTGGTTGTTTCTCACACTGCCTGCCCTGGGGTACAAGCATTTCAGATATGCTCCTGAGCCCTCCCTGCTCCCAGCAGCAGGGTAAATGTTTCCATCCTCAGGCGATGTATGCAACTTGGATACAACCCGAAGATAATACTGCAGAAGAATTGGGGAAAAAAAACCAGAAGAAGAAAAGACAAACCCCAAACCCAGAACTGACAGTCAATGTATTAACTCCCACTTCCAACAGAAGACTAAACAGAAACGAACACAGAGCAAGTGGGAAAGGGGACAGAAAATAGCAGGAAAAGGCTAATCTCACTGCTGCAGTGCTGCATATAAATTCCAGTGGTTTCCTAAAACCCAATGGCTTGGCTAAACTCAAAGTTCAGCCAGGAAGGATCACAGCTGTGCTTGATCGCGCTAAAACAACAGGCATGACTCTGCATTTCTGCAGCCTCTAAGGACAAACACCAACCAGAGATCCCTGCACTTACTGAAATAGTCATACTAAACCAAAAAGGATCCACTTGCTTGCTTTGGCTGCAGGAACAGCAGGACAGCAGCACAAATTTGCAAGTGTAGAATGACAGCGAACATAAGAACAAGACAATGAAGAAATACACAAAGCATAAGATTTTGTGCGTCTTCTTTTCAAAAAAGTCTCACTCATTTTAGTTTTGCTGCTTTACTGTGCAACAAGAATTGGCAAGCTTTCCAGTGATTTATTCCTGCCACACACAGATCCAGGTTCTGCTTCGAAGTTCATACAGGGATATGCGTATGAAAAAAAAAAGAAACCAAACCAAAACCAAGACCAAACCCCCTCTCTGTAGACCAAGGCCTGAGGTAGCTTTAAGAATGCAGCTCATTGTGCCTCCAAGCCCAGAAGCACCTGAGGCTGCAGAGCTTTTACAGGGGGAGGGAGAGAGGACTTGTAAAGAGAGATGCAAGGCTTCCACCCTGCCGACAGCCACCCACAGCCCAAATCAGGGACAGTCAGAGCAAACAAGAAGGGAATGGGTTTGCTTTCTCTTTCATTTACTTGAATTACTTCTAACCAACTCTAAGTCTTCCCTCCCACTCCAGGATTTTTCCTTTGGTTTGATTTTTTTTTTTTTGAGACTTCTCTGTTCCCTTATGGTAAGATGCTACTTAGAAATGTAATACAGACATGCCAGGGAATAGACGAGGCTAAAAGAATCTTAACTTTATTTATGAACATGAGATTTGTGTTTATACACATGCTAGTAAACAAAGAGAAAAATAGCCATGCAATTGTCCATGTTCCAGAATGGCTTCTGCAACGCCCCCGTTCCCCCCCACCCCCTGCCTCCAAAAGGTACTCCCCTTCTATCTTCCCGAAGTGGAAACTACTCTTTACAGGAAAATATCAAAATATTCTCAGCCTTTTAAGATGAAAACATTTCAACACTCTTGGCCTTTGGCTACTCCTTCTTTGCTTTTTTTACAGGAGGTTCCAATTGAGCAGATTTTTCAAGACTGGTGTCCATCTTCTGGGAAGCTTTAGATGCTTTTGTTATATTGTTGTTCTTTGGAGGAAAAGCCACTTCTACTTTCTGCTTTGCCTTTTCAATTTTTGCTTTTGGCTTATCCTTCTCTCTTTTCTCCTTTTCAGACCCCAGTTTGAAAGTGCTATAATCTGCTGGTCTAGGCTCATCTCTTACAGGGGTGGCATCATCTCTGCTTGGGAGCATGAACAGAGAGCCCCTTGTAACAGAACAGCCCTTATAAAACTTTTCATACCATTCTCGATAGTTCCTTTCCCATGCGCTGTATCTTTCCTGCTCAAAAGGATCTCTGACGTCAGCAGATCTGCCATAGTGAACCTTCATATCATAGGGTGGAACTTGTGTGTGTCTGTTAAAAGGCTGCCTTTCTTCCTCCCCTTGAGGTATAGTCTGTTTCATGGGACACTGGCCTCTAAATACTGGTGATCTTGGCCGTGATTTGGATCTTCTGTATGGGGGTGACCTTGACCTTGACTGGTGATAACCATGTGCCCTTGACCTAGACCGAGAGTTACGGCTCTTCCCTTTGCCTCTTCTTCGATTCGGCGGCGACCGCGAGTAGGAGTGAGAATGGGAACGACCAAATCTTCGAGAGTAGGAATGGGAAGAACCAGCTCTTGACTTGGAATAGGTATATGACCTTCTAGAGTAAGATGAAGCATTACGGGGAGACTTGGACCTTAAAAAAGCACCACACAAAAAAAAAATACTGAAGGTAATTCAAAACAGTCACTCTCACCAATTTTTTTTGTCCCAATTTTGTGTTTGGTTTTTTTTTTTTTCCATATGCTTATGGCAAAGCTGCTTTCAGCTGCTGACATGATGCTACTGCAAAGTCAAGAGCTTGATAAGAGTTTCTGCTTACAAGGCAGAACAGCTGCTGCTTTGCTCGTGTGAAAACATCCAGGAAGGGTAACTCTATTTCCACTCACTCCTATCTCATGAACCACCACAGCTGTTGATTGATTTCAGGTGGTGCATACTGGCACGGGAAGCGGCACATTTTTCACTCCTCCACGACTACATGCAGTGCAATCTTTTTTTTGCAGTAAGATGCAAAAAGAGCAAATCTTAACAGCTCCCATGCAGTACCAAACATCAAGAAAACATGATTTAGCCTCAAGAGAGCTCAATTTTAAAATGCCAGCTGAGTCTACTTAACTTCACTCCTTATTTGGCAAGTTGTACAGGATGCAAAATACTTGTACTGCAATCCTACCTACAGGACTATTTCATCAGCACTTCTAGCCAGATGTCCTAGCAACATTTGGCACCTACCTCTAGCTCTAACCAAGGACAGTGACTACATTTCAAGACAAGTCAAATCTAAAAGCTTCTGAACTCAGCCGCTAGCAATGTCACTCAATGCCATTACAAATATGTACCAAAAGGAAGGACTCACTTGGCACTGCAATAATAGATAAAACAGACTCCTCCCTCTCCAACTGAGAGAAAGCATCCTGGCTATTTGAGATGGCTGAATTGAAAGAAATTCAACGTTGTCATAAAATAACAGCGTTGACTTTTCCAACAATTTGCTCCATCAGTATCATCTAAGTTATTTAAAAAAGAATGTTGGAGGCTGTTTACTATTGGGAAATCAATTTCTTCAGCCATATTCAGGCAGTGATCAAAAGGGTGGCTTTCTATTTGATCCTTTAATTATATTTAAGTTTTATAGGTAATTATGGTTTCCTCAAAAAAGCATTCATTTTTCAGAGTCCTCTTTTCCATCCTCTACTGGAGTTTTGTTTTCAATAACCTTACTGCAAGCCCAGATCCCCTTTGTTAAAGCCCCAACTCAAATTTCAAAATTAATTACCATGTGTATTCTCCCTCCACTGCTATCTATGCATATTCACTTCATTAGAAATCAGCTGTTGTATAAGTTATGTGTTATGGCCTCGTTTAGCAGGTTACAAGTAGGCATCTATTGAATTTCTGTAGAATACTCACAGTTCCCAGCCTGCTCTGCCACCTGCTGAGCGAATTGTTCTGGCTCTCACTGGATGACCTACTGGAGTGGGGAGGCAAAAAAGAAAAAAAAAAATCCCATTCAGCTGGTCTGAAGATAATTGTTTTCAGGAAATCCTGAAGTTCTAGTTACTTACCAGCTGTGGGTATTGGTTGTCCTTGGGGGCCCACAACACTTGCTACTGCTGGCTGCCTTTGAACAGGAACCTGGTAGCCCTTGTGCATAAATGCAAACAGTTGGAAAATAAGCTCTATGAAAAGTAAGAATCAGCACATATGCTGAAATAAAACTTACCTTCTCTTCCAACAGACTGCTGATTGACAGAGGGGAAGGTTTAGACAGTTGAGCAGCACTCACCAGAGCAGCAGGAGGGGTGACAGGCAGGAGTGGTGGTGGTGGTGGTGGTGGCTGCTGCTGCTGTTGCTGCTGAATTTGTGTATGGAGCCTTTTTGTGTAGCCAGTTCCATTTTTGAAGTTGTTCACAGCCTAGAGGCAGAAAAACATTGACAAAAAGGTAATACGGAACTTCAGGAGATACACAAACAAAAGCCTCCACAGAGTAAAATTGCTTTTGTGTTCTTATAAATGCTATCAACCGTAAAATAAATCGCCATACAGATAGATGAACACATCCCATTAGACACTGATATTAATGACTGGTGACTCAGAGTATCTGTATTTAAAGTACTTCAGTGTTAACACCAAATCTGAAAGCGAGGCAATCATCTTAAACAAAAGTGTGACCTGAATGTGCCAGGCTGTAAGCTTCTGTAACAACAGATCATGGATTTCAGAAGTAAATTTGGCCTTGTTCCATTTAGCCTTGCTTAAAGGAGATGTAAATTAGTATTTGCTTCCCTTTCACCTTTTCACAAACAGACTTGTCTTACAAACAGTTTACGTAAAAGGCATCATGGCACCTGGCGTAGGAACTTGTTGGCAATTAAAGAATCAGGCGAAACGTCTGTCTGGTGGCACGTTGGGCAGGTATGCTCCTCAGATTCCAGCAACGCTGTTCTAATGCCTGTGAATAATTAGAACCATCAAAACAGGTTGTCGTGGTTTAGCCCCAGCCAGCAACTAAGCACCACGCAGCCGCTCGCTCACTCCCCCTACCCCGATGGGATGGGGGAGAGAATTGGAGGAGTAAGAGTGAGAAACACTCCTGGGCTGAGATAAGAACAGTTTAATAATTGAAATAAAGTAAAATAGTAATGCTAATAGTAACAGTATAATAATGATAATAATAATAATGATACACGAAGCAAGTGATGCACAATGCAATTGCTCACCACCCGCCGACCGATACCCAGACAGTTCCCGAGCAGCGATCGCTGCTCCCCGGCCAACCCCCCCCAGTTTCTATACTGAGCATGACGTCATATGGTATGGAATAGCCCTTTGGTCAGTTTGGATCAACTCTTCTGGCTGTGCCCCCTCCCAGTTTCTTGTGCGCCTGGCAGAGCATGGGAAGCTGAAAAAGTCCTTGACTAGCATAAGCAGTACTCAGCAACAACTACAAACATCAGCCTGTTATCAACATTCTTCTCCTACTAAATCCAAAACACAGCACTATGCCTGCTGTTAGGAAGAAAATTAACTCTATCCCAGCCGAAACCAGGACAGTATCCACCCCTTATTCTATACCATCTACGTCATGCACAGGCCCTCCCCTTTCCAATGTGTTCCAATTAATCACCACCCCTTTCCCTATCTTGATATACACACAGATATCATTCCCTTCGTCTATGGCCCATCCCTCTAAAATGTCCATTGAGTTCATTTAGCCCATGACTTTGGGTTCCATCTGTCATCACAGTCTTTCAGAGCAGGACAGGTGGTGTGCAGTGTTGGACTGTTGCATGCTGAAGTCAGTTCTCATTCCAACATGGTTTCATCAAAGTTCATTTTCCTTAGGCTGGGCAATTCTTACTGCAATACCATTGATGCGGCATATAGCAATCATAATATATAGTATTATATACTTAATATTAACCTACTATATTATTATATTAACATGCAGTTAAGAGATAACATATAGTTAAGAGATAACATACAGTATTATAAAGCAATTAATATCATACAATTCAGTTCATTGGCTATTTTCACCCAAAATCAAATTCCCTTGAGGTACACATTGGGCTTCCCCATCCTTTCGCATCACCCACCAAGTGCACCCAGGTCCTTGAGCAAAAGCAATCCCACGAATGGGTTTGCCTTTGCCAGAGGGGGAAGTAACCCAGACTGTCTTCCCCAGCATATTTTTCATGTGCACTACAGGAACTTTATCTCCTTCTACAGTACGTAAAAGTTTTGATTGGGCAGGGCCAGCTCGATTGGCAGATCCCCTGGTGTTGACTAACCAGGTGGCTTTTGCTAAATGCGTATCCCAATGTTTAAACGTCCCACCACCCATTGCTCTCAGGGTAGTCTTTAACAATCCATTGTATCGCTCAATTTTCCCGGAGGCTGGTGCATGGTAAGGGATGTGATATACCCACTCAATGCCGTGCTCTTTTGGCCCAGGTGTCTATGAGGTTGTTTCGGAAATGAGTCCCGTTGTCTGACTCAATTCTTTCTGGGGTGCCATGTCGCCACAGGACTTGCTTTTCAAGGCCCAGGATGGTGTTCCGGGCGGTGGCATGGGGCACGGGATATGTTTCCAGCCATCCAGTGGTTGCTTCCACCATGGTGAGCACATAGCGCTTGCCCTGGCGGGTCTGTGGGAGCGTGATGTAATCAATCTGCCAGGCCTCCCCATATTTATATTTCAGCCATCGTTCACTATACCCAAGGGGCTTGAACTGCTTGGCTTGCTTGATTGCAGCGCATGTTTCACACTCATGAATAACCTGTGCAATACTGTCCATAGTTAAGTCCACCCCTCGATCACGAGCCCATTTATACGTTGCATCCCTTCCTTGATGGCCTGAGGCATCATGGGCCCACCGAGCTATAAATAATTCACCCTTATGTTGCCAGTCCAAATCCACCTGAGCCACTTCAATCTTAGCAGCCTGATCTACTTGCTGGTTGTTTTGATGTTCTTCAGTGGCCCGACTCTTAGGTACATGAGCATCTACATGACGAACTTTTACAACCAGGTTCTCTACCCGGGCAGCAATATCTTGCCACAATGCGGCAGCCCAGATTGGTTTGCCTCTGCGCTGCCAGTTGCTCTGCTTCCATTGCTGCAGCCACCCCCACAGGGCATTTGCCACCATCCATGAGTCAGTATAGAGATAAAGGACTGGCCACTTTTCTCTTTCAGCAATATCTAAAGCCAGCTGGATGGCTTTCACCTCTGCAAACTGACTCGACTCCCCTTCTCCTTCAGCAGTTTCTGCGACTTGTCGTATAGGACTCCATACAGCAGCTTTCCACCTCCGATGCTTTCCCACGAGACGACAGGACCCATCAGTGAACAGGGCATATTGCTTTTCATTTTCTGGCAATTTATTATACAGTGGGGCCTCTTCAGCACGTGTCACCTCCTCCTCTGGTGATATTCTAATGTTTTTTCCTTCTGGCCAGTCCATGATCACTTCCAAGATTCCTGGGCGACTGGGGTTTCCTATTCGAGCCCGTTGTGTGATCAATGCAACCCACTTACTCCATGTAGCATCAGTTGCATGATGTGTAGAGGGGACCCTCCCTTTGAACATCCAGCCCAACACCGGCAGTCGGGGTGCCAGCAGGAGCTGTGCTTCAGTACCAACCACTTCTGAAGCAGCTCGAACCCCTTCATATGCTGCCAGTATCTCTTTCTCAGTTGGAGTGTAGCGGGCTTCGGATCCTCTGTATCCCCGACTCCAAAACCCTAGGGGTCGACCTCGAGTCTCCCCTGGTGCTTTCTGCCAGAGGCTCCAGGTAGGGCCATTCTCCCCGGCTGCGGTGTAGAGCACATTTTTAATATCCTGCCCTGCCCGGACTGGCCCAAGGGCTACTGCATGAACTATCTCACGTTTAATTTGTTCAAAGGCTTGTTGTTGCTCAGGGCCCCATTTGAATTCGTTCTTCTTCCGGGTCACTTGATAGAGAGGGCTTACGATCTGGCTGTAATTTGGAATATGCATTCTCCAAAACCCCACAACGCCTAAGAAAGCTTGTGTTTCCTTTTTGCTAGTTGGTGGGGACATAGCTGTTATTTTGTTGATCACATCCATTGGGATCTGACGACGTCCATCTTGCCATTTTATTCCTAAAAACTGGATCTCCTGTGCAGGCCCCTTGACCTTACTCTGTTTTATGGCAAAACCAGCCTTCAGAAGGATTTGGACTATTTTCTTTCCCTTCTCAAAAACTTCTTCTGCTGTGTTGCCCCACACAATGATGTCATCAATGTACTGCAGATGTTCTGGAGCTTCACCCTGTTCCAGTGCTGTCTGGATCAGTCCATGGCAAATGGTGGGGCTGTGCTTCCACCCCTGGGGCAGTCGGTTCCAGGTGTACTGAACACCCCTCCAGGTAAAAGCAAACTGGGGTCTGCACTCTGCTGCCAAAGGGATGGAGAAAAATGCATTAGCAATATCAATTGTGGCATACCACTTAGCTGCCTTTGACTCCAGTTCATATTGAAGTTCTAGCATGTCTGGCACGGCAGCACTCAGCGGCGGTGTAACTTCGTTCAGGCCACGATAGTCCACTGTTAGTCTCCACTCCCCATTAGACTTTCGCACTGGCCATATGGGACTGTTAAAGGGTGAGCGAGTCTTGCTGATCACTCCCTGGCTCTCCAGTCGACGAATCAGGTTATGGATGGGAATCAGGGAGTCTCGGTTGGTGCGATATTGCCGCCTGTGCACAGTTGTGGTAGCAATCGGCACCTGTTGTTCCTCAACCTTCAGCAACCCTACAATTGAAGGGTCCTCTGAGAGACCGGGCAAGGTGGACAACTGTTTAATTTCCTCTGTCTCCAAAGCAGCTATACCAAAAGCCCACCGGTACCCTTTTGGGTCCTTGAAATACCCTCTCCTGAGGTAGTCTATGCCAAGGATGCACGGAGCATCTGGGCCAGTCACAATGGGGTGCTTTTGCCACTCATTCCCAGTTAGGCTCACTTCAGCTTCCAGTACAGTGAGCTGTTGGGATCCCCCTGTCACTCCAGAAATACAAATGGGTTCTGCCCCTCTATAGTTTGATGGCATTAGCGTGCACTGTGCACCAGTGTCCACTAGAGCCTTATACTCCTGTGGGTCTGACGTTCCAGGCCATCGAATCCACACAGTCCAGTAAACCCGGTTGTCCCTTTCCTCCACCTGGCTGGAGGCAGGGCCCCTCTAACACTGGTCACAGTATTCGTTGTTCACTTCCTGTAAATGTGAATCAAAAGTTCCCTGATCAAGGTCGGAAGTAAAATTAGCCCTCTTACTCTGTCTCGGGAACTGCTCACTGGAAACTGGAGCTGCAATTTTCCTGGGAGAACCGCCTTTTCTAATAGTTTTTCCTTGCAATTCACGCACCCGTGCCTCTAAGGTTGAGGTGGGTTTTCCATCCCACTTTCTCATGTCCTCTCCATAATCACGCAGGTAAAACCACAGGGTGCCCCGTGGTGTGTATCCTCTATATCCTCTCTCTTGAGCATAGGGACGTTGACTCCTAATGGCTGAGACACTGGTCCGTGCAGGTGGGGAGTAGGACAGATCCTCTCTGAGTTGTTGGAACTCTTGGCATATTTTTTCAGACAGTTTTTCCACAGCCGAGACACAGGCCCGTAGGGAGGAAGAGAGCTTTTCTTCGTAGTCCCGGAGTTGTCTAGCCACTTCATCCACCGTTGGTGCCTCGTCGTCTTTCCAGGCTAGTATTGCCAACGAGTTGGAATACGATGCTGGTGCGCTCCGTACCACCTTCCGCCACATGGATTGTGTGCACCTGACTTCATCTGGGTCTTTGGTTAACCGCTCATCATTCAGGTCACTGTAAATCACCTCCAGCACGCCTAATTCCCTCAGGTACTGGATACCTTTCTCTACGGTGGTCCATTTGCTTGGGCGGTATAAAACATCCTCCTTGAAGGGATACCTTTCCTTCACGCTTGACAGAAGTCGCCTCCAGAGGCTGAGCGGTTTTGCCCCTTTTCCAATTGCTTTGTCAATGCCCCCTTCCCTGGAAAGGGATCCCAGCTGCTTGGCTTCCCTACCCTCTAAATCCAGGCTACTGGCCCCGTTATCCCAGCATCGGAGCAGCCAGGTGATGATGTGCTCGCCTGGATGACGACCAAAATCTTTTCGCATATCTCGCAGCTCACTCAGGGATAGTGATCGGGTGGTCACCATCTCATTTATGGGTTCTTCCTCCTCTGGTTCTCGTGATGGCCCTGGTTCATCTTCATCCCTTACTAAACGAACTGATTTCCTCGTGTATTTTTTCTTCTGTATAGGGGCAACTGATACCGGCGCAGGTTGGTTCTCTGGTTTAGCCACAGTGTCTGTCACTGGGGTTTGAGTAGCCGCAGTGCTCATGGCTGTGGCTGGAGTAGCCACAGTGCCTGGGGCAGGGGTTTGAGTAGCTGCAAGGCCTGTAGTGGGGGTTTGAGTAGCCACAGTGCTTGTTGTTTTGTCATCAGATCCAGAGACCTTCTCTTTCTTTTGAGGGTACTGATTAGCGTTGACCACGGCTCGATAGGCATGGGCCAGTCCCCAGCATGTTGCAATGATTTGTGTCTCTCTGGAGCTACCAGGGTGACAACATACTTCTTCCAAATACTTTACTAATTCTTCAGGATTCTGCACTTGTTCAGGGGTGAAGTTCCAAAACACTGGAGGTCCCCACTGCCCTAGGTACTTGCGCATACGATCCCACACACCCTGCCACTCATAACTATCCAGCCTTGGGGTAGATCTCTGGATGGTATTTTTAAACTGCTTGCTGACCTTTATCAAAATGGAAACAACATTCCCAAGAATTATCAATAGAAGTATCTTAACTGCCCAGGGGTGTTCAAGATACAGGAAAGTTGTTGTAATGAAGGAGGAAACATCATAGAAGAAAGCAGCAAAGGTGCCATTCTGTATTTCCTCCACAACAAGCCTCTCAGAGGAAGAAGTATAATTGCTAACTCTCTCTATGAGGTAGTACCCGAAGTACAGTAGTGACTTCTGTATGAAACCCAAATACCAAAGAATGCTCAAGGTCAGGGTTTTGATAAGGAGCCTCCCAAGCAAAAGATCATGAATCACTGCAGAGCATAGCACACTACACAAACTGACAGCAAGCTTTAACGCGTGCTGCAAAAAAAAGAACATGGTGCAGATCAGAAGAACTAATATCGTGACCGGCAACTGTTAACAGACTCCTTAATACACTCTGATTAATCTGTTGTTATCTCAAGCCCCACGTTGGGCGCCAAAAAGGACTGTCGTGGTTTAGCCCCAGCCAGCAACTAAGCACCACGCAGCCGCTCGCTCACTCCCCCTACCCCGATGGGATAGGGGAGAGAATTGGAGGAGTAAGAGTGAGAAACACTCCTGGGCTGAGATAAGAACAGTTTAATAATTGAAATAAAGTAAAATAGTAATGCTAATAGTAACAGTATAATAATGATAATAATAATAATGATACACGAAGCAAGTGATGCACAATGCAATTGCTCACCACCCGCCGACCGATACCCAGACAGTTCCCGAGCAGCGATCGCTGCTCCCCGGCCAACCCCCCCCAGTTTATATACTGAGCATGACGTCATATGGTATGGAATAGCCCTTTGGTCAGTTTGGATCAACTCTTCTGGCTGTGCCCCCTCCCAGTTTCTTGTGCGCCTGGCAGAGCATGGGAAGCTGAAAAAGTCCTTGACTAGCATAAGCAGTACTCAGCAACAACTACAAACATCAGCCTGTTATCAACATTCTTCTCCTACTAAATCCAAAACACAGCACTATGCCTGCTGTTAGGAAGAAAATTAACTCTATCCCAGCCGAAACCAGGACACAGGTTTTAGCCAAAGTGAGGACATTAGTTGGCTTCTAATCAATTCTCAAAACACGTCTATGATTAATGGGTGAATGTGGTCTGGAATTGAGAGCATGAAGCTATAAAAGTTCAATAGTGTCACAAATGTCTCGTATGCAGCACACAACCGTACAGCTTTGATATTTCACTACTGTCACACCTGAAGATGTAGAGTAGGCTGTGTCCTGATGTTCCCACGAGTCTTTTTTCCACTCTCTAGTACAGCGAGAAGTCACCAACCTCCAGGTTAATGAATAAAACATGTCTCAAAAAACCATTTGTATGTTTGAGTTCTGAAGGTTTTAACCAGCTCTCCCATGGAGAAGAACGTGGATTAAATGCCTAACTGTCCCTTTGTTGCAGAGCACAGTCAGGCACCAGAGCTGGCTGTATAATTTTGTATGAGGGAAAGGGCTGTGGACAAACCAAATGCATTCCATATCCAATACTGTAATCACCTGCACAGTGATGCACTCTTCTCATACTCGTCCTTTCCCATGTAAAGAGGACTTAACTAGATAGGTAAAAAGGGAAAAAAGCTTTCTGCCTTTTTTTTCCCCATTATACGGGAAGCATTCTTTCCTGTTCAGCATCTACGTAAGAAAGTAATTTTGTTATCTCCTATTTCTGCTTTCCGAAGATCAGATGTGATGTTTTGCATGAACAGACAGGGCAGTAACACTTACATTCGTCACAGTAACTGTTCCCACAGCAGGGAATAACAGCTGCATCTGTCATTAGATCTTTACAGATGAGACACAACAACTCCTCTGGAACAGGATCAGCTGAGGAGGAGGAGGAGGACGGCTCCGCTGGTAGGAAGGGAGGCTTTTCCTTCTTGCCTCTAGCATAAGCTTCCCTGGAGGCGGGGTGGGGAAGGAAAAAGGAAAGAGTTAAAGATGGGTAAAGGGAAACTTTTCCAAGCTTTGCATTTTACCAAAGGAAGAGAATAGATGGAATCCTTCTCACTCCCCATTAGCCTTCTAACATGTAGGCATTTCGTTTGAACTACTTTTCTGTAGCCACAGCACTAAAAGAGGGAGGGGCGGAAGAATTTTCCTTCTGCAGAACTCTCCCATTCATTGGATCAACTCAGAAACCAGCTCAGACTGGAAAAATAATTCCTTGACACCCAGAAATAAGGTGAAATGAATCCCACCTCTCCTTTGCCAGAGGGTAAGTGTAAATTGCAGGCTCAGGGTAAAGTTAGTCTCTGAGTAATTACGTTTGATTAATGGAGGAAGCCTGTGTTACAGCTTCTACAAAAGGAGATCCACAACAGAAAAACACAAGTGCTACCAAGTGCATTTGAAAGCAGCCACTCTTGTCAGCACACAGTAGTCTTTTCTTAGTTTATAGCCACAGGAAAACTTCAGTCTGTTTCACACATGGGATTGGATAAAAGTCAGGGGGGCAGGAAAGCTCAGTCCAACAGCTCTTTGTTACATTTTGCAGGAAGCCTTTGAAGCATAACCCAGAAGCAAAATGAGCGTTCACAGAGACCGACTCCGCTGTAAACACTACTGAAACGTTTTGCAGAAATACAGATTCTTAGCATACCGCAAGTTTCACCAACTTGCAGGGGCTGGAACAGAAGGACCGCCCTATTTTAATGGTAGAAAGTATCACAGATTTTAAGGGTAAACTACAATGACAATGCTTCCTCCCCCGTAATTCCAGATGCTGGCCAACTTGGTTGCATTGCCATGCAAACATTTACCCATGGTTTCTCTTATTACCTTTGTGGTCAGTCCAATTAATTCCCTACTTACGCATTAATAGCTGGTATTGCGTATTTTCCACTTTTCGTCAGCATAGCACCCTTGGTGTTGGGATCTTCCACCTCCACCATGAAACTCCTGGGAATTCCTGTGCTCTTTTTAATTCTGGGAACAGACTGAAATTGTTTGTCCTGTTAAGGAAAGAAATGCAGACATATCTCATCTCAGGACCCACACTTCAAATGACATTTCAAGGACTATTTGAAGCAGCAAAAGCCTTTAGTGCTCTCCTTGTACCCAGCGTAAGGGTTGCTCAACTAACATACTTCTTTTCCTAAAAGAACAGAGCCAGGACGTTCAAAAGGCTTGAGCAGTGTTTTGAACTCATTTGACATTCTTTGGCTTAACTTCAGGTTCCTGAAGGGGGAAATACCCCTGCGCTCGCCATCCACTCGGAGAAGAGACACAAACCCGCTCCTCCTCCCCAGCGCAATTCAGCGCGAGAGCTCAGTTCGCTGCTCTGAATCACTCGCTGGGGAAACTTGTGTTCACCATCTCTAGATGAAGGCTGAATTCAGACCTCATGCATATGCATTCAGTGACGAACGTTCAATGGCATGAATACTCAACCAGAGGCTTGTGTACCTAAAACACGCACTTAGTCACAAGATGGGGTCAACAGAAACATCTTGGGTTTAGACGGAATCCTGAAAGCTGTCTACAACCAGTCATTAAAAAGAGCTAAAACCAGAAACATTTCCAGTGATATTGAAATATACAAAAATGTGTGTGAAAGTCCACAGAGAAGGGTCTATGGACATATTTAATGTCTATGACCTTGAGAAAAGCCAATTTTACATTTGTAATTGCAGGTTTCCCTGGAAGTCTGAAGGGCTTTGCAACACTGCCAGGTAACCTCTGCGTTTCACCCCAAGACAAACAATTCTTAATAGGAGCGTTTCTGTATTGTTACGTGACTGCCAAGGTAAAAACAATGACAAACTACCAAACACCAGCAGTCCCCCACAATCTTACCCCATGTGTTGGGCAGTTCTTCCTATAGTGGCCAGGTTTTCCACAACGGAAGCAAGTGTAAGATGGTGGAGGTGGACCCAAGGCTTTCTTCAGGTAACTGAAAGATTTTGGGGAAAGAAAGAAAAAGGTATGCAAAGGTGTCTCTCTTGTTCCAACAAGCATCCTTTCAGCTTTTCCATCATCTTCAAAGAACAGATCCGACATCAGCAACACTCACTTGGATGGATCATATTCCTGGCAAGACTGTATCATCATCGCTGTTATTTTATCTTCCTCGGAAGCATCGGCTTCAGCCAGATTGGCAGTCTGTTTAACAGGTCAGGATTTGACACACGCATGAGAAACACAGTGAAGCCCCCACGGCCAAAGACCACAGCACTCACCCAGTCCCGTCAAGAGCAGCACAACGCCAGCTGAGGCTGCACCAAAACAGCTACTCATATAAAACAGAGTTGTGCTGAAGATGTTCTGGGGAGTCCTTACGCCCTTACGTGGGGGTTGGGTGCCTGGTAACCTGCTTGACAAGAGCATTCCTGGGCACCCAAAACCTTGGGCTCTGTCTGCACCTTACATAAAGGCTTGTGGAACCAGCCCCATTTTCTTCCACGTGGACTCAAGCTCCGCGTAGAAACAATTACACTGTCCAGTATTTTTGAACTGATATTAAGCTCCAGACTATGTGAAGGAGAAGATCTCCGCTGTACATTTAATTGAGAAAGATGTATGCCACTATCATGATTTACGTTTTGCAGCATTAAAAGGACACTCAACTTAGGAGTCAGGGAAGTTGGTTTCTGCTTGCTGAAACTGAGCTTCGGACACAGAAGCATGAAAAGGAATCAAGCTTTTTAGAATCCCTCAGCAAGACAAAGGATTCTTTTCAGTAGAAATGTCACCATCATGTGCTGTAGGCAGTCCAAACTGCATGTTCCCCCCTACTAACTTCTTCATAAACCTTACGCACAACTACGTCTTCAAATTCTTGAAGCCAGCTGCTTTTGTTTAACCAGTATTTGGTCAGATTTTTTTATTGCACGCTAGTCCAGACATAAGCAGGGACAAAGGGAGGGACTGTAAATGACTTGGACCTTCAAGCACCTATCTTTCAGATCAACAGCGCATGTTTTTGCTTTTAGATGCATTCATTCACAAAAGCAACCATCTAGTTTCAGTATTTTATTAAATGGTTGTTTCATATAGACAGTTTTTTTCTCAACTGTAACATCATTCACATCAACATCTGTCAAGTCATTCATATAGACAGTTTTTTCTCAACTGTAACATCATCCAGATCAACACCTATGAAGTCACTGCCATTAACATTTACAGACAACTTTACAGATACTTGACTAGTTTGTTTGAACCCAAACGGTTTACAGAACACTTCCAAAACACAAAATAACGCATCCTAGGAATAGACCAAAACTCAAATATGGCATTTAATACATAGGAATAACAAACCGGAAAACTTTTTACAACACATTGCCTCCATGCTAAGCCAGTCTGCACTCAGGAGGTCAGCGCAAGTAACAGTTCTGAGCTGCTTTATGTTATTTTCCTGTATTTTTCTTTAAATGTTCTCAAAAGCTGAAATGTCTACACCACTTGGACAATTTTTCACATTTCAGGGGAAAACTTCACATGAGTTTACAGAATCAAGGACACATTTAGGCACAGCACTAATGGAGTCCAATTTCTTCTGGTGGATACCTTCCAAACTAATTTTTTTTTTTTTTTTTTTTTTGGCCAAAGGTACACAGTGTAATTTCTGCAGTGAGTGAGGGAAGAAGTTACGAGTGGGAAGAGATTTCTCTTTCTTGGAAATGAACTCCAGCCTTTATTTTCAGAAGAAAGAAGCAGATCCTCTGCACTAGGCCCGGCCTTCTCTCATCTTTGTCACTCGAAAGACCACTCATTCCATTGGCTAGCACTACGCCTTTGCACAACGTGCAATCACTAGTGCAACCACCAGGCAAAGCTACACATTGTTGAGCACAGAACGCAAGCAGTTCCACAGCAAAACACGGCACTGCAACAGTTTCAGAAGGTCACATCTGCTAATATGCCACACGTACACATTGGCATATTCCTATAAACAGTCAGGTACATTTACACAATTGACGCAGCCTGCACTCAAACAAATTAGATTGTGCTGTCCACTGTAGATGTACTACGATGTATGAAACTCTGCAGCATTCACAGAACGGAACTGTAACTATCGTGACTAGAAACTCAAAAATAGCCACGCAATCGTCCATGTTCCAGAAACGCTTCTCGTTTGGCTGTTGCAACCCGCCCTGAAATGTCCATAACTTACAGACCATATAATTCTTCTCTGAAAGTTGTGTTAGTTTCCAACACAACATGAATGAAACGTATGAAAAACGGTAAACAGCTTCTGCAGTGCTGCTTCTTTGTGTCTTGAAGGTGAGTAATATGGCAACATTACGTTGAGGCTGATAAGGTACTCCCCTTCTATCTTCCCAGACTGGCAACTACTCTTTACAGGACAGTATCAAAATACGCACATATTTTACAGTTAAAATAAATACTTTTAAATTAGTAAAATCTAAATTAAAGTTCTGTTCACATTACAAGAGTTATCCAGCTATAGATCACCGTATAAGATTTAAAAATACAAAGCAAACACTTTTGGTTTTAAGCATTTGACAAGAATATATCTAGATATACCTTAATGAGCTGGGCCAGAGAAATAGATCCAGAAGAGTCATTGATCTGTGCACAAAACATTAAACACATATTCAAGTTCTACAATCAAAACACAGCAATAGTTCACCTCTACTGCAGTCTGAAAGGCTGCACCATATCCTCTGAGTGTCACTGAAAGAGGCATTTCCAACCCAGTGTAATCGGCATTTGTTCAAAAAAGCGTCCAAACCTGTGACAGCTCCAGAGTGCCTCTGTGGTTAATGAGAAGAAACCAAACTCACCAAACCCGCCTGAGATCAACTTACTGCTCCAGACTATCTCAGAGAGGGACCCTTGTCAAATGCTCACAACTGCTTAAGAGTCACAGGGGTAAGGAAGCTGCCAATTTGCAGCTAAAAAGGGATTTCTGAGAATAAATTGCAGCCACACTCCTCCCTCCCAGCTCCCTACGGAACAGCTTGCAGGAATGAAGTCCTCAGGCCACTGGTTCGTAATGGACTGCTGTGTTTGTTGAGAACTAAGACTGGAGGGCACTTTTTCCACAAGGAAAAAGGGGAACTCTTCGCTTGCTCCTTTTCCAGTATACTCAATTCTGTTACGCCACAAGCAGCAGTGAAGCTCACACCAGTAAAACCTTAGCAGAAAGACACTCGAATCACTGCTTATTATGCCTGAAGTTGTTCAAAAGCATAGAGTAACATTTCACAATGTAAACTGAACAGCTCTCCTCAAGGGGTCACTAACTGGATCAGAAGAGAGATTAAAAGCCTTCCGTGGAAAACGCTCTTGTCCTTTAGTGCCTAACGCAGTGGAAGAATTCAAGGCAGCAGTTTTTAGCAGACTCTGGGAAAAAAGATCTCTACATGCAGAAAAAGATTCCTCACTCCAGTTCATCATTCCTTCTCCATATGTTTAGCATCATATGGTGGTACACTAAAGACAGGCTTAACCTCTGCGAAATTGAAGCAGCATCCAACCCTGAAGTCACCCAGCTCCAAAAGCATACTGCAGGCAGAGGTTAGGACAAATGACAGGGATTTCACCCACAAATGCACCAGGCTCTAGCCTTGTGCCAAAATTTAAAAAAATACTTAATTTTGTTTGAGAAGGAACCATCACTACAGGAAACTTATTTTCAGTGTACTTTGTAAAGTATTCAGTGACTTACTGGAAAATTAATACAAAGCTCCATTGTTTAGAATTAAGTGCAGTGTGTAGAATAAAGTGTGAGATTGTGTTTTTACGTACTGGTTTTGATGGTCCACTCACTGGCTCCGTTCGCCTTCTGGAAGAGAAATGGAGGTGATCAGAACTTAAAATAGAGCCCGTACCTCCTGAAGATGAGGAAGTACAAGGAAATGCTTGAGATCACCACACAGGGGTTTCTTCGCACATTCTCCTTCAAGAACAAACTGCAAGGCGAGTAACGCATTTTCAAGGCCTCTCCACCATTACAGCATGCATTCATCATTCCCAAACATTAACCACTCTACCAGCAGTTTCTGCAATGTTTCCAGCTGGAGGAATCAAAAGCTAATCTGCACGGCTAATTTTCAACGTTACAACAGCAGTGCCATTCTTTCCTTGTCCCCACACACAGGGATTTAGTTGAGCTTTGGTGCCAGCAGCATCTGTCCTCTCACTTTAGGGCAGCATTACAATACCAGGAGAGGGTGCCACCCAACCAGAAACGGAGGATGCATTCACAAGGCAGCACTGAGCATCCATCCTTCAATTAACCCCCAAAACAAGGCCATGTTTATAAGCACAACGCTGTGGCGTCCAGAATTACTCAGTAGTGCCTGAAAGCACTGCAACAACTGCTGCAGTAATGTGCCCAAAGTTTACATGCAGAGCCACACAAATTCAGGGTTTTTTTGCTTGCAAGTGCTTCACGGGCACCAGGATGCTGCTGTACTGTCTGTTCGAGACACACTGTAACTCATCAGTATACTTTATTTATGGGGAACCCACATCAGAAGGACATGGCAAAACCACAAGCTAATAACACCTACTAACTGTGGTGGAGAGGTCTATCTTTAAGAAGGCTGGAAAACGTGACCATTCAAACAGTGCTAATGCAGCTGATACACAACTGGACTGTGTGAATACAGAAATGACAGCAATGATGCTGTAGGCAGGATGGCATTTGAGTGGCTGTCATTTTAATCAATACACCCAGTTATCTGCCCTCCTTAAATCTTGGGAATACAGAACTAAAACCTGGAGCACAGATGTCAGCTTAGGGTAAAAACAGATGTAGAAAGAGAACTAGCAACAGTTGGCAATGTGCTAAACTGCTTCCTGCGTTTCAGGTTTGGAAAGGATTAACTATTCTTTCACTCTACTCGCACTAAAGGCAATACACTTTGGGACAGTGTTCTTTTTCTCTTGCCTGAAACGGACGCTGTCTTTAGGAAACTGATACAAATCCCTTATGAATGGAACTTCTTGTTTGCATGGTTCGCCAGCTGGCAACCCTTGCTCTTTCCTCTACAGCTAGGATGCAAAACCCCAGACCTGGGGCATAAGAATACCTGCCATATCCCACCCTCCCTCCCCCAAAGGCAAGAAAGAGTCAAACCCCAACAATCAGACTCTTCTGACATGGGAACAAATTCCGAGTTGACACTACAATGCCTATCTCTCTTCACTATAAAAGCAATAGAAGCAAGAAGATTTAATAATGACCACTCAGGTAGAGGAAACAGCACCTACAACTTGGGTCTCAGCAAAATCAAGCCCAAGAAGAAGCCCAAGAGAATCATCTTAAAAGTTACCATTGCTCCAGTTCAAACCCCATGTCCCAGTCGACTTTGGGACAGATACATTACAATCTACCTCATGACAACCAAAATTAACAGCACCTTTAACAACAAAGATGCAATCGGAATGCCTCTGTAAACTAATATCCACAAAACCAGCTAACACACTGAAAGCCCTAACAAAGGGTACAATGCTGTATGGATACTTACACAACATAGGTTTTGCTGGTGCCTTTGACTCCTCCAGCAGGGATTCTTCGAACGATCACTGATGAGTTCTTTGGAATCAGCGCATTAGCATCTGTGTATTCTGAAAACAACACAAATACAGAACAAAACAGTATTCAGTTTGTAAGAATGTCTATTACTACGTAATGACATAGCACTTCAGGCAATCCCTTCACAGGGATGAAAGCAAAGCTTTCTATGTAACACTGCACTTTTATCGTCTCAACACACTAACGGGACATTCCTAGAAGTCTTCAGGTTTGATAATCACACACAAGCAGCAAAATCTTTTCCATTCATTTAAAACAGTTTGAATGCCAGCAGCACACTGGTCTCCAAGGTCACTCAGGACTGACAGAACACAGAAGACAGCCTGCCATCTGCACTAAGACCAGGTCAGGTCCCAGCTGGGGTTTGTTGTTTGGTTGTTGGTTTGTTGTCTCTTGCCTGAGAAGCACAATAGCACATGCTCCAAGGGGTTGGAGTCAGAATGTTACAGGGCAGGAAAGAGCACTCAGGAATCCTGAGCTCTGCAGTTCACAGTTCTTCCACAACATTGTGAGAACATCCATTCTAAAAGACAGGTCAAGAAGTTCAGATCAAATTAAGAGGGGGAGGCAAGCTGAAATGCATCATTCCTGAGTGCAGGCTTTTTGAAGGGAATTCTGCCTTTATAGAACACGCCTCTAGAGGAAGCATGGAAGAGGACACCCCTGCCCCCCCGACATTCAAAATAGGTCTCAACCATCCAGTTTGCCTTCCCAGATCTTCAAAACAGTCCATCATATCATTTTTTTCCAGTCATATTTAAAATCCTCTTTACTTCTAGTGAGTTTAAGCATCTACATCTGATGAATAAAAACTGAAATTCATGGTTATGCATTTCAAGCAAAAATTTGGCATACGTATACATTACACTGAAATGTATTCTCTAGCTTTGCTCTGAAAACCACGGGGGGATTTTTGCATTTTCACATGGGAAACACCCTTAGGAAAGCTTCAGGAAGCACCTGTGTCACTAATAGACCAAGTTTAAAATTTTAGACTCCTTTTACTCCTTGTCAAAGGGCAACACAACCGACCTAGAGGAGGATCTGCTCACTGGTGAACAAGAGGGATGCTCTTTAAAGCATAACAGATACTCCTTCTTTAACCTCACCTTTAGGGAACACCACGCTTAACAGAACCTAGGGAAGCAGACACTTTTTCTTCACCGGATTCTGATTACGTATGGAAACAAAGCAACACACTTTGTAAAACTGGTATGATATACATTAGAGTAACACTTTACGGGGGAACATCTTTATGAGCATCACTTTTTCTTCTAAAACTTTGCTTTCTGTTCCTCACCTGCTATAAGAAAAGCCACATGTTCGGCCTATCTCAAAACATTTTTTCTCCTGGGGATAAGAATTGGGCTCCATCACATTTAGGACCATCCATCAGTCTGGTTTTAAGGCTCTGTTTGACACAGACCCAACCATTCCAGTAGTGACGCCAGCCAGTTGGCCACTCAGCCTGCTGGCATGTGTGAAGCTGACAGTACCTTAGCAACCCAAGACAACATTCACAGACCCTTCTGCAGCAAAGCCCTTCAGGCAAAGTAACCATTTTTCAAAAGCTCTTGACAATTTCATTCAACAGTAGTAGAAAAATACAAGACTCCTGAAATGGATCTCTACCTACGCGTGCCATGCAATCCAATGGCATTCCTAAGACCCCTAACAGTGTGCTCTTAAGTCTCTTCACAGACATTCTCCTGAACACAGTTTAAATATCTTGTCGTGGCTTAACCCCAGTTGGCAACTAAGCACCACACAGCCACTTGCTCACCCTCCCCCCACACCCCGTGGGGATGGGGGAGAGAATTGGGGGGGAAAAAAGGTAAAAACCATGGGTTGAGATAACGGCAGTTTAATAGGACAGCAGAGGAAGAGAAATAGTAATACCGCTTCTACTAATGATAAAAGAACATACAAAGCACAAAGTGATGCACAACGCAGTTGCTCACCACCTGACGACCGATGCCCAGCCCGTCCCCGAGCAGCGATCGCTGCCCCCCAGCCAACTCCCCCCACTTTCTATACTGAGCATGACGCCCTATGGTATGGAACAGCCCTCCGGCCAGTTTGGGTCAGCTCTCCTGGCTCTGCCCCCTCACAGCTTCTTCTGCACCCGGCAGAGCATGGGAAGCAGAAAAGTCCTTGACTGCCACAAACACTCCTGAGCAACAACTACAACATCAGTGTGCTATCAACATTATTCTCATGCTAAATCCAAACCACAGCACCACACCAGCTACTAGGGAGAAAACCAACTCTGGCCCAGACAAAACCAGGACACATCTGCAGATAAACAGGCAGCTTTAGGTGCCCAAGGCCCCGCGCCCGCCGCCCCCACGCACCTTCGTTGGTCTGGGCGTTGCTGATCTGCAGGTCGCAGTTGGCCGCCTTCAGCTTCTCGCGGCCCATGATCTGGCGCTTGAGGTTGCAGAGGGGGATGTGGAGGCCGCTGAAGGTGACCGTATCATAGCTCAGCTGGGAGGAGAACTTGTAGTGGACGCACGACATGCTCCTCCTCGCAGCCCGGCCGGGCGGCCACACGATGGGGAGAGGCCCCCGCGGCCCCGGCTCCTCCTCCGCTCCCTCTCTCGCACGCAGCGCTCCCAGGCCCGACCGCTCGCTACGGCCACTCAGGCGCCCGGCCTCAGCGTTCCGCCCAGGGCTTTCCTGGACGACAAGTGCACGGGCTGCCGCCAGCGCCTCACCTCACCCAGCGCATTATGACAAAAGGCCTGCGTCATGGGGGCACGGCGGCCCCGCCCTCTTCCTCCTAACCCTGAGCTCTCCCTAAAGGCAATCGCCATTCCTCCACACATTCCTCCAAACCTTCCCATCTACCACATCCACTGAGCGGGCAAGGGAGATTCTCCAGAAGCCCTTACGTGAAACCCATTCGAATAAGCCATCACGCTGGCCATTTCTTCCTGGAGGGAGTTCATCCGGCCCTGCACGCTGCCAGACAACGTGGATGTTCGCAGAGAGATTCACTTGCTGTTCTGCAGGAAGCCACAATCAAACTAAAGGTAATGGTACTTGGCTGCCACTACGGGCCTAGAGGATCCTGATGCTCTGAGCCATCTCCTCTGGGTCCCAACCTCACTGGTTTACCTGAACAGCCCAATCCGGCACATGCTAACCCTTGCACAGGAAATCATTTGCATCATTCAGACTCCTTTGAAGATCAGACTGCCCTATTTGCACAACTACCAGGGCAATATTGGATAGGTGAAGAAAGGGCACTTGAGGATTAACCCTCCAGCTGAGCTGAAAAGTGGATTCTAAGTGCAATAATACCTCCCACACAGGTTAGAACCAGCATCTCTTCTGCCTCTGGAGATCCCAGCTACTGATAGCTACGGGAAAAAGTGTTACAGCCCTCTGATGGCACGTGGCACTAAGTTCCCCCTGTCTGTAACAGCTTTTATCCCATGCTTAGGGGTTGCAAAACTAGAGCGAGCTACTGCAAATGTGTCAAGAGAACTAGAAAAAGCCATTAATGAAACCGCAGAGAGTATTACAGCCCTACAGGAAGAAATCAACTTATCACCACAAATGGTAACACAGAATCGATTAGCCCGAGACCACCTTTTAGCAGCACAGGACAGAGTGCTCAGTGGAATAAGCTCATTTCCCTGCTCTCTCCAACCCACAAACCCTTTAAAACCCCCACTGACAGCCTGTCGTTTTTCTCACGTTGACAGGAGAAAAGGGCATATGGAAAGCCGCTTCTAAACGGGGAATCCCTTCATCTATCACCGACTCCCAGGCACCCAACCAACCAGGTTGTGATGACCCCATCACAGAGAATTAACAGGAGGACAAACAGGAGGAGGAGAACAAGAAGGAAGACAAACAGGATGAACTGATGGACAGCACGAGGAGGAGGAAGGGGATGAAGGGGATGAGGAACACAGAAGGAGAATGAGAACAAGGAGGAACAAGACACAGAACAGGAGGAGGAGGACAAACATGAGGAGGAGTGAGAGGAGGAGAAAGAAGAGGTGGAGGAGGAACACGAGGAACAGTCAGAAAAGGAACAGGTGGCACCAGGAGCAGGAGGAAGAATAGGAAGAGAAGAAGGAGGAGCAGGAGGAGGAGCAGAAGATAGGGGAACAAGACACAGAACAGGAGGAGGAGGACAAACATGAGAAAGAAGAGGAAAAAAGAGGAGGAAGAGGAGAAGGATGAGAAGGAGGGGGTAGAGGGGCAGGAAGAGGAGGAGGAGGAAGGAAAAGGAGAAGGAAAATGAAGAGGAATGGGACGATGATGAGGAGGAAGATGAAGAGAAGGAAGAGGAGGATGACATACAGGATGAACAGACGAACAGAACAAAGAGGAGGCAGTGGAGGAGGTGGGGGAGAAAGAGAAGAAGAAGGAGGAGAAACAAGAAGAAGAAGGTGAGCAAGAGGATGAAAAAGAGAATAAGGACATTTAACAGGAGAAGGAGGATTAGGATGAAGTTGTGGAGGAGGAGTGGGAGGAAGGGGGCTTTGAACTAGCCTGGCTGAAAAAGCTGACCAGCACATTGCGGTACATAAGAAAAGCTCCTATGTAAAGATGGCTTCAAAGACATGCGCAAGAGAACTTGACCGACCGTGACCTCGCCTATACAAGTGGCTCTACTGTTAGAAGAAACCAGACGGAAACCAGCTGAAAGCAGCAAAGTTGCACCAAAAGAGTGCCAACTCAGCTGGGAAATATGCATTAAGCGTTCTTGCACAGGGGTTCATGTGAACAAATACTCAAAAGTGAATGCTAACAGGCCACCTCATGGTCAAATCCAAGAGAGTTTTTTAGACTGTCAAAATGAATACGTGAGTAGCCTTAAGACTGCATGTAAGGAATCAAGAATTGTAACACGGCGTGCTTCTCGGGCTCCCAGCCGAGAGGCACCTTTATGGCTGGCAATAAAAAGGGATTTGACCTAGTGTATACGTCTGCTGCCTTCTTTCCTGTACCCACACATGAACTAGAAGACAAGTGCAAGCAAATCCATTCTGGTAAAAGTTCAGGTCCACATGTAAACAGCCAGAACTCTGAATGCTGACCTTACTCAGATATTTATCTTCCTTTGATATGCAACTAAGCACATTCCCTCCTACCCACAGCCTGTCCTCCCAGCCTCACAGCTCTCCTACATAAGAAACATAAGCTACAAAAAAAAAAAAAACAAACCTGCTTTGGTGAACACCAAAACACCCACGACTTTCTCAAACTCTTCATCGCCCCATCTGAGGGTCAAGGGACAGCATCTCCTAAAGGCTCGTTCACAGGCACTGCCCTGAAAACCCCCACCGCTTCTCTACTAGTGCACAAAGAGATGAGGAAGACTTTCATCTTTAACTCTATGCAGACAATTTCTGAAATTAGACAAGTCATTTTTAACGAGAATAAGCCCTTTGCCTTGCATCTGGCAACCAACAGGGACGTGGACCCAGCAGCACAGAGCAGTGCCATGCGCAAACCACCACCTTACCCACAGGGAAAGACAGACAAGTCAGATGGGGCACCCAATATCGCCGAAAAATGGCTCTTCACATCAGTTCTCTCTATCATCAGCTTAGTCCTTTCAGGCAGACATAGAAATCAGAAGTGATTTCTTCTTCTTTTCCTGAAGTAGACTTTTAAGTAGATATTGCCAAAGAATGCAAGAACAACCAAAAAAAGTTAAAGCAGGTCTCCTGTTAAGTCCACTACCCCTCACAAAACAGACAAGTGGCTTCAAGAGATGCCTGCAAAGAAACCACAGATGGAAGAGAACCCTGATAACTCCCGTACAAGCGGTCAATGTGGAAACGGCACCACTGACCCTTCTCCCACTCCTCCTACCAGCTCTTCGCCAGCCACGTGAAGATGCAAAACCAAGGATGATGGAATCAGATCTGACAAGAAATTCACCCCCCACTATCCAAAACGATCAAGAAATCTATCTGAAATACAGATTCACATCCATTAGCATGGATGATGAACCTCGCCCTAAGCACACGCTGTGCCTTGAGACAGGAGCTAAGGGCTGCATGCAGTCACCACCACGAGCAGGCGTTCAAACCTGAAGCAAGAGAACCAGCTCACCTGGGCTGCTCTGCGGCCACCGCGCGCCTTGGCTGTCAGGCGGGTCTCAGCGCTGCTCTGCAATCCGCTGTCACCTCCCTGCAGGACGCTCTCCAGCACACGGGACGTCTCCGCTTGCACACCCTGGGGACAAAGAGCAAAAGAGAGCGATGGCGTTTGCTTTGTCCCCATTCCCAGGGTGCCACAAGAGAGACCTGCCACCCCCAAATCACACGCTGGGTGCTGTGGACACAGCGTACAAGCTGCAGACGTGGGTCAGGACGGCTGTGGGGAGCGGGCAAGACATTCTGCGGTGCCCCGGCCCTGGCAGAAAGCAGAGATGGAGAGAACAGCGGGGGAAGCCCAGGGCGGACGGCGCTGGGGCCCGGCAGGGTGCAGCACCCACAGAAATGCCCGGCTCCTTCAGCCTTGGCCCCGGGGCTGCAGCACGGGGACAGCACCGGCTGTGACTTTGCTGGGAAAAGCCAGGCAGGGGGGACCCTCACACCCCACACGGGTACCCAGACCTGGGATTTGACAACCGGTCCCTCTGCCCATCGCCACCATGGCATCCAGAAAGCAGCACCGCTGGCCCTGCTGTGGTCCTGAGCCATCTCTCCATGGACGAGTCTTTAACCAGCAGGCCTGAAGAGAGGAGAAATTGTCCCCCATTAACCCCTGCTCAAGGTTTTGCAGGCAGGAGGGTTTTTTGAGATGCCTGGTGGTGCCGCTCCTGGAGAGTGCTCAAGAAACAGGGCAGCTGCCTGTACCTGCAGGCAGGCGGTGGAGTGTGCACAGCGGGAGCGAGCGGTGGTTTGTGTGGCTGTTGAATGCATTCAGGCTTGAAATGTGGCCAGCCTGGTACGCCTGCTACCTTTTTCCTTGCAGGTTGTCTTTAGAGCCTAAATAGTATTATTTTGAAAGCAAAACCAACAAGCAAACCAAGAAAAAACCCAAAGCTGGGCAGTTGTTTTCCTCCCAGCTGGGCTTTTCTCCCCACTCCTGGCCACCCTGCAAGGTGATGCCAATATTAGGGTGCAGGATTAGGCCCAAGGGCAGGCCTTTTGCAGGCAGCACATTTCTTTATCAAAGGCTGTCAACAGAGGTGGGGCCGACCATGAGCACGAGACCCACGTGCAGGCCTGGGGACAGCAAAGGCACCTGCTCTGTCCCCACCACAGCACGCCCGCTCCACAGCCTGCAGCCCTCTCTTGGAGAGGAGGCCACTCCGCCTTCCCCTGCCCTGCGCACATCAGACACCCACCTCCAGCTCTCAGGGCGCGGGCTGGCGACCCTCGGGGCAGCAGCAGGAGCCGCTCGGACCCTGCCTGTGGCCTTGGCCCTGGGGCTGAGCACTCGGGGCTGGGCTGGGGAGCTGGGCCATGCTGGGGCCCAGGGCACTGAGGTCTCCAGGTCCCTGTCCCCAGGCCCACCCGCACGCGGAGATTCCTGCTCCTGCTCCTCCTTCTCCTTCTCCTTCTCCTTCTCCTTCTCCTTCTCCTTCTCCTTCTCCTTCTCCTTCTCCTTCTCCTCCTCCTCTTTCTTCTCCTTCTCCTTCTCCTTCTCCTTCTCCTTCTCCTTCTCCTTCTTCTCCTCCCGCCCCCGCAGCTCCCCGCTCCCCCCCCCCATTTCTCCTCAGGCTGCTCGGCCTCTGCCCCCTCCGGCCCCGCCCCAGGCTGCCTGGGACTGACAGGCCGCCTCCGGCTCCGCTCATTGGCTCAGCTGTGGCCAATGGCGTGGCTGTTGCCAGGCGGGCACAGGCAGCCCGCGCCTCTCCTCCCAGGGCTGCCCTGCGCCCGCTGCCCCCCAGCCCGCAGCGGCTCCTCAGCCCGCCGGGACACTGGGCCTGCGGAGAGACGGCCTGCGAGAAGGGCCATGGCCCTGGGGCTGTTCTCTCAGCAGCGCAAGGGCTGTGCACAGCCCTGCCCTCCCTCAGGGCTCTGCTGGGGGCTGGGCCTGCCCGGGGAGGGAGCTGCCCGGGAATTGCTCTGGGCCCCAAGGCTTTCCCAAAATGCAGGCCTGTCTGTGCTGCCAGCCCCAGCCCTGGGCAGGGGGAGCTGCGTGACGGGAGCCGCTGATTTGACTTTCTGGGCAGATGATGGAGTAGGCAGACACAGGCTGTAAGCCTGGGCTGGTCTGTACCTGCAGAGCTGTGGGCTGAGCTATTCTGCCTCTGAAGGCTGGAGAGATACGGGCTGTGGGCAGAGTTACTGTTTGCCAGTTAGCATTTCTTTTGGGGTCCTGTGACGGTGATGGTAAGGTCGCCAGCCTGCAGCTCTGTGGCAGTTAAAACTACGACTGAAAGAGTTTTGATGGTGGATGCTGTTCTCTGTGTTTCATTTTCAATAATTGTTTCACTGAGCTGGAATTATTTCTGTGCGATTAGGTGACGGGGATCTTCTTGCAGTGGTCTTCTGCTTCTGGAGCACGTCCTGACAGCCTTTGTCATGCAGAGCTTTCCCATCTGTTCCCGAGAGGAGTGATGGCCATGATGTGGAGCAACTCCTGTGAGTAGTGGCTTCACCAGTAAGCTTGGATTTAGTGGATCCCCATGGACAAATGGATGCAGCAGGTGCTCCATCCAAGAACTTTGATGTGCTGACGCTCTAGAGTGAATTTGGAGGTGTTTCCTCCTCCTCCTCCTCTTCCTCTTCCCTGTTCTTCCTCCTCCTTTTCCTTCTCCTCCTGCTCCTCCTCGTCTGGTTTTTTGTCATAGTCGTCGTCCTCCTCCTGCTGTTCTTCTTCCTCCTCCTGTTGTTGCTCTTCGTCTTGTTCTTCCTCCTCCTGTTGTTCCTGCTACTGCTGTTCCTCCTCCCGTTCTTCCTCCTCCTCCCTCCTCCTCCTTCTCTTCCTTCTCCTCCTCTTCCTCTTCTTGCTGTTCTTCCTTCTCCTCTTGTTCTTCCTCTGACTCCTGTTCTTCAGCCTCCTTGTCATCCTCCACCTCTTCTTCCTCTTCCTCGTTCTCCTTCTCTTTCTCCTCTGTCTCCTCATATGCCTCTGCATGTTTATCCTCTGCATGTTCATTGTCTTCCTCGTCTTCTTGTTCTTCATAGTCCTTCTCCTGATACCCCTCCTTCTCCTCCTCCTCCTCCAACTCATCCTCCTCCTATTCCCTTCTGTTTTTCTTCCTCTGCTTCCTCTTTCTCTGTTGTTCTGTTTACTCTCCTGGTCTTACCCTCCTCCTGCTGTTCCTTCTGTTCTTTTTCCACCTTCTCCTCTTCTTCTACTTCCTCCTCTTCCTTCTCCTTCCTCCTTCCTCCTCCTCTTCTTCTCCTACCTCATATTCCTCTTTTTCTTCCTCCTCTTCATCATCCTGTTCTTCCTCTTCTTCCTTCTCCTCCTACTCTTCTTAATTTTATTCCTCTTATTCCTCCTCTTCCTTTCCTTCTTCCTCTTCCCCCTTATCCTCCTGTCGCCATCCTCCTTTCTTTCTTCTCCTTTTTCTCATCCTGCTCTTCCTCTTCTTACGCCTCTTCCTTTTCCTATTTCTTCTCCTCCTGTTCCTCCTCCACCTCCTCTTCTTCCTCCTCTTGCTCATTTCTCATCTTTCTCCTCCTCATTGTTCCTTTTCATCCTTGTCCTATCTTTTCATCCTCCTTATCCTCATCTTCCTTCTTGTGTTCCTACTTCTCCTCCTCCTCCTCCTCCTTCATGTTTTCCTCCAGTTTCTCCTCATCCGTCTCCTCCCATCGCTGAAGGTATCTAAAAGCCATGTAGAGGTGGCGCTTAGGGACCTGCTTTAGTGGTGCCTTGGCAGTGCTAGGTTAACAGTTGCACTCAATGATCTTAAGGGTCTTTGCCAACCTAAATGATTCTGATTCCATGATTCTATGCAAGACGAAGCTTACAGAGGGTGGAAGCAAGGCCAGGAGTCCTGGGAGAAAGATGGAAACATTGTCCGAGCATCCAGGGACCAAGTCAGGAAAGCCAAAGCCCAGACGGAATTGAATCTGGGCAGGGATGTCAAAGATAGCCAGGAGAGCTTCTTAAGTACGCAGGAGACAAAAAGCAGCCGAGGGAAACTGTGGGCCCCTTGCTCAACGAGACAGGGGACCTGGTTCCACAGACGTGCAAAAAGCGGAGGTACTGAATGCCTTGTCTGGCTCAGCCTTTACTAGCAAGAGCAGCCTTCAGGAGTGCCAGGTCCCAGAGAGCAGGTGGAAAGGCGGGAGCAAGGAAGAGGTACCCTTGGTGGAAGAGGATCAGGTCAGGGAATACTTGTGAAACACGGGATATGCAGTTCTGAATGTCTCTCTCAAGTTTATTTGTCTACTCTTCCATATGTTTTTATTACATTGTCTTAATATACCGCCATTTGTCTTAAGTCTGGGTTGTCTGTTTTGCCTCTCTAAAGTGTCTAGTTACAGACAAGTTCATGCTGTGATTTCTATTTTTATTATTAAATGCTATCAAACAGTGATGGACGACTTCTTCACTGGTCCTGCATCAGGAGGTGAGTGGGGAACCTGTATTAAATACAGTTCATCTGAATAATCTGCCTGGTTGATACAAGCTGTGTTGTTCAGAGATGTCTAAAGTTTTGGGTTTTGTTTTTAAGGATAAAAAGCACTTGCCCCACTGTAAATATATAGCATGTAAAATTTATATAGTATAGAGTGGGTTTGATACTCCTGAAATCAGCTCTTCCATTCAGTGGTGGGTGAGAAGATGCTGTCGGTGTGACCCAGGGAAGATAAGTAACTGGGGACTTCAGCTGCCTAGGCAAGAACGCAGACGGCTTTCTCCTTTGACGTTAAAAGCTTCCAAAACCAGCAGCAGGTTGGAAGCTCAGCAGTAGCTTTTTCCCGTGTGTGACACCATGACAAAAAGGAGCAAGGTTAATGTTTTACTAAATAGTGCAAGGAATATTTTGGTACCTGGAGAACACCCTAAGGCCAAAGGGTAAGTGTCCCCTGCCTAATGTTCCTATGGCAACAGTTATGTGAGGTGACATAAAGTAGCATGACCAAGAAACCACATAGCTTTCCTGTATCTGGCTTTTTTCCCTCTTTTGTCCTTTGGCTCCAAGATTTGGTGTCTTGTCTTTTGTCTGATGAATAACTCTGGCCTAAAAGTATCAAAGGAGTTTAAATGTTGACTGCTGCACCCCGATGAAGAGCTGCAGAAGCAACAACTGCCCCAAGTAGCTACTAAGCAGTAAATGGAGGGAGGGCAGTTTGTGACAGCTTCAGATTAGAGCTGTGGGGAAGCAGACTGGGCAGCTGCAGCAGCGTCAGCTGTTTCTAACTGGGGGAGGTCTAATTAATCTACCTGAGGAGCAGAGATCCGCTTTCACCCGCAACCCCCCCCCTTTACATTTCACTGAAACTCATGGAAGGGGACTTGCATGGAACAGGAACAAAATACCTCCTTAATTTAGGGTGACTCTCGAGGGAAACGAGCTCTTATTGGAATAAAACTCACAGTTGTAGCATACTTCACTGAAACAATCTATGTTGCAGTTGAAGGTTTTTTCTGTCTGAAAATTTAACCCTGATAATATAAACTAGTGTGTGTAAAGGCAGGGAACAGGGGCCTTTTACTTACAAGAGCAGTTATAACACATGTTGTAAAATTTAATCACTTTAAAGAAAAAAAAAAAAAGAAGAGCAATTGCCTCCCATGTGTTCTTGGTAAATGAGGAGCTATGCAATAGTACAGTTTCCCCCTATTTTTGAGAAAATCACCAGATTTAAGCCACAGGTCTTCATGACAAATGAAAACATGAATACTGCAGTGGATTTACATAGAACATCCCATTTTTACCAATGATTGATCCAGAGTATTTGTCATGCAAATCACTTGTGTGCACCGAGTAATACTTCTATCAGTCCATATCTGTACAGTATTTACATTTTATCTTTAAAATCTTGCTAGAACCATTTTCCAAGAAAATGTAGAAATGAAACGGGTAAGCCACAAATCTTTAATTTGTAGCATTTGGTCTACAACAGACCCAGCTTTTCCAGCAAGCCTATCTACGTAGATATGTAATGAATCTTAAAAATAGGCATTGTTTTATATATGAAGCACTACAAATGCTGCTCCATTTACAAAGGTTCAGTTTTGTACCAGTTTAAAATGGTTCAAAATGCGAAGTGACGTAGACCTTATTTTCTTTTGTTTTCTTTTGTATTTTGTTTTGGTTTTTTTCAGAGTTAGCCTTCAACAGTTCCGGTGGGGGTAGGTGATAGATCTTTGCTCACAGGCTAAGAGGAGCAGCGTTGCTAGGGTTTGGAATAGTAACATGAACACAGCGTTTCCGTTCGCCATCCTGCGGGGTGCTGCAAAAGAGAGGGAAGAGAAAAAACCCCTGTTTCAGCAGGGAGAGTCCAAGCGGGTTCCCTCTTTAATGATACAGGATAAATCCACCTAGTAGTGATTCTGTGTTTTATACCACTGTTATCAATAGCTTCAGCAGAAACTGGGTATTGTGGTACGTTAGTAACTTCTGAATTAGGGAGTGCAGGGGCTGCACGGAGTAAACGCACTGTAGGCTCCTGATCTTTATCAGGTTAGGATTAATATTTGAACCAAAGCACCACATCCCACCGTCTGGGAGGCGCCAGGTTCGGCCATTCAAAACATCAAAGCCCCAAATTTTTTCATTAAGATTTTTCACTGCAAATGGGTAGACAGCATGCGTTTGTCACCCGGGAGCCATAAATGAACCTTTGCAGTCTGACAAACAGCACTTGCTCCGTTCACGCCAGTAATTTTAACTCTTTGCCATCTGGGTCATATACTCAGCTTCTCAGCATCTTGTTGTGTCAATATTGAATTTTGTGCACTGGTGTCTATTAGGAATTTGATGAATTGTTTTTGAGGACCAACTGGGATTAAAATACATAGGCCATTATTATCTATCCATTGGTAGGAGTCCACTTGCCAGATGGACAGACCCAATTGTCGTCCAGGCACTACTTGTTTTTTGGTCTTGGATTTTGGGGAAGGAAAGGGTCATCACCCCCTCTCGGAGCTGGTGATGGTATCTGAGTGTTGGAAATGTTTTCTCTCCGATTGTGTCTTTGAACTGCATGAATTAGATCTTGGATAATGCTGGCAGGTTGTTTCTGAATTACAGCTCTCGGAATGCCTAATGTCAGTGCTTGATTCTGTAGTTCTCTCCACCTCTGACCCCTAGGTTGACGATTAATGGATTTTGGTTCCTGGGAACTCTTTTGGGGTGTTTGTTTAATTTGTCTGATGTTATCACTAGGATTTTGGGTTTCAACAGATGGATTACCCCATCCCATTTCTCGTCCATGATTGATGATGTTGTGCATCAGTGTTGCCCATGTGGGGAGATGTCTGCGCACTAGGGCCCCTTCCTGTTTGTTGGCAACCTCCCTCATGTCTAACAGGGCACTGAACTCTGCATCCCTCCTAATTTCATCTCGTTTTGCAACGAGGTAGGGTTTGAGCATAGCAGGGGCTCCCTTAATTAAGGGCTTTAGCCTCTCATGATCCACGATTGCTGATATGGGAACGTCAAGAGGGCTGCGATCATGCATGGCCTGGATACCGGCAGCTTTTGTAACAGCTGTGGAAAGTTCATTTAGGGATTTAATAGGCATTACTAGAGGTTCTCCTCTCTCCCCTATATCCATTCCATCGGCCCAGTATGCCACTCTGCTGGTTATGGAGTGGGGATCATCTGGAGGCCTGGAGGCAGCATTTGAAAGGACACCAGGGCCCCAGAATCCATTGGTTTCCTCGCCGTTTAGTAAAATTCTATCTCCGCCAGTTAAACGTTCTCTCCAGAAATACTCAGTTTCAGTTTCACCTGGCTTAGGGCCATAGCGTTCTTGTAGGTCAGCCATTTGGATTGGATCACATGGGGTTATTTCCTGCTCCACCCCGAGGCCCAGTAGTTTCTTCTGTTTTTATAATGGGCCTCGCTACATATGTAGTGACATTTGGAGATAAAGAATCATCATCTTACACCGTTTCGTTATCATCGGGGTCAGCGCAGATGTTTCCATCCCATTCTTCAGGGGATACAATGAATTTCCTAATTTGTACAATGTCAAGGGGATTGGGAGCTTGCACAAGCATCATCTCAACCTTCTCTGCCAATTTTTGGTTTTCCTCCTTTTCTTTCTGTAACTGTTTCTGTAGTTGTTCAATTTGTAGGGACAGTATTAATTCCGCTGCCTTCCTGCCTTCTAGTTCGTCCTTTAGATCCTGCTCCCTTCTATGAAACCTTTCTCAGTCTTTGCAGGCAGCTTCTAAGCAGGTGCCTAGCATTTTGCAAACGACTCCCTTTCCTTTCCCATTTTTAATATTTCCCCTGGTAACTTTTAGCTGTTCTTCCACAGCTTCCCTATCATGCCAGTTATCACAAGCCCATTCTTCTGAGAATTTAGGACTCAGACTTACTCCCTTTGTTTTTAAGTAATCAGAGCTACTGCTTACCATCCTGCCGACTACGCCAAACTGTCGCGAACGCAGGTTTGTGAATCCTGCTGATTATGTTAACTTGTTATGAATGAGTGACTTTACACAGTTTGATTTAGTAGCAGTTGAGAATTTACTTGTGGCAAATGGCAGGATTTGACTGTGATATTTTAATAACACTCAGTCCTCAGTGATTAACAAAGTGATCAGACAAAACTGATCAAAAGAGTGACTTTAGTTACAGATTCGAAGATGGCAAGGTTCACTCTATTACTAGATGGAAGAAGTGCATAAAGGGAAATTGAGTTACACTGAGCTGGAATGATTCACAGAGAGATCGAGTGTGCAGGGGATAAGGGGGACCCTCCCGTTGAGTCCCGAGGTTCAGAACAGACCCCCTTGCTTTCTAAACTCCTTTTCAGAGAGGAGTCGAGGTGCGGCTGGGTCCAATCTTAGTCTCAGGCTTGGTCAGTGGTTTATGTGAATAGGGATAATATGTATGTAAATATCTAGTGGCAGGGTAAGGCTCACTTTGTAATTAAATCATAAAGCTGCTGCTTTCTAGGATGGTGAGATGATTGCCCAGAAAGCCCATCCAGTGCTCTTGGCAGCCCCTGGGTCCAGATCCCAACCCTGGAACACCCCTCTTCCACACATCCAGGGTCCCTGTGCAGGGATGAGGGAGAGCCGGACCATACAGGCTCATGACCCCTTCCTAGAAAAGCTTCTGTAGGCTCCAGCACCTGAGCAGAGTGCACTCAAGGCTGCTTTGGTTTTTGAAAATGGACCTGAAGGTGATGCCCACTATGTGCTTAGAGCAGACAGAGGTCGACCTTAGAGAAGACAACTTGTCTGCTGTGGATGCTCTGCTGTTCCAGCACCAGATTTTGCAGGTGGGTTTGCCCCTGCGCTGCCAGTTGCTCTGCTTCCATTGCTGCAAGCACCCCACAGGGCATTTGCCACCACCCATGGTCAGTACAGAGATAAAGCACTGGCCACATTTCTCCTTCAGCAATATCTGAAGCCAGCTGGATGGCTTTCACCTCTGCAAACTGACTCGACTCCATGCCTTCAGCAGTTTCTGCGACTTGTCGTATAGGACTCCGTGCAGCAGCTTTCCACCTCCGATGCTTGCCCACAAGACGACAGGACCCATCAGTGAACTGCTTCTCATTTTCCGGCACTTTATTCTACAGGAATACCTGCTTTTTGTTGTTGGAAAACTAGAAGTTAATTAGTACATTTGAATGCAGATGCTGCATAAAGAGCATCCAATAGGCTATTACAACAGTTTAATCCCAGGTTCATTTCAGCCTGTGTATCCTAGCAAGCACCGTGTAACGTATGAAGGATTCTCATAGTTTACAGATTCTGGCGGAGGAAGAGTAAGATAACTCTGATAAGCACCTCACATCTGGATTGCGCGTTCCTTCATTAATGTGGGCTGTGATCAGTTGAGTCTCACATAAACCCAGAAGTTTCAGTCTTTTTGTGAGTTTAAAGAGAAAGGTTTAGCATATGTACAGTATCTTTTCCATTGCTCGTATGGAAGCTGGTATTACTTCCCCATCAGTTTGGAATTATGTGCCTTGCATTTTGACATCAGAGTTTGAAAGAGACTATTTAATTCTTTCTATTTGTTAACTCTCAACAGTGTTTTTCTTGATGGTGTGAACTGACGTGTTCCAGTCTTTGTCTGTGCTAGCGGTTGAATTTCACAGCTCACTCTGCAGGCCCTCCCTTTGAGTGCGCAGTGCAACAATTCTGTTACGAAGGGGTGCAGATGGTTTCGGTGTCTTTCCAGGCAACTCAGTACATGAAGACTTATTACTGTCCAATGTCTCCCTCCTGCAGAATGCCTGTTTCCTTCCACTATATTTTTTACATTGATCTATGATCCATTTTGGAAATTATTTGCAGTTTCTAGTCCTGAGGACCCAGACTCTCTTGTTGCACTTTTAAGATTTGCATTCTAGCAGAAAGCTGAAGGAGTGTATCCAGGACATGTGTTCAAAATAGCCGCCGCTTTGGTATAACAAGAAATGGTGCCCTTGCCTGACGTTCTGGTGATGTGCTCTAGTGAGAGATTCCTGGTCCTGCTTCGTGCCGAGTTGTTGGGAAGCCTGACCTTTTTGGCGTAACAAAGATGCATGTCCAGACATTTGTTTGGCTATGAAAAGATAATGTTCTAAATCCTTTCTTCTTTGTTCTGTAGAGCTGTCCTCTTATATCCTGCTACCTTCTCTGGATTCACAAACCTGAAATGCAGTGTATGGATTTCTGAAAAGAAAAAAACTATTATGCAGGTAACTATCACTCAAATAGCATAAGCGTGTGTGAAGAGATGAAACCTTGTTTGACTTTGGGGTGGTGGTGGGGAAATATGCTTTTAAACATTTGTCTGTGCTTGTTTTTAAAGTGTAAAAAGATGGTTGCTGTATCAAAGAGGTATACGATACATCATTCTCCCAAGATTCTCCCAATAGCACTGAGGAGATTTGTAAATTTTACAGGTGGAAAGATCGACAAGGTATGATAAAGTCCCTGTGTGGCCATAAGAACATACCTGACTCTTAAAGAGCTAATTCTGCAGAAAACATTTCTCTGCAACTTAAGTTATTAGATGTTGTTTATGAGAACAGGTATTTTTAAATGAATCAAAAAATATATTCATATAATCCTAGTCTGTGTTTTTAGAAGTGTTTTTCTCAGGCCATTCCATGGAGTATTTCAGGATAATTTTTGAATCTTCTTGGTCTCTCTTTAGAATGTAAAATGTCCTGGATCTTCAAGCATGTATGTATGTCCCAATCAGCTGGGGAACCACTCATCTATGCTTGATATGCAGTTCTTGTACAGAGGGGTTTCAGCTGTACCACAGGACACTCTCTCTGCTTCATAAAGGCAGCTATCAGCTTGATTTCTAGTGCTGACAAAGAAATTCAAACCTTACTGGTAACCACTGTTTTTAGGGGGAAAGGTTGCATTCTATGTTTTGTCTGATTTGTTTTGCTGTGTTTTGTTCTGTAGTGTTCTAACTGTGATGCCATTTGGAAGCCATGCAGTTCATCTAAAGGAATCATTGTCTCTATTTGCAGGCCAGTAACGGACTTTGGTATGGAATGAACGATGCCTCGGTAGACCTTTCTGATATCAAAGCAGTTCTCAATCAGCAGGCTTCTGTACTTTTTTATATCAGGTAATAACAAATACTAAATGTGTTGAGAATATATTTACTTTCCTGTTACTGATCTTTTTCTTCCTTTCAAGTGTTTTTCTTTCTGTCCTAGGAGGAGATTACTACTTGTATAATTCGGTTCTGTCAAACCTGAAATTGCCCGTGCCGTTATTATCTTTCATTGCTTGGGCTTCAGCTGCTGCGCTTGTGTACATTGCTATAGATTTGCTCTCTGTAGGTGGCTAATTTAGAAAAGAGGAGAAATGAAGGCCATAGATGGTGTAAGGGTGAGTTATGGCTCTGAAAAGGATAGTCATTGTAGGAAGACCATTATCTAATTTTCAGTTTTGGCTAAGTCTTCCGTATATGTCTTGTGTGTCATATGAACTGTTCCTATAAAATTATAGGATGGGGTTTAGTCCAAGAATAGGCTGAAAGAAAAACTCTAAACTAAGATCCCTGCTCTTTTCCCCAGGCACTGTGATTTGACGCTCGGAGAACGTGCTTCTTACTTACCAGCTCCGTCTTACCCCTGTTCATTGCTTGGTCAGCCGTGGGCTAATAGTGAGCAGGCTGCATTTCTGGGAGCACGCCTTTCTCCTCATACGATTAAGGTAATTTGAGGGGGGCAGATAATGGCACCAAATTGATAGTGGGTGTTGGTTTTGATGTGGGGTTTTTTTGTTGTTTTTTTAGTATCTGAGGGGTTTTTTTCCTTCTGCACTGCAGCTTTCTTCACAGCCCTCATGCTACAGCCAGAGTTATTCAAAGAGTGGCTAATCCTAAATTGTGCAGCCATGCTTCTTCATTACTTTATACTTCCAACTCAGCTTCCTAAAGCACTGAAGACTATGCTCTTGAGACAATTTAAGTAGAAGTTTAGATCATGAATCTAAAGAAAATGGACTGAGACGTGATGATTCCACTTGCCAAGTCCAACCTGTTAAACCTTCTGAGATTTTCTTTTCTAGAACAAACGGATTGCTTGAAACGGCGAGTTATGTTTGTTGCATCTGGAATTTCTCCCCTGGGATGTATTCGGTGTTCAGGAGCATTATAATGTTCCTAATTGATGTGAAATACCGAGAAAACACGCAGCAGCAAATGTCATCACAATACCTTGTGCTGTTATCCCATTAGAATTTGCAGAGCTGAGCTGACATACGAGAACACGTCACCTTAAGAGAAGTTCCTCTGAGATAATACTTGCTAAGTTTCATAAAGTATATTTGGGGGGGTGAGTGGGGTGATGTGTAAAACGGGGACAGCGCATATAACTCAAGGTGACCTGGTTTAACTTCCAGTGTAGAAACATTGCAAACAGTAGTTTTCTACTAAGGAGAGTATTTTTTTCTGTCTGTTAACTTCTGTGTTTTAATTGTAGATGCCTATAGCTTTGTTGCCGGCTCCTCAAGTAATAATCTTAGAATCTCTCACATAGAGCCAGTTGAAGAGCTTGTCAGAGGAAATAAGGTAAAATGAGAACACTCTGACTAAAACAAGGTTTCACACAGGATTATCACTGTTTTACCTGTCTCCTAATACTATTGAATAGAAAGATTTAAATCAGCCCAGAGAATTCCACGCTGTACATCTAGTGTTGCAAACCTCAGCACTGAGCATTTATCATGCTGATCTTAAATACAGGCGGATGCCTCCTGGAAAACTTTTGTTTCTTCATAGAATGTTCTTCCATTTTTTCCCCATTGTCTGGAATACTCTTTCTATTCCTCTCTCACCTTTTTCCATCCTAGGCTGTGTGAATGTAAGTTCCCACCACCTGCTCTGCCATTTGGGAGAGAGAGGGAAAGCCATGTCTTTACTTTTTTCTAGTTGTGGGGAGAGCAAATCCAGTGGCTTTGGCTGTTGATGTGATTCAGAGCAGCAAGTGAAGGGAGACAGATGTGTTGGGTGTGGGGTTTTTAATGCAATACTTGCAGAATCAAGAGGAAGAAAACCCACCTTCTCCTGGAGCTGAGGAAGGTGTCATCATTAGGTTTCTAAAGGGAATGTCTTTCAGAGTTTTCCAGTAGCCACCAATTTTTTTACCTAGGGGGATTTTACTCCTAACATTCATCTTTTAGATGGCCTTTTTCAGGTGAAAAACATGTTTTTATCTTGCGTAGTGCCCCTGGGCCTCAGAAATCTTCTGAGAATGACGCTCTTCTAGAAACTGCAGTGATGGAAGCACTGTTTGCCCCTGAAGAATCCAGGAAGATTCCTTTCAACTTTAGCTGTGAGGTTGAGAATCTTCTTACTCAAAACCGTTACTGAAACCATTTCTACCAAAGAAGAAGTTGCTGAAGGGATTATCACAAAAGCTGATAATGTGCATCCCAGTATCAATGGTCAGCACAAAGTCAGGAAAAAAATCCTTGGACACTGAAGGGGAATTCCTTGGGCGGTGTGAGTCTGAAGACAGTAGAGACAAAGACAAAGAAAGAAGATCAAAAGAACCTGAACGAATTTCAAAAGAAAATCCTTTGTACATGCAAGGGTCTCCTGAGAGCGAAGAGAAATCAGAGCAAACTTCCTCCATAAAGTCTGACAGTGAATGTATTTCTAACAAACTTGCATCTCTAGATATTAGAGATAAATGCCAAGATGCAAAGGACATTTCTAATAGCTATGTAGAGGTACCACCTGTTAATGACTCTTCTATTACAAAGCTGGATAACGTTTTGGTGAGTCCATTTTCTAGAGAAAATGAGGGACTGCGAGTAATATGAGTAATAAAAAATGGGAAGGAGATAAACATAGGAAAAAAAGATAAGAAAAAAATACACAACTCTCAAAAAATGGACAAGAACCACGACGGCAAGAAAAGAGAAAACTCAGACACTGAAGAGAGGGAGAAGGAGAAGCAAACCAGAAGCAGAGCAGATGATCATTCCCACAAGAGGAGGTACTCTCGCAGTGTGGAAAGAAATAAGCAGAATTGTCATAAGCAGGACTGTCGCAAGGAAAGCAAGTACAGCTCTTCCCATAACGAAAGAAACAGTCCAAATAATGTCAGAAGCTCGGGAAAATATTCTCATTCTAGATCCCGAAGCAGAGAAAGAACAGAACAAGACAGGAATAGGTATTATCATTGCAAAGGAGAGAGGACTTGGAGCAGAGAAAGATAGTATCAAGATGAACCACGGAGATGGGGCAAATGCAGACACTACAATGATTATTATTCCTCTCATGGAATAGAGATGGTAGAGAGAGAAAGTCCTCTCAGTGCGATAACGGCTTTGACAAATGGAGTCAGGCTTACAACAACAGGTCGCATAAGGATTAGCATTGCGAAAGCAGGTGGCCTCTCTAGAGAGGAAGATGTGCATCACTTCAGCAGGCACAGAGCAAACTTACGTCATTGTTCAGTACCTCAGCAGCAATCTGAAAAATATTCTTGTGAAAGGCATGCACTTCCTCCTGTGTCAGCTCGTTCACATTTTGAGGACCTTTCCTGGGAAAATGAAAAACTAAGAAATGGCAAAAGAAAAGACACCCACACAGAAGGAAGCGGAAATGAAATAGAGAAAAGAAATGCTGCAAGATAGGTGTCCAAGGAATGAAAAAAATACAAGAAGGTCAAGAAGAAAAAGAAGTTGAAAGATAAACATTGAGAGAAGGAGTGCAAGTAAGCAAGCTTTCTGGCATGATCAGTAATTTTTTGCTCAGTCTTTTCTGGGTGTTTCTCATGTCTGCCTGTTTTTCATTGTTCCTAAGTTATTTCTATAGCATAATCTGTCTGGGGATCACATCATTAGGTTGGTCAAGTGAAGACAAGAAAGATATTGCTGAACTGCGTTAGAACACTGGATCTGGACGCCGTAGTGATAATCACATCTGACTTCTCTTTTGTTACTGCATTTACAGCCAAGTTCAGTGTCAGCACAACTCCTAGCTAAGCCTAGCTAAGAGAAGGTTCTCCCTAGTTTTGCATAATCTCTTAGCCCTGGAATGTTTTGGATTAGTGTGGTGAAACCTAATTTGTGACCCTGAGTAGATGGACTGGGCTTTGCATCCTGGGTTTAAGTTGTGAGGAAAAGAGAACTGGGAAAGTTGTGTCATTCTCAGCTTGGTTTTTTGTGTCTTACAGCCTTGTGGGACACAGCTGGACAGGAGAGGTTCCCGAGCACGCACGCATCCTATTACCATCAGGCTCCTGCTTGTCTTATGGTAAGGGTAGCGTCTGAGCTGTGATCTGGTGGAACTTTGACTGATAACAGTCCCAGCAGACACTTGGCCCATATGTTACTTTTTATGGTTACGCCGCCTTCTATTTCTTGTCTCTTCCCGTGGTTTAAAAAACTTTGCTACACTGTTCTTTCTTCCCTCGCCAGATAAAACCAGTGTAGTTGGGTATGTTTAGCTCTCTCCTGTCTTTCCTGATAGCACTCTTACTATATTCCGCGGCTTTGCTGTCTTCTAAATTGCCTTCCTTTTGTCACTGTGTTTCCAGTAAGGTGGTACGTACAGCGGAATTGTACGTGGTTATTTAGAAGCAGTCCTGTCAGAGGTGATGTGAGGGAAGAGGGCATTCCTTTCTTGTTCTGTGATGTGACTATTGCATGATGTAGTACAACCCTGTTCTGACATGTTCTGCAGGGGTGCTACATGAGACATTCTTCTCTGGTCCTCTGCCCTTTCTGCTTTCCTATACTTTGCGCTTCCCATTTCTTAGCTCAGATGAGTCTTGTTTCCTGACTCCTAACCCGCTTAGGGTCTCGGTTTAGGGCATGATTGATCTCACCTAATAGAAGCCTTTCCTACAGGATGTGCCAAGCCCGCCTTGAATCCACCGATTGCATGGGCTGTATGGGAAGTGCGAGGCAAACGGACTTGGTGTTGGTAGCCCTACTGTCGACAGAAGCTCTGTCTAGATGAATGCTGCTCTTAGTGTTCTTGTGTGAGCAGACGCTGCTCCGAGAGAGTGCTGGGCCTTGCCTTCATTTGTTGTATTGCACCCAGAGTAGGAAATGATCAGCCCACAGCTCTTAACACAGGCCCAGCCTGCAGAAGAGTGGCTGCAGCTTCCTGCAAAGAGGTGGGGAGTGGCTGCCTGGGCAGTGCTCGCTGGCGAGCGTTTGGAGTGTGAACGACGTCAGCTGTGGCTTCTGTGAGCAAAGGCGGATCAGCTGGAGTCATCCTCCTGTGCTGGCACACAGGCTGCCTCTCTATCAAAACTGAGCCGTCACTGCTGTGTCAGCACATCCTGTAAGCATGCAGGAGATTTGTTCCAAAGCTGAAAGGAAGCCTCTGGCCTGCTGAGGCTGGGGTAGCTGGACCCGACTGCCTGTTAAAGATATCCAGCAGTTGAGTCCTGTGTAGACTGTGAGCGTGCCCTTGCCTCACAGGCAGGTAGGTGCCATGGCATAAGGGCCGTGGGGAGTTCTGGTTAAAAAGGCCAAAGTGGAGGGAGAGGCATGGCTGTACTGGCAATGGTGTCCAGGTCACGTGGACACACAGCAAAAATCGTAGGGCTGTGCCTGGGAAACATTCCTGGTTGCCGCACAGCAAGTGAACTGACATGTTCTAAGCCGCAAAGCATTATTCGTTTAGAACATACCAGAATCCCTCTGTAATTTAGTCAAGCACTGTGGATAAAGCAACAAGAAGTCTTGTCTTTTTGTGTCTTCTTGTCAACGCTTTGCTGCTGCTGTTGCTTTTCAAACCCTAGGGGAGGACTCTCCTGGCCTTGCCCTCCAGTGAGGAGGCCTTGCCAGCTAAATCAGGCTCTGGTCTCCATCTGCTCCACCACTCCTGCATATGTTGGCATTCTGCCTGCAGTGGTGTCTTACTGACCGCTGCTCCTTTTTCTTTTTCTCCTTATATTTTTGCCCCCAGCGGCTATGGAAGGGACCCAGAAAAGCTTCCACTTTGCCTGGAAGTTCAGTTTGCCCTTTGACTTTGTGTCTGCTGCAGATGGCACCAAGGTAGTGAAGGTAGAACCTGGCTGTTTGGCTCAGCATCCATGAGACCCCTCTGCAGCGCAAGGACATGGAGGCTGCTGTAGGCACAGAGAGCAGAAAATGGCCCAGGACATCTGTTGGGCTACTTGTGAGGTTCTGGTAGCTGTAGGGAGTTGCAGAGGTTTGGGTTTTTTTCTCTTTCCTTGGGATGTGGGAACCGTTTCCTTGTGTTACAGAAAGGCAGTGCCCCTCACTTGGGGTGACAAGCATTCTCCTTCTCATCAGCCCCTCAGTGATGCTATCCAGCTGGCAGTTGCTTCCAACCAGAATTCAGGAGATTTCATGGACGAGGTCGTGGGAGAACTGGAGGTCAGAAAGGCTCTACTCACTGTGCTCCTCCTAAGTGACGAGCAGCGCTGCTCCTTTTTCTCCTCCGGGACACCAGAGCCTGTGGCAAAGGGTGAAGGGCATGGGCGAGGGGCATGGGGGGGCCACACTGCAGCCATCCCGGGGAATGGGGAGAGGGTCTGGAGCCACGCATGGGCTTCATCCCCGTTGGGATGAGCAGAAATGGGGGGTGTGGGCAGGGAGGGGATGCCAGAGGGCTGGTGAAGTCACAGGGTTCCATTTGCAGTAATGTGGGTGTTGCTGGGTGCTGCGTGAGCAGAGCAGCCTCTGCCAGGGTGCGGGCAGCAGGCTTTGCCTCTGCGGGAGTGCGGGCAGCGGGAGGAGGCAGAATGGCCAAGAAGCAGGCAGCGTCAGGCTCTCCGCAGAGGAGGAGGAAGGCAAGGGTGCGCGGGCAGGGCTGGGGCGGGGGGTTTGGCAGCAGCAGAGAGGTTTGGGTGTCTGCCTGCACGTGGCGGCAGCCCCCCGGTCGGTGGCGGTGGGGTGGGCACGGGGGGGCACGCTCCGGGGCCCGGCGCCTGTTGAAGAGCCAGTCCTGTGCCCCAGTGTCCCCAGTGTTCCCCCAGGGCCTGCCCAGTGCCTCCCAGTATGTCCCCGGGACCTGCCCGGTGGGTGCCAGTGTGTGCCCAGGCCTGCCCAATACAGTGCCGGTGCCTGCCCAGTATGCCCCAGTGTGACACGAGGGCCAGCCCAGTGGGTGCCCAGGGCCTGTCCAGTAGGTCCCTGCGCGTCCCCAGAAGGTGCCCAGTGCGTCCCAGTGCATCCCAGCACCAAGGGCAAGCGTGCAGGCGCTGGGCCCCGCCGCACAGTGCCCTCCCCTCGCTCTTCTCTTGGTGGATCCCGCTGTCCGTCCCTCCACTGTCCCTTCCGAGCGGAGCCCCAGCAGTCCCTGTCGCCCCTCCCAGGGCATGCGGCCCCCGCCACTCTCTCCCGCCCCACTGTCCCCGCAGGGCTTGGGGTTCCCCCGCCGCCCCGTCCCCTGGGTGTCCAGGGCCTCCGTCAGCTCCCGCCGGGCCCCCCTCACAGCCTCTTCCCCCAGTGCCCCCGCTCTCCTCAGATCCCCCATTCCTCTGAGATCTCCCCCATCCACGTTCTCCTCGGGCCCCTCCCGGCATCCTCCCCCTCTCCCCTGGTACCGTGTCGGGGTCCCCCGCCATCTGGGCCCACTCCAACTCCCCCCCGACCTGATCCCCCCCAATTCCCCTCCCGCATCCCGCTGTCCCTCACTGCCACTGCCTCTCCCCCCGAGCAGCCCGCGGACGGGAACCCCCGGGTGCCCAGGGGCGATGGCACCCAGAAGCGGATCTCGGTGGAGCACACGTACCAGAAGAAGACGCAGCTGGAGCACATCCTGCTCCATCCCGACACCTACATCGGCTCCGTGGAGCTGGTGCCCCAGGTGCGGGGGGCCCGGGGCAAGGGAGGGTTGTGGGGCTAAGCCGCCTGAACTCCTGGGTGCAGGTGAGGAGTCATTAACGTCTGTTTATAAGGGACAAAACATCTGCTTTACAAACTGATGGCCCAGAAGAGGAGGTGTACCGGGGACCTGATGTGTTTCTTGCCTTCTTATTTTAGCAGGTGTGGGTTTTTGATGAGGACGTGGGCCTGAACTGCCGAGCTGTGACCTTTGTGCCTGGCTTATACAAAATCTTTGATGAGATTCTAGGTAAGGGAAGCTACTTGTTGAGCCAATGATTGACAAGTTACTAATGGGTGCTGAATGTCTAAGAAACTGGAACTAAATGCAAGAACTTACCAAGTGTGCTTTTACCTAGTTGTGTTGTTGACCAAGGGATGTCTGTTGCATGATTGGATGGATGGTGTTCGCAGAGTACGTTGTTTGTTGATTGTGCTTGGAAATATTGGATACTGATATCCTTCCATTAGTGCTACTTAACAGTAAGCCATTCATGGGAGCTATGGCTTGACTGAGCTATCGCATGCTGTATCGTTTCTGACTTACCCAAACAGGTATTCTTTCATTAAACATACCACATAAACCCAACGTGATTAGATGCAAATAAAAATGGTAGTTTAAGCCATTTGAACAAGCCCTACCAGTCTAATTTTCCCTCGAATCCGAGGACATGTTATAAACCCAAGTGGATTAAACCTTTCCTCTCAGCATGCCATAGTGTCTCAATTTCTTCTTTTATGTTAGTACAGCAGTATGAACAGGAATTATTCATGCACGTTTGTTAAAATAAACCTAAACACTGGTGCTCACAGCATCTCCCAGCCTTTGTAAAGTACAGTTAGCTGCATATTGGTGACAATCATCTTCTATAATTGACGTCTTTAGGAATTTCCTGTCATTGTTGTTTTCAATGGGCAGGGCACTTTTCACCCATTGAGGCTTTCCTTAAGGAACATTTTAATTTTTCTTCCATTTTTAAATTGTCTCTCCAGAAGATATTTAATGCTGGATTAGAACAGCCTGAGTTAAGGCACTGTGGCTTCTTAGGCAGTTTCCAATGATCCATTTTGCGTGACCTGATGAAATGCCTCGTGGAAGGCGGGCCTGGGTTCCCATGCTTCTGTTGGCCTTTGTGGTCTAGGTGTGGTATGGTCTTAGCTGTGCTGGCTGCATCTCTCTTCTTGTTAAAACAACATGGAAGAAAAACTCACAATAGCTGTTCCATACGGAAGACTAGGATGCCAAGGGCTCTAACTGTGACGTGCCCAAGAGGAGAAACTGTCTGACCAAGATGGAATGAAACATGTCCACATTTTAAAATTCATTTTTCTCAGAAATTTTCATTTCAGGAAAAAAGAATGCTGTTTTGACTCCTCATGCTGATTAGGGATGAAAAGAAGATTTTAAATGGAATTTTCCTTGCAGTGTAAATTGAAAGTTTGCATAGCTCCCTGCAACATTAATATCTGTCACCGTTTGGTTGGGTTGTGCTAAAACACAAATGGAACTACATCAATTTTCTGGGGCTGAAGACCATAGAATCATCTAGGTTGGAAAAGACCTTTAAGATCATTGAGTCCAACCGCAAACCCAACGCTGCCGCGTCCACCACTAAGCCATGTCCCTAAGTGCCACATCTAGACCTCTTTTAAATACCTCCAGGGTTGGTGACTCAACCACTTCCCTGGGCAGCCTGCTCCAATGCTCCATAAGCCTTTCAGTGAAGAAATGGTTCCTATCACTTGTTACTTGGGAAAGGAGACCGACACCCACCTCACTACAACCTCCTTTCAGGTAGCTGTGGAGAGCTGTGGTCTCCCCTGAGCCTCCTTTTCTCCACGCTAAACAGCCCCGCTTCCCTCAGCCACTCCTCACAGGACTTGTGCTCTAGACCCTTCACAAGCACCTCTGATGGATACCTCTCCTTCTGAGCCTGCTTCCTCAAGAGCCCACCTTGACAATGGAACGGGAGAGAAGTTCACTCACTCTTTCCATTGTGCTGGTAAGATTACGAACATTTCAGAATTGAGAGCTCAGGCTAAGAAGTTCACCCTACCTGCAAGAACATTGCTCTGGCCTAGAAGCTAGCAGTCTGGGATTGTTTCCAACTGCCCACCTCTGAGCTAAGGTAATACCGGGTGCGCCACTCCTACAGGCTCCACCAAGAGCCATCTCTCTTGACTCTTTGATTCCTTCTTAAGAGTTGTGGCAGTTAGCAAGCTGCATAAGGAGGCCCTCCCTCCCAGGGATGGATACCTGCCTTTGTTAAACACTGAAACCAGTGCTTTTCCTCACCTCATTCCTGTTTTCTGAACCACTGCATAGGTGTGCTCATTTGTGAACCAAGCTGCAGCTGGATGCCCATTCAAAGACAGGCTCAAAGCCATAGGGTGAACTCTCTGAATGTCTAGATGTGACAAACCTGTCTCTGTAGAGATCCTTAAAACAGAAAAAGGAAAAAAAAAACCACCCCACGGTGGTGGGGAATGTCAGAAGAAACCAAGTCCTATGCTACATTTTAGTATTCAACCATCTTAAACCTCACACGTAATCTCTCCTTAGGCATAAATGGCTTCCCGAGCAGAACGGGACTTTATTTTACTGCTCCTGTATTTGCCCTTAAGACAATGGCTTAGTATTTTAACACTAAATGTTTGGCTGCCACCAGCCATGGTTTCTAAAGAAGCAGAGGAATGACATAGAGGGTATTAACATTACCGAGGCAGAGCCGAGGCATTACTTACTAAAATGCACCTTCCCTAGACACGTACAAATACTTACAGGCATTAATTGGCAGTCCTCAGAGCATCTAACCTTGCAGAAAGTTTTGCCTCTCATGTTAGCTCAGGTGTCTTTGCAATCAGTTCAGGTTTTTGCCAGAGAGGTCGGGGGGGAACCTCAAAGGAACTAGAGCTCTGCATGCAGCAACACAACTAAAACTGCACTCCGGGCAGTTTCTCTTAGAACCAGTACACCAAGTTCCCCTGCTGTTGCTGACAAGCCTGTGTCAGCCCCGGAGCAACGTGGCGCCCAACGCGAGGCCTGAGGCATTTGCCGTATGGGAGTACAGACACAGCCAGTTTCCATTTGCTGTCTTAGCAGGGGCACTCTCAGCCCATCAGTACAAAGAGGACGACTCCAGACCAATCCCTTTACAACTTCAGTGTCATTTGAAACCGTTTTGAAGACAAAGAGATGTAAAACAAGGACACATTCCTGTGACTTATTTCTTCTAATGAACTCATTTATTGATCCTTTGGGCATTTTTAATATCTACAAGACAACAGAAAACAAGTCCAACAAGACCAGCCTTTTCCTGCCAGATGTTAAGGTCTGAATCATTGAAGAAGCCCAGAGCAACAAAACCCTTGCTTAGGGAGGCTTCACCCCTCCTCTGTCCTCTGTGGCGTGCCCCTTCGCTGACGCTGGGGAGCACTCCAGGTCTGCCTGAATACAGAAGCAAGTCAATCACAAGCGGTACAGTCAACGCAGCAGCTTTATTGTCTCCTTTTGTGCTCTGCCATCTCCAACATTTTCTCACTTGGTTACACTGTAAGTTTAACCTCAAGCTTAAACTTGCTTGCACATCCTAACATATTGTAACAAGGGAGACAACCCAGAGGCATGTGATAGCTCATTTTTCTTCCCTTTGGCATAGCTCTGGACAATAATAAATAATAAGAGTTCTTTTCCAGGGAAGTCAGAAGTGAATGAGAGCTTCTGTAAGCAGTGAGGCTGTTGCCAGTAGGTCGAGGGAGGTGGTCTTTCCCCCATACTCAGCACTGGTGAGGCCACACGTGGAGCACTGTGTCCAGTACTGGGCTCCCCAGTACCAGAGAGACATGGACATACTCGAGAGAGTCCATCAAAGGGCCACGAAGATGGTGAGGGGCCTGGAGCACCTGTCCAATTGCCAAAGAAGTGGTAAATTTCATTAGCAACATCAAAAGTCAGTTGGCATAGAAACACTCGGTAAGGATACTAGCCTTCCATTTTCTTACCCGGCTCCGAGCTTAATGCAGAGACAGGTATTTCCTACTGTGCTACAGGGCAGGAGTTTCCATGTTGCTAAAAACCAAGCCTAAGGCACCCCTGCCTGGAGATAACATTCTCCACACGCCAAAACACTCAAACTGTAAAACTTCTGTGCAGCCCCTGCAGAAATGGGCTTCCCACCGTTCTGAAAGCCAGGAGGGGGAGCAGGCCATCAGGCAGGAGAAGCGGCCCCGAAGATGTCCATGGAGGGTTGGAGATGGTGGTCAGCCAGCACCAGCGCAATGATGAGGCGTTTTTGATCACGGTCAAAACACAGACCGAGAACAGGCCAGCAAGACAGCAATCTCCACTTCTGGAAGGTTCCCAAATCCCAAAAGGGCAAACTCAGTGGAAGACGCTTCATTTTCTTTTCCCTCTTTTCTGCATGAGCTCTTCCAGTGTGGTAGGAGGAAGAGAAGCGATGAAGCAACAAAAAATATGACTTGTGTTAAGCCTGAATAAATCTCAGGCATCTAACATTGCCGAGGGAGAGAGGCAGGGCTCTGGAGTGCATTGAAGGGAACGGAAGGTCCTGGGGGTCCACTGGGACGTGAGCACACGGGGCTCTGGGACAGCTGGAGAGCAACAGGGAACAGGAGGGCAAATGTGGGGCTTGGGGCAGCCCAAGAGGACGCAAGTGCCCGGGGCCGAGCGGGCCTCGTGCCACCCACAGGGGATACCCTGCCCCTCCCGGCCTGGGTGGCGGGTCACAGTGGTGCCCTTTGTGACGCGCCTCTGTGACACCCTGTGGCGCTGCATGTGGTCAACGTGGCCGCGGCCCCCACCCCACAGTGTCCGGCAGGACAGTGACGGGACAGGGCGGGAGCGTGGAGCTGGCGAGGAGCCCCCGAGCACAGCCCACGTCTTTCCCCGGCAGCCCCGCGGTGCCGAGGCATTTCGGCAAAGCTTCCCCCTTCCCCACCCTCACCCCTTTCCTCCGTCCCGCGGGATGGCGCAGAGACCCCCCAGCCGCCCCAGGCTGGCCTGGGAGCAGAAGGGGGCTCCCCAGGAGAGCAGCTCTCCACCGCAGCCCTACGAGCTGTGCGTGCCCAGGCCGCTGCAGAGCAGTAAGTGAGGGGCCCCGGCGGGCTGGGCAGGGCTGGGGCCAGCGACCGCACCCTCATCCACGTGGGCCAGGGTCCTGTCTCCCTGGCACACGGGCACTGGGGGTCCCACGGGCGGGGAGCAGGGCGCTGCCGGAATGCTGCTCAGGGCTGGGAGCCGCCCCCGCACAGCCTCCCCCAGGGCGGGAGAGAGCAGAGGGGACCCGGCTCCTGCTCCGCGATACGGTACGGGCAGCAAGAGGCAGCTGGCCTGGCAGGAGGCAGCGGTGCTGGGCGACGGGGACCTTTCCAGCCTGTCTGCAAGCGAGATCCTAAGCCCGCTGCACTCGTGGCTTTCCACGCCGTGCTGCGCTCCAGCATTGCAGCCCATCTGCCGGGCACCCTGCAGCCCGGGCACCCACGGGGAGACTGCGCCAGGGGAGCCGGCACAGGGCTGGACGGAGGGCAGAGCTCCTTCGTCTCCTCGCGTTTGCCTTCGGCCCCTCTCTACAGCCTTCCGCGCTCTCCTCCTTTCCTAGGTGCCTCCTGGTGTGAGCCCAGCTGGCGGGCTCTCTACAGACAGGCAAAGCAATCGATGCGGTTCATCCGGGCTTTCCTGAAGAGCTCAGCAAAGGTAACCGCGGCCATTCCCATGGTAGCTGTGCCTGCGCCTCCTGACGGGGCCGCCAGCTCTGCTGCCTGCTGCTGGGGCTGCTGGGGGGCTGCTGGCTGGGCAGAGCTGCTCCCCCCCAGGGTCTCCTCCACAGCACTGCAGGACCAGTGCTCCAGTCCTGCTGGCCCTGTGCCTACCTTCTCACGCTCCCCGTTTGTCTCTCTGTCGCCCGGCTGCCAGGAGGAGGCCCAGAAGATGCGGTTCCTAGAGAGCGTCTGCACCCTGTGCAAAACTGCCAGGCGCAAGGGCTTGTCACGGAGCCTGAATGCCTTCTGCCAGAGATTTGAGCTGGCAGAGAATATCAAGGTGAGGGGACAGCCGGCGGGCATGGGGAGCGGGGCAAGGTCCCCAGGCACCGGCGGCACGCTGTGAGGACAGCGCATGGGCAGGGGGAGGGCAGGGACAAGTGTGCGTGGCCACTGAGCTGCCGTGAGGGGACTCGGGTGCCGCCGAGAAGCCCTGCCAGCAGAGACGCCAGCACCGGGGGTAGCAGGGGGCACTCTGGGGACCGGTGCTGGGGCGGGGGCAGAGGGTGTCCGCCAGCCCCGCCGCCTGGTGCTGCGTCTGCTGGCACTGGCTGCTGGCGGCTGCCAGGTCCCATGCCGCTTGTGCTCTGCAGGTGCTGCTGGAAGAGGAGCCCAAGGACCAGCTGCGCACAGCGGTGCGGCAGCAAGCCATGCTTGCCATCGCCGCCTTGAGGTACCTGCCCAGCCCCTGGCTTGGCTGGCACCTCTCCACAGCCCGTGGCCCTGGGCCTGGCCGGGGGCATCCCCCATGCAGGCAGAGTGCAGTGGTGCCGTCAGAGGGCCTCTGCTCTGCTCTGCTCTGCCCTGCCCTGCTCGCGGCTCCTTGGGAGGGCGCAGGGGAGGGCCGAGGGCTCCTGCAGCTCCCCGCCATGCCTTGGCTCTTCCCCAAAGCGGGAGGCGGGAGGCTTGCCTGCCAGGACTGTCCTTTGGCCCAGGCCGTGGCGGGAGGGAGGAGGTGCCTCCTGGCAGGGCTCCCTGCACACCCTCCATCCCTCTCAGGGACCCCTACTCCAGAGGTCCGTGTCCACCTGCCCAAGGCATCCAGGCACCACTCCCAGCGCCGGTGTCCGACAGAGCCCTCTCTCTCTCGGCAGCAAAGCGGGGACGGTGCTGGAGGGCAAAAAGAAAAGCCTCTTACAGGCCTGCTTCCGCAGCATCTTCTCGCTTCCTGCAAAGGCGGACATGCAGGGCCTGGACGCTACTCTCTACTTGGACGTAAGTGCTGGCCGCACTCCAGGAGCCCCCGGTCCCTCTGGGCTGCTCCCTGGCCGCCGCGTGCTGAGAGACAAGCGGAGATCCAAGGCAGGGCAGGGGCTCAGCTTTGCTTTCCCACCCTCAGCCCTTCGGCCCCTTCCCGGGGGCCTGGCCACGTCCAGTGCCGCAGGCTGCTCTGCCCACAGCAGCTTGTGTGCCCCGAGGCCTCCCCTGGGCACCGCCAGGCAGCACGGCTGTCCTCCCTTGGCGTGGGGAGTTCACATGCGTCTCCGGGGCTGAGAGGGACCGCAGAAAGCCTGCCACAACCCTTTGTCCTCCTTGCAGACCCTGGATGCCATGGACACCATGCTGCGCACGTTGGTGCTCAGCTCTCCTGCCTCCGGCTTCACGGAGCTGCAGACAATCTTGCAGGTCTGGCTTTGGCAAAGAGTGCGGGTGGCAGGGGCTGTTCCTCCCCCTGGAGGGAAGGGAGTGTCCACTCTTGAGTGGAGGCTCCCCAGCCCAGTGCCACGCACAGAGCACACTGCAGGGAGGGTGCCCGGCTCCCTTGGGGGAGCCAGGGCTGGCCCACCATGCTCTGCTGGGAGCCCGCTGTCCCCTGCCTGCAGTCCATGGGCCTTCCCCTCTGCAGCCTGCTCCTGTGTCACGGCAAAGCCTTGCCCATTGCAATTGTGGGCCAGCTCCGTCCCCAGACCTTTCCTTGCACCAGAGCAGGGGGAGGCATTTGACCCCTCTGCTTCAGCACCGCAGCAGTGGCAGCTGGTGCTGCTCTGCCCCTGCCTCGCGGTGCCCGTGCTTTCCTCCCCAGAGCTGACCGCGGCAGACGCCCACTGGGACCTGCGTGTCCTGCACAGGGAGCCCAGCCCTGCAGCTCTGTACGCCCGGCTCCCCAGGGGGCCGTAGCCCCATTCCCCCACTGCAGACCCCACAGGCAGGCTCCTGCCCAAAAGCCCAGCCTTGACGCATAGGGGACACAGGGCTGTGCTCTGGGGGAGGGCACAGAAAGGAGCAGACTCTGCCCTGGGGGTGGCATCTGCCTACCTGCCTGGCCTCAAGGACTGCACGAGTCCAGCCAGGACCTCAGCAGTGCTGCTTCTGCTGCCGCGAGCGCCAGCTCCCAGGGCACATCAGCACTTTCTCATCCTCCCAGATGCTGCTGACCTTCGCCCAGTGCCAGAGCGCAGCTGTGTGTGAGAGGGCCGTGGGGAGGATTGGGAAGCTGAGCGATTTGCTGGCCAGCTGTTCCTCAGTGGAGGTAAGGAGCCAGGCACCCTGCAGCCAGGCTGTCTCCCCTTCCCTGCATACCAGAGCAGCCTGCAGCTCAGAGGCGCCTGCCAGGCAAGCCTGGGCACCGCTTGAGGCATTCAACAAGGCTCTGCCCTGGAGCGAGGCTCTTGGTTTCTTTCTTTTTCCCATGGTCTTCTCTCCCCAGCTCCCAGCTCCCTCACTGCCAGGAGCCGTCTCGGCCCCAGTCCTGTGCAGGACAGGACTGCCCAAGGAGCTTGGCGGGAGCGCAAGCCTGGCAGCTCTCCGTGCCCTGCTGCCCAGCTAGCTGCTTTGGGAGGGCTCTCCAAAGCTCTCACTCTCCGGGGATCCTTCCCAGGGCAGACTCGGGGCTTCAGGCCTTTGGTCGCAGCTGCTGCCCCTCAGCCCTTCTACCTGTCCTGCCTCCTTCACCCAGGTTTTCAGCATCTTTGGTGGAGACGATGACAGCCCTGCCTGCCACACAGAGATCCATATCCCCATCCTGGGACAGCTGCTGGGTCGCCTCATCCTTTGCCGCACTTGCAAGGAGTGGGAGATCAGCTGGGGGGCTTTGGATGCTCTTCATCACCTCTTCAGATTCATCCTGCAGCAAAAACGTAAGAGAAGCAGCTGTGGCGGGCTGCGTCCCTCCACACACAGCCAGCTCCTCACGTGCCTGCTTGTTTCCCTGAGGATGGCAATGGACCCTTCTTGTGCTTGCTGGACGCTGTCCATGAAAGTCGGCCAGCTTCCCTGACCCCCTTTGCCCCTCACAGATGCTTCTCGTAGCATCCCAGCTATTGTTTTGCTGCAGCAGCTGAATGCTCACCAGAAGTCCAGCACCTGTTCTTTGCCGCTCTCCTTCCCCACTCCTCTCAGCACCTCTCACAGCCTGGCTGTTTTGTGGGCCCCACAGCCAAAGCTACCATTGATTGCCACGTCCCAGAAAGAATTCTTCCCTATCGCAGAGCAGCAGACCCAGCTGTGCATCACCCCACCCCGGCTGGTCCCTCCAGTGCCTGCAGCAAGAAGCTGTCCCTGACGCCCTCCAGAAACCTCCCTGACTGCTTGCATCCTGCCATCTTGCAAGCAGGTCTCAGGGACGTTCGAGTTCCCCATGAGGATCCGGGCGTGTGACACGGACGCTTCCCCACGCGCTTTCAGGAACACTTCACCCACATGCTCTCCCCGAGCCGGGGGGTCTGCAACACGCTGCCACCACGATGTCACCAGCACTGCCTCTCCTCTGCTTCTGAGCCACGTGCTCTCTCTCAGGGTCTCGACCGTCCCATATATCTGAGCTGCTCCTTCAAATACGAGGCACCCCCGCTCCTCCTCTCCCCCATCTCCCCTAGAGAGCTTGCATCCCTGCACCGCAGCACTCCAGCCGTGCGAGCCGTGCCCCGCACCTCAGTTATTCCAACAATGTTTTAGGTGTGTGACTGCATGCAGAGCTCTAGGTCCTTTGAGGTTCCCAGGCCGTGAGCGTTTGCACTTGAGGCAGGGGTAGAGACAGAGATCCTTCTGCATCATCCCTGAGGTCCCTCTTGTTCCCTTCGCCTGTCACCCTTTGCTTTGTAGCCCTGTCCACCAGCACCTCCCCTGACTGTGGGTCGTAACCTCCCTCCTCAGCCATTCCTAGTTCAAAGCTCTTCTCACCATTTGGTAAGCTTGTTGCCAAAGACGCTGTGTCCTACCGACTCTTCTGTCATCCCCTCCTGTTTAGGCGCGACGCTGCCCAAGGATAACCCGGAGCATCCACAGCGTCAAAGGGAATGGGAAGCTGAGAACACCTCCTGGCTTGCTTTGCCCAGCACCAGCAACATTACAATGGTAATGAGCCACTCCCTTGCTGGGCCTCTTGTCCGCAGCATCAGCAGGAGCCTTGTGTGAGCAAAGGCATCCAGAATCAGCGGGCTTGGCATGGCCCCAGTGTCCCTGGGGAGAGGGTTGCTGCTGTCCCCGAGCAGGGACTACAAAGGGCTGCACTGCAGTGCCCCAGCAGCAGCTCCAGCCTTCCTGGCCGCCAGCAAGCCCTGCTCCTCTGTAGGGCCAGCACGCTGTGCCCACCACCCCAACCCTCCTGCCTCCCCCTGAGGGCCCTCTCTTCTCTTCCTCCACCACGCACTGACTGCAGCCCCTGCTTCCAGCTTTCCTGCGGGCACTGCTGCCAGCACTGCCAGGCCATCTCTGGCCAGAGCTGCTCTCACTGCTCAGCTAAGCAGCGCCATCAGGGCACTCGGTGTGACAGCTCTTCCCTGCCTTCCTTCCTCCCTCCCTCCCTCCCTCCCGCAGGCGTTTGGAAAGTACCTCCAGCCTTCGGAGAGGACAGGCATCGTCCTCATGGCCATTGAGGCCATGAGAGACTCAAGCATCTATGACAAGGAGGAGGCGAGCAGCATCCTGGCTGTGGCCATGAGAGAACCTGCCTCCTGGCTGACAGAGGTAAGAGGCCTGTGGCTGCCCTGCCCTGCCCTTGAGCCCTTTCAGGCGTTGTTCCTCCCTCCATCCCTCCCTCCCTAACCCAGGCGCCTTGAAGCCATTTTAAGCCAGCAGAGTAGGATGGCAAGGCCAGCACTTTCAGAGGCAGCTGAGGAAATGGCTGCGCTCCAGTGGCAGCACCATCCTCACCTGTGTGCCCTCCAGGTGCCAAACATCGTGAGGGGCATCTATGAAAACATGCAGTGCATCTGCACGGTGTCAGCCCGGCACAGCTTGGACTTGCTGCTTCTCCTGATGACTGACCAGTGCCCCAGGGAAGTGGTCACAAGCCTCCTGAAGCTCTCTCCGTCGTCATGCGACAGGTGCTGACCCCAAAAGACTTTCTGCCTGCCAGACCCACAGAAAAGTGCAGGGCATCCCCGAGGAGCAGGGCCCTCCACGCCACCACGCTTTCCAGCCCTGGCGGGGCGGCCAGGCCCGCAGTAGCCAAAGCTGGCCAAGCCAGCCCAGAGCCCCGCCACGAGGTTCCTCCCTGCCCCACGGGGAACACTCTCTCAGCCCCCTCCTCCTTGCCCAGGCAGGGACCCGGGCACTCCAAGCCAGGGGGCGGGAAGGGCCGCGGCTGCAGCACAGCCTGGATCCGGCGGGGCTGGCCCGGGCACAGTGTGGTGGCCGAGGCAGCCCTGCTGACAGAGCGCTCTGGGCCCGCAGTGCTGCTCTGGCCATGTGGGATGTGATGCTTTCCCAGCCCCACACGCTGGTGAAGGTCTTGAGGGAGCTGCTCAACAGGCTTGAGGACCAGCGGCTGCGCAGGATGTTCAGCTCCAACACAGAGGACGCCTGCATCCCGCACTTGGCTGTGAGTGACCAGACCAGTCCTTGCTCAGCCTCAGGGCTGTGCCTGCCTCTCCAGGAAAACAGGCACGGCCCTCTCCCCTCCCATCTGCCCGCAAATGGTCACCTCCTCCAGGACATACGGGCACAGCCCCTTAGGGCCAGCGGGGACCTGCCCAGCGCCAGGTTCCCCTGGGTGAGCCACGCAGGGCCACCCCAAACTGCTTGGGGCCCGGTGCACAGGCACAAAGCCCAGGCAGCCCCTGCCTGCCCAGGCAGTGCTCTGCTTCCCCGCTGCCTGCATCCCCCCGCCCTGCTCTGCACACTGGAAACCTGGGGCAGGGCCAGGGCAAGGGCAAGGGCAAGGGCTGCCTCGGGGCAGGGGCAGAGACGAGGCCATGGCCTCTGCACAGGCTGAGTGGGCTGCAAGGTTGGGGACAGGAGACACTCCTCACCACTGGCGTCTCGTGCCTCCTTTGTGGCAGCTCTTGCTCTTCCAGCGCTCCTCAGAGGCGTCAGAGCAAGAGGCTGCCGATGCTCAGAGGACAGGAGGAGCCGGCACAGACGACCACGTGGTGTGCGGCGAGGCGCAGGGCACGGGGGTGCCAAGTGGCCCTCCGCGGGCACAGCTGCCCCCAGGACAGGCTGTCTGGCCCCGCTGCCCTTGCCCTGAGCTGCCAGGGGGAACCAGGAGCCGCACGGTGCGGGGAGCCCTGCGGGCTCTGCCAGTCTCTCACTGCCGCCTTTGTTTCAGCTGCTGGCCTCCGGCAACATTAAATCAGAGGACTTTGCTGGCCTGTACAAAGTCCACAGGTACCTGAGGCGGCCAAGCCTGGTGCTGCTCTCGCTGGTGCTCAGAGGCCTCCTCACGCTGTCGCAGAGACCTGAGATGGTGAGCAGGGCAGAGTCAAGTGAAGCCCCACATTGGCAGCGTGGGGCTGGGGCAGCGGGTAACACGCACAGGGGCTTGGCCTGGGCTGGCAGTCAGGAGGTGGGGTGACGGCTCCAAATGCCCTCGCTGTCCCCTTCCCGGGCCACAGGGTCCTTCAGGCTCGCACCTTGCCGCTGCAGCGCAAGGAGCAAGGCTCCCTCAGCCAGCTGCAGGAGCTCTCGCTCCTGGCGCATCCCCGCGCTGTCGGGCAGGAGTTTCTGCTGCGCACCGAGGCAGCCAGCGCCAAAGTGCCTTGGTGGCGGGAGCGCTGTCCCCAGAAGAAGCGTCCTGCTGAGAGGGGGACGATGAGGTACAGACGATGCTACGGGCTGCCTCTGGGGCCTGGGGCAGCGGGCCTCTGTCACGAAGGGGTCACAGCCCGCTCGTTGCCAGCTTGGAGATCGCTGCCCTCCCCACCTCCCCGCACCCTGCGGTGCACAAGCCGTGGGGGTCCGCAGAGTGCTGCCATGAAGGGGCCTGGTGGCTGCCTGGGGAGCTTTCCAGGCCCAGAGGGTTACCAACCCCTGTGCCCGTTTGGGCCAGTCGGGAAAGGGGGTGGCTGAGCAGGGGACACGCAGCCTTTCTTCTCCTGCCCTAACTTCCCTCCCCGCTGCTATCCCCGTGTCCCCATCAGCGCGCCCATGGCCACCGCCTGCCAGGAGGCTGCTGCAGGGATTCCTGTGCCGCCTGCCCTGCCAGGAAGCCCGACGGGAGGCTGCTGCTTAGTGGCCAGAGCACTTTTGCCAGGGTGGTCTTTCACCGCTTTGCAACCAGGAAATTCTGTGCTTCACACAGGCAAGAAAGATGCTGGTCCTGCTGCCGGACATCCTGGAGAGCCAGCAGAATGCCAGCACTGACAACAAGAGGAAGGCCCTGCTTGTCTTCAGAAACGTCATGGGCCATATGAAGAGGAAGGAGGCCAGCCTCACCGCTCTGCAGCTGGCGGAGAAGCTCCTGCCGCTCTTTGATGACGTAAGGCTGCTGTGGGAGCCTGAGCCCCACTGATGGACCCTCCGCAAGGACAACTGCCCGGCAGCCCAGCCCTGCGGCAGCCCTTGGCCAGGGCTCTTCCCCTCCTCACGCCCCTGGGCTCTCGTGGGGATGGCTTCTGGGCTCTGCAGCCCCACACGCCTTCTCCCTCACAGCTTGATGCCTCCGGGCGACCTGAGCCCCCTGGGGCCATTCAGCCACGGCTGCAGATCTGGCCCACAGCTCCTGTGTGCAGAACCTGACTCCAAAGCAGCCCCCCTCACATCAGCCACGCTCACGCCCTTGCTCAGGGAGCGCCTGCTGCTAAAGTCCTCCTGTCCTCCTCCCTAGCAGGAGTCCAGCCAGCTGCGAGAGCTCTCCATCTGCCTCTTCAAAGATGTCATGCAGATGGCGGTGGGGAACGACAAGCGGCAGCTGAAGAAGAGCGTGCAGAGAAGCCTGCTCCCACTGCTCTTCCACATGAGTGACCGGACCGAGAGCGTGGCCGAGGTACAGATTTCAGGCCCCAGCGGCCATGCGGAGAAGGGCGTGCTGACACCACAGGGGTGGCCTGGGCATCAGGGAGGGGCAAGGGCTGCTGGCAGTTGGACTCTGGGCAGAGCTCCCCTCCTTGCCTGCACCGCTCCCCCCACTGCCTTCCTCCTCCCTCTGTGCCTCCTGCTGCAGAGGAGGACGGGGAGGTGGGGTCCCCTGCCATCCCCGCTCCCCCCATTCCGCCCTCCTCCAGCACACCCCAGAGGAAGGCTCCCGCCATCCCCAGCGTGAGGAGGGGCGCAGAAGCTGCCACGGACATTTCCCACACCTGCCCTACCTGGTCAAGCCGGGCTCAGCAGCAGCCCATGGCCACCAAGGCCTGAACATGAGAGGCCCTAGAGGCTTCCCAGCTGCCCCTGCAGGTCTTGGAGGCCAGGCCTTTGAGCCCCAATCCCTCTCCACAAGCCCCCCAATCCCTGTCCCCCTCTGCAGGCCTCTCGGGAAGCCCTCCTCGTTGCTGCAAAGCTGCTCAAGTGGAAACAGCTCAAGCACCTGACCAAGACCCAGCAGGCATGCAGAATTGGGGAGTGCTTGGTGAGGACAACCCCCAAGCCCCAGGGCCCGTGCTGGATGAGGGCTGCCCCCTGTGCAGCTCTGCCTCGCCTGCCCTGCTCCAGCCCAGAGCCCACAGCCTGGAGCTGCATCCTCCTTCCCTGCCCTCAGGCACAGAGCCCCCCAAGGGCTCTTCTCCACGCCCCTCTCCCCTCCCCATCCTCAGCATGTTGCAAGCCCAGCTGCGCCCTGGCTCAGAGGCTCTCAGGGCCTGCAGAGCCCGCTCTGCCTGCGCCTGCCTCTCAACCTCAGCCCCATGCCCTTGTGCTCTCTCCAGCTGCTGCAGGACAGGAGCAGAGTTGAAGAATACCTGAGTCAGAGCCTGCCATACCTGACGGATGCTCAGGTCACCTTGCGAGAGGCAGCCGTGAGCTTCATTGGTGAGCCACAGCCCCTGTGCCCCATGGGGTCCCTCTTTTGGCAGCCTGGCCCCAGCCCCAGCCGCTGCACTGGCAGCAAGGGGCAGCCCTGCGGCTGCCACAGCCCCGACTGCCCCGTGAGGGCCTGGGCAGCCAGGGGCTCTGTGCCTCCCTCTCCCAGCCCTGCCCACGCAGCTGGCCTTGCTGGCAGCCTTGCTCAGTCCCACCTGCCCTCGCCTACTGTCCTTCCCTGGGCTCACCCTGCTGAGGGGGAGGAGGGTGTGCAGCCAAACCGGCAGAGCCGGGAGCTGCGCTGCTGGGAGCATGCTGGGGAGCGGGAGGTCTGACGCAGCTCTGTGCCTAGGGCTTGCCGCGCAGCACCTGAGGGACAACAGCGAGGAGAAGCTGTCTGAGATCTGCAGCGGTGAGCAGGGGCAGTGCTGTGTGTGCCGGGGCTGCTGGGGCAGGCCACAGGGCCTGGGCAGTGTGCTGCTGCTATGCCTCGCCCTGCTCCAGGGAAACGCTTTCAGGGCAGAGGAACACCTCCGGGGCATTCCTGAGCAGCACCTTCCAGCTCATCCATGTGTCTCACCTGCTCCTCCTGGCCAGGGAAAGGCATGGCTGGGGCTGGCATGGTCTGGAGGGGATGCCGCAGGGTCTCTGCAGATAGGTGGGTTTCAGCTCTGTTCTCTTTCCTTCTGTTGCAGCCCTCCAGCTTTTGGAGAAAGACGCCGAGCCCTCGCTCTCGTCCCTGGCAGCTCAGACCCTGCTGATCCTGAGAGCTCCAAGGGAGCAGCCAACAGTGGGGCGGAGCCTGTGGGCGCTGTGCTGCTGGCCCTGCACAGCCAGGCAGAAGTGAAGCTCTCCCCAAGACAACGGCTCTTTTGGATTAAAGCTGGAAGCACAAGCCCAAGGCCATGGCATCCTTCCTTCACACAGGAACCATCCTGAGCGTGCCGAGCGGACAGCGCTGTTCCGGGCCTCTACCGCTGTGCGCAGGGCAGCTCACCCCTCAGCACACCACTGACATCACAAGCAGCTGTGCAACACAACTTCCTGCTCCTGCTCTGCCAACTCCTCAGACATCTCTGATATCATAATGGCCGGCACCAGGAACGTTCCTGCTCCAGCCATACCACCTACACAGCTCCACGTGACATCACAAGCACCGCCAATACACAGCTGCATGCTCTGCCCTACTACATACACTGCCACCACAGGCATCACACGTAGATGTACACGCCATGAGACACCTCTGTCTTGCGATGATCCGGGGATTTCTCCCATGCCAAAGGTGCCAGCCCCCAAAGTTCTGGGCACACACTCTGGGCACCTGCCCTTGCCTTCCCTCCCAGCACTCCCAATACACATTCTCAAACTCACTCTCACTCTTGGCACAGACCACCTCCCAAAGTACAATCATCCACCAATTTCTCCCACGCCATAGCTCTAGGGCCTTAGAGCTGTTGCTGGTCCTCACTTTCCCTTGACAGCGCTTTCACAGCCAAACACACTCTGGCCATCTGCCCTTGCCTTGCCTCCCAGCACTCCCATTACACATTCACAAGCTCACTCTCACTTTCGGCACAGACCACCTCCCAAAGTGCAAATTTCCAGCGATTTCTCCTACACCGCAGGCCAAAGGGCTAAGAGATGTTGCTGCTCCTCACCTTCCCTTGACAAGGCTTTCACAGCCAAACACAGTCTGAGCATCTGCCCTTGCCTTGCCTCCCAGCACTCCCAATACACATTCTCAGGCTCACTCCCACTCCAGGCACCTCCCAAAGTACAATCATCCACCAATTTCTCCCACACCATAGCTCTAAGGCCTTAGAGCTGTTGCTGGTCTTCACTTTCCCTTGCAAGTTCTTTCACAGCCAAACACACTCTGGCCATCTGCCCTTGCCTTGCCTCCCAGCACTCCCAATACACATTCCCATACTGTGTGTTTGAAATCGCTGGGCGTTTGCACTTTGGGAGCTGGTCCGTGCTGGGAGTGAGAGTGAGCTTGACAATGTGTATTTGGAGTTGTTGGTGGAAAGGCAAGTGCAAATCAGCATTGTGTGTTTCGCTGTGAAGGCGGTGGCCGGGAAAGGTAAGGAGGAGCGAGAGCTTTCCATTCTGGCACCTTTGCTGTGAGAGAAATCGCTTGACTTTTGCAGTATCGGAGCGGGGCTCTGCCTGTCGTGACAGTGACACAGAGGGTGGGCAGTGTAAGGAGCTAAGCAAGCACGGAGCACCACTGTGTGCGGTCGGCAGAGCCCTGCTCTGACACTGCAAACTTCCAATGCTTTCTGCCACAGCAAAGCTGCCAGCACTCAAAGCTCTTGCTGCTCTTCACCTTTCGTTGTGTGTTGTTTCACAGCCAAACACACAGTGGCGCTCCGGGCTTGCTTATTTCCTTACACTGCCAGCTCTGTCTTACTGTCACGATCAGCAGAGCCCTGCTCAACACGGCAAACATCCAGTGATTTCTCCCACAGCAAAGATGAGAGCACTGAATGCTCTTGTTGCTCCCCACCTTCCCGTGCCACCACTTTCACAGCACTAAGGCCTTCACTATTGCGGTGGGAGGAATCTCTGAACATTTGCACTTTGGGAGCTGGTCTCTGCCGAGAGTGAGAGTGAGCTTGAGAACATGTCTTCGGAGTGCTTGGCACAGAGGCAAGGGTACATCACCATTGTGTGTTTCCCTGTGAAGGCGGTGGCTAGGAAAGGTAAGGAGGAGCGAGAACGTTCCGTGCTGGCACCTTTGCTGTGGGAGAAATCGCTGGATGTTTGCAGTCTCGCAGGAGGGCTCTGCTGATCGGACACAGTGGTGCCTGTGTTTGCTTTGCTCCTCACAGCTCCAAATTCACTCTAGAGCATCAGCACATCAAAGTTCTTGGCTAGAGCACCTGCTGCATATGTTTGTCCATGGGGATCCACTAAATCCAAGCTTACTGGTGAAGCCACTACTCACAGGACTCATTCCACATCGTGACCATCACTCCTCTCAGGAACAGATGGGAAAGCTCTGCATGACAAAGGCTGTCAGGACGTGCTCCAGAAGACCAGTACAACAAGACCCCCATCACCTAATCGCACAGAAATAATTCTAGCTCAGCGAAACAATTATTGAAAATGAAACACACAGAACAGCATCCACCATCAAAACTCCTTCAGTCGTAGTTTTAACTGCCACAGAACTGCAGGCTGACGACCTTACCATCACCGTCACCCGACCCCAAAAGAAATGCTAACTGGCAAACAGTAACTCTGCCCACAGCCCGTATCTCTCCAGCCTTCAGAGGCAGAATAGCTCAGCCCACAGCTCTGCAGGTACAGACCAGCCCAGGCTTACAGCCTGTGTCTGCCTACTCCATCATCTGCCCAGAAAGTCAAATCAGCGGCTCCCGTCACGCAGCTCCCCCTGCCCAGGGCTGGGGCTGGCAGCACAGACAGGCCTGCATTTTGGGAAAGCCTTGGGGCCCAGAGCAATTCCCGGGCAGCTCCCTCCCCTCCCCTCCCCTCCCCTCCCCTCCCCTCCCCTCCCCTCCCCTCCCCTCCCCTCCCTCCGTGAAGCAGGCCCAGACCCCTACATTGTGGCCCTAAACCCCTAACTGGTTGTGTTTGGGGGGACTTATTGGTCATATTGGGGTCACTCACCTTTTTTTGGTGGTGTTTCCGGTAGTAATGTGTGACTTCCGGTAATGCTGGAGGCCTTCCGGACCATAGAGAGGAACTTCTGGATCGTAGAGTTGGAAACCAAAAGCTCCTCTCTATGACCTGCACCGTCGAGTTCGACCCTGGAGGTCCAACTCCATGGTACGGCCTATAGAGTCGGCCCTGTGCAGCACAGAGCGGCGCGCCGGAAGCCCCTCTCGTACCCGGAAGTGCAGCTCCATGGTCCGGCTCCCAGGGATGGCCCGCAGCGATCGTGGCGGTTTGCCGGTAGCGTTTGGAAGGCGCTGTCTGTGGTTTGGGAGTCCTGCACGGGCAGAGCGTGGTGTTGTTTTTTTAGGTTGTTCGTTCCTTTTGTTGAGCCTTTGTGTGCTGGATGTGCCTTTTGTTTTGCAGTGGGTGTTTTTACTTGGGTTTATGGGTGTAGATGTTATTTTGTTTGTGTGTAGGAGTGCTGGTGTGCAGGTCGGTTAACAGATTTGTTGACTCTTGTTTGCATATTTGGTGGGTGAAGTTTCCTAATGGTGATGTAGTTTGCATTCCCGCTGGGATTAATGAGCGGTGATGGTAATCTGTGGGGGGCGGTGGTGGGTGTGATGTCAGTAGTCCTGGCTGGAACGCGAATGATTGTGTAGATTAAGGTATAAAAAAAATTAAAAATAATCAGTCTGGTGCAGCAGTAGAAAATGCCATGCTCCCTGGGAGTAAAATTAATTTTTTTTTTTAAATGCTTACTCACAGGTAGTATGTAAGTTTCTCCTGCTGCTTCTTTTCTTTTTATAAAAGTGATTTTTCTTTTAAGTTTTTTTTTTTGTCTGGACTGAGCGTGCGAGCGATGTCAGGGCCATAGGGAGGCAAGGCAAAGCCAGAGCCCCCGTGTTTGTGGTGCTGTGGAAGCGGCGCCAAGGGAGGGTGAGGGCTGGGCAGAGCTTTGGGTGCTGGCACCTTTGGCGTGGGAGAAACCCCCGGACGTTGGCAATTTGGGAGGTGGGCTGGAGAGCCCTGAGGGAGGGCAGGGCTGTGCACAGCCCTTGCGCTGCTGAGAGAACAGCCCCAGGGCCATGGCCCTTCTCGCAGGCCGTCTCTCCGCAGGCCCAGTGTCCCGGCGGGCTGAGGAGCCGCTGCGGGCTGGGGGGCAGCGGGCGCAGGGCAGCCCTGGGAGGAGAGGCGCGGGCTGCCTGTGCCCGCCTGGCAACAGCCACGCCATTGGCCACAGCTGAGCCAATGAGCGGAGCCGGAGGCGGCCTGTCAGTCCCAGGCAGCCTGGGGCGGGGCCGGAGGGGGCAGAGGCCGAGCAGCCTGAGGAGAAATGGGGGGGGGAGTGGGAGGAGGAGGAGAAAGAGGAGGAGAAGGAGAAGGAGAAGAAAGAGGAGGAGGAGGAGGAGAAGGAGGAGAAGGAGAAGGAGAAGGAGAAGGAGAAGGAGAAGGAGAAGGAGGAGCAGGAATCTCCGCGTGCGGGTGGGCCTGGGGACAGGGACCTGGAGCCCTCAGTGCCCTGGGCCCCAGCATGGCCCAGCTCCCCAGCCCAGCCCCGAGTGCTCAGCCCCAGGGCCAAGGCCACAGGCAGGGTCCGAGCGGCTCCTGCTGCTGCCCCGAGGGTCGCCAGCCCGCGCCCTGAGAGCTGGAGGTGGGTGTCTGATGTGCGCAGGGCAGGGGAAGGCGGAGTGGCCTCCTCTCCAAGAGACGGCTGCAGGCTGTGGAGCGGGCGTGCTGTGGTGGGGACAGAGCAGGTGCCTTTGCTGTCCCCAGGCCTGCACGTGGGTCTCGTGCTCATGGTCAGCCCCACCTCTGTTGACAGCCTTTGATAACTGGGGATTTGCAGACATGGAAGTTGTTTCTCCCTCCAGGTGCCTGGCAGCAGCCAGCAGCCGTCGGAGGCCTCCAACAAGGACGGGGCGGCCATTGAGGACAGTGTCCCTGCTGCCAGCCCCCACCAGCATGCCCTGGCTCCGCCGACCTGTGGAACTGCAATAAAACCCGAAGGTGAGGTTTGGGGGGTGGCAGAACCTGCAGGTGGGTGGCCAAGCTGAGGAAAGCCTGCATCGCCCCGATGTTGGGTTGCCTTTGCTTTTTCAGCAGTGGTGACCACCCCGACAGCCCCAGGGAAGCCCATGGATCTGTGCGAGCAGGGGCCAGACGCCTTTGGCGAGGCCCTTCCTGAGCAGGTAGAGGACACCACCACCAACTGTATGCTCACCTGGCTCAACACCACAGACAGTGAGGACACTGTCCCCGATGTCCCTGACAGCCCCAGCTTGACTGCCTTCCCCCACCAGCTCCCCAGGCTCTCCAAATGTGTGGCAGAGGGCGGCTGCCCCAAGGAGCAGGCGGTGGTGGCAGGGCTGGGGGACAGCAAGGACACCGTCCCCGATGACCCCGACTTGTCTGACTTCCTCCATGAGTTCCCCGAGCTCTCCCAGTACGTGGCAGAGGGCGGCTGCCCCAAGGAGCGAGCGGTGGCGGCGGGGCTGGTGGATGGCGAGGACGCTGTCCCCAGTGTCCCCAACGTCCCCCACTTGACCTTCTCCCTCAACAACCTCCCCCACCTCTCGCACTACAGGGCAGAGGTGGCTGCAGCAAGGAGCGAGTGGCGGCGGTGATGCCCCCAGCTGCGCCCCAGCACCATCCACCCCGCACGGCCCCAGTGCTGGAGGAGGCGCTGCGGAGGCAGCCCCGGGGGCTTTTGACCCGCTTGCCGCTGCCGCTGGGCGCCGTCTCCTGCCAAATGGTGCCCAGCTCCGGAGAGGCGGGTGGCAAGAAGGCCAAGGGCCCTGTGCCAAGCAGCAGGAGAGCGTGGTGAGAGAGAAATGGGAGAGGGATCAGGACAGAGGCAGAGAGGGGAAAGGGTGCGAGGGGAAAGGAGAGGGAAAGGGAGAGGCAGGGGGACAGTGCAGGACACAGAGCAAGGGAAGGACGGGAAGCAGAGGCAGCTGAGCAGGGGAGAGAGGCAGGAAAGAGGGGACAGGCTGCAGGACAGAGAGGAAGAATAAGGCCAGGAAGCAGGAGATGGTGATAGAAAAGATGAGAGAGATGTAGAGAGAGAAGAAAATAGCAACAGGCTGTAGGGCAGCAGAGGAGGAATTAGAAAATACAGACAGGGAGCCAGAGAGAGTAAATAAAAAAAGGAAGAAAATAGTGATGGGCTAAAGACAGAGAGGGAGGAATTAAAAAATGGGTGCAGGGAGCTGGACAGAGAGCGATGGGGAGAGACCCAAAACAGCAATGATGGGCACCTGCCCCCATTTCTTGAGCAGTCCCCAGGAACTGCATTACTGGGGGCCTCAAGGAATGTGCTGCCTGCAAAAGGCCTGCCCTTGGGCCTAATCCTGCACCCTAATATTGGCATCACCTTGCAGAGTGGCCAGGAGTGGGGAGAAAAGCCCAGCTGGAAGGAAAACAACTGCCCAGCTTTGGGTTTTTTCTTGGTTTGCTTGTTGGTTTTGCTTTTAAAATAATACTATTTAGGCTCTAAATACAACCTGCAAGGAAAAAGGTAGCAGGCGTACCAGGCTGGCCACATTTCAAGCCTGAATGCATTCAACAGCCGCACAAACCACCGCTCGCTCCCGCTGTGCACACTCCACCGCCTGCCTGCAGGTACAGGCAGCCGCCCTGTTTCTTGAGTGCTCCCCAGGAGCGGCACCACCAGGCATCTCAAAAAACCCTCCTGCCTGCAAAACCTTGAGCAGGGGTTAATGGGGGACAATTTCTCCTCTCTTCAGGCCTGCTGGTTAAAGACTCGTCCATGGAGAGATGGCTCAGGACCACGGCAGGGCCAGCAGCGCTGCTTTCTGGATGCCATGGTGGCGATGGGCAGAGGGACCGGTTGTCAAATCCCAGGTCTGGGTACCCGTGTGGGGTGTGAGGGTCCCCCCTGCCTGGCTTTTCCCAGCAAAGTCGCAGCCGGTGCTGTCCCCGTGCTGCAGCCCCGGGGCCAAGGCTGAAGGAGCCGGGCATTTCTGTGGGTGCTGCACCCTGCCGGGCCCCAGCGCCGTCCGCCCTGGGCTTCCCCCGCTGTTCTCTCCATCTCTGCTTTCTGCCAGGGCCGGGGCACCGCAGAATGTCTTGCCCGCTCCCCACAGCCATCCTGACCCACGCCTGCAGCTTGTACGCTGTGTCCACAGCACCCAGCGTGTGATTTGGGGGTGGCAGGTCTCTCTTGTGGCACCCTGGGAATGGGGACAAAGCAAACGCCATCGCTCTCTTTTGCTCTTTGTCCCCAGGGTGAGCAAGCGGAGACGTCCCGTGTGCTGGAGAGCGTCCTGCAGGGAGGTGACAGCGGATTGCAGAGCCGCGCTGAGACCCGCCTGACAGCCAAGGCGCGCGGTGGCCGCAGAGCAGCCCAGGTGAGCTGGTTCTCTTGGAGGCCCCCAGAGCAGCCATGGCTGCCCCGAGGGGTCTTGCGGGGAGGACGGGGTCATCTGCCTGGAGGCTGTGGCACAGAAACGATGAGCTGAAGCCCCGTGGTCATGGCTGGCCGGGTCAAAGACTCCGAGTGCCTCAGCCTTTCCCCCCAGGGGCGTTTAAGCTGGGCACTTTTCCAGGGTGTGAAGATGGATGGTGGTGATGTCCTGGTGGCTCTGTCTCACTCCCACTTCAAAGTTGTGATGTCCGAGATCCAGGGCCACGTGAAGGCCCTGGCAGAGATCTCCAGGGAGTTTGTGATCCGTTTTCTGGTATTGTAGGGCTACAATGTGCTAGGGTTATGGGGTGACAGGGTTATGGTATGCCAGAGTTTAAGTGAGTTACAATTAAAGCGTGTTACTGTTATGGAGAGAATCTGGGTTTGTTGGCCCTGGGTTCCTGGGGTTAGGTTATTTTTAGCTTACCTTGTGTTCTGTGTGGTCTTTTTTTGTGGCAAGTCTTTTTTTTCAGCTTGTTTGCCTTTTTAGGGTTTGGAAAGGGGCGTTTGGTTTGTGTGCGATGTTTCTTCTGGTTGTTTTTTGCTGTTCTGGTGGATTGTGCTGTGTTTTCTGTCTTGAAAGCATCATTTCTGGTGTAATATGTCCACTTCATGTCAGGCAGTGTCCCTTCTGGTGCGGTCTGCCTCATTTCTGGTGAGTCGGTAGCTGTGTTGGTAGGTAGGTGGGCAGGGAGGTCCATGTGGTCCATGGAGCATGACTGCCAGCGACTAACGGGCAGTTCTGGGGAGGGGTGAGAGGGCTTCTGGCCCATGGGTAATGACTGGCAGAGGACTAAGTGTGCTTCGAGCTTGTGTGGACTTCCAAATGCATGGTCATTTCTCGTGCCTTGAGGAAGAGCCCTGGGAAGACACCAGCCACACAGAAGGACAAGGGTTTCCCCAAGGGTACGTGGCTTTCTGGTTTTTGCTTTTGAGTAAGCAACCTGTAAAGAGGCTGCTGTCATTAATTTTAGTGACATTTTGTCAAGTCCTAGACTGAGTTTCATGTGACTTGAAGCATTGCTGACAAAATGGTGGAGGTTTGTGTGGGTGTTGTGGATGCTTCAGGTTTGAACGCCTGCTCGTGGTGGTGACTGCATGCAGTCCTTAGCTCCTGTCTCAAGGCACAGCGTGTGCTTAGGGTGAGGTTCATCATCCATGCTAGTGGATGTGAATCTGTATTTCAGATAGATTTCTTGATCGTTTTGGATAGTGGGGGGTGAATTTCTTGTCAGATCTGATTCCAACATCCTTGGTTTTGCATCTTCACGTGGCTGGCGAAGAGCTGGTAGGAGGAGTGGGAGAAGGGTCAGTGGTGCCGTTTCCACATTGACCGCTTGTGCTGGAGTTATCAGGATTCTCTTCCATTGGCGGTTTCTTTGCAGGCATCTCTTGAAGCCACTTGTCTGTTTTGTGAGGGGTAGTGGACTTAACGGGAGACCTGCTTTAACTTTTTTTGGTTGTTCTTGCATTCTTTGGCAATATCTACTTAAAAGTCTACTTCAGGAAAAGAAGAAGAACTCACTTTGGGTTTCTGTGTCTGCCTGAAAGGACTAAGCTGATGACAGAGAGAACTGATGTGAAGAGCCATTTTTTGGCGATATTGGGTGCCCCATCTGACTTGTCTGTCTTTCCCTGTGGGTAGGGTGGTGGTTTGCGCATGGCACTGCTCTGTGCTGCTGGGTCCACGTCCCTGTTGGTTGCCAGATGCAAGGCAAAGGGCTTATCCTCATTAAAAATGACTTGTCTAATTTCAGAAATTGTCTGCATAGAGTTAAAGATGAAAGTCTTCCTCATCTCTTTGTGCACTAGTAGAGAAGCGGTGGGGGGTTTTCAGGGCAGTGCCTGTGAACGAGCCTTTAGGAGATGCTGTCCCTTGACCCTCAGATGGGGCAGTGAAGAGTTTGAGAAAGTTGTGGGTGTTTTGGTGTTCACCAAAGCAGGGTTGTTTTTTTTTTTGTAGCTTATGTTTCTTATGTAGGAGAGCTGTGAGGCTGGGAGGACAGACTGTGGGTAGGAGGAAATGTGCTTAGTTACATATCAAAGGAAGATAAAATAAATATCTGAGTAAGGGTCAGTGTAGCCATTCAGAGCTCTGGATGTTTAAATGTGGACCTACACTTTTACCACAATGGATTTGCTTACACTTTTTCTTCTCTTCTAGTTCATGCGTGGGTACAGGAAAGAAGGCAGCAAACGTATACAGTGGCTCAAATCCCTTTTTCTTGCTGGCCATAAAGGTGCCTCTCACTGGGAGCTTGAGAAGGACACCGTGTTACAATTCTTGATTCCTTATATGCTGTCTTAAGGCTACTCACATATCTGTTTTTACAGTCTAAAAAAGATCTTGGCTGTGGCCATGTGGTTGCCTGTTAGCATTCACTTTTGAGTATTTGTTCACGTGAACCCCTGTGCAAGAACGCTTAATGCATATTTCCTAGCTGAGTTGGCACTCTTTTGGTGCAACTTTGCTGCTTTCAGCTGGTTTCCGTCTGGTTTCTTCTAACAGTAGAGCCACTTGTATAGGCGAGGTCACGGTCGGTCAAGTTCTCTCGCGCATGTCTTCGAAGCCATCTTTACATAGGAGCTTTTCTTATGTACCGCAATGTGCTGGTCAGCTTTTTCACCCAGGCTAGTTCAAAGCCTGCGCAGCACAACATAACCACTGCCTGATGAGCTTTCTTTATATCCCATGGGAGCTCGATGGCGATAATGCCATTTCTAGCTTTCCCTGGGAGACAGGGAGGAGCAGAGCTCCTGTATCACAGCTTGGCTTGGTCTGGGAAGGCAAACTGAAAAGCACGTGGCGGTCACAGACACTTCTGTCCTGGGCCGTGAGCTGTGCAGATGCCAGCAGAAAGCTCTGGGAACACTTTGCACACAGGCCAAGGCGTTCCTGCTGCTACCCCAAGTGTCGCCAGCCCGAGCCCTGACATCTGGAGACCGATGTTTGATGGCAGCAGGGCAGGGGAAGGCAGAGTTGCCTCCTCTGCGACAGGAGGCTGCCAGCTTTGGAGCAGGCATGCTGTGGTGGGGTCAGACCAGGTGCCTTTGCTGTCTTCTGTCCTTCCTGTGGGTCTCGTGCTCATGGACAGCCCCATCTCTGTTGACAGCCTTTGATAAATGGGGATTTGGAGGAGCGGAAGTTGTTTCTCCCTCCTGGGAGTGGGGAGCGTTCCTGCTTGGATGCAGCTCCCTTGGCAGATGCTTGTGCTCATCTCTCGTCCCCGAGGTCTGATTTGTGCCTTTCCCCCCACCCAGGCTGTGTTGCTGGCTCTTGTGAAATGGGGGTGCCGAGGGCGGATGGTTTTACCACAGCTGGGAAGTTCCAGTCAAGCTGTCAGGGAGGGTTTCTTCCTGGTTCTTGCGGTTACAGGTTTTCAAAGAACCCAGCAAAGAGGTTTTCCAAGGAAACGTGGCCAAGGCAAGTGCAGGGTTGAGCTCTGCTTGCTGTCAGTGTGGATTGTGTCTGTGCTCGGCCAGGCACGCAGGAGCTTTCAGATGAGGAATGGGACTATTCCAGGGTGAAGTGAGCAGTCAGGATCCAAAGTGTGTTCTGTGTAAGGCAATCGGGTGGCAATGTGCAGTTGGAGCCTTCTTGTTTGCTTACCCTTTGATTTCAGTGCTGTCCTCTAGTCCGAATCTTGCAGTGTTTTTGCTGAGGTGTAAAAATTAAAGGGATAAAGCAGATCATCCTCGCCCACGCACGCACCTTCCCCCCAGCTCCAGGTGAACAGCCAAAATCTCTGTGGGTACGTTGTTTTATGAAACGTGTATCAGATATCCAGCATCAGGGGAGTTGTGTACAGCGAATGGCTGCAGGTGCCTGGGGCTTGCTGGTGTCACCTGGAAGGGAAAAAGGGAGCAAAGGTGACCATGGGGACTTGTTACCAAGTACGTTTATTTGCAATCTCTCATTGTACGTTGCTGTATGTGTGCCTTGCAACATTTAGCTCGCAGTACTTCCTCCTCTCCTCCCCCTCTTCCTCCTCCCGATCGTCTTCCTCCACCTCCTGTTCCTACTCCTCTTCATTGTCATCCTTTTACCCTTCTTCTCCTCCTCCTCTCTGTCCTCCTGTTTGTCATTGCTGTAGTTGTCCTCATCCTCCTCCTCTTCCTCCCCCTTCCTCCCACTCCTCCTCCACAACTTCATCCTAATCCTCCTTCTCCTGTTAAATGTCCTTATTCTCTTTTTCATCCTCTTGCTCACCTTCTTCTTCTTGTTTCTCCTCCTTCTTCTTCTCTTTCTCCCCCACCTCCTCCACTGCCTCCTCTTTGTTCTGTTCGTCTGTTCATCCTGTATGTCATCCTCCTCTTCCTTCTCTTCATCTTCCTCCTCATCATCGTCCCATTCCTCTTCATTCTCCTTCTCCTTTTCCTTCCTCCTCCTCCTCTTCCTGCCCCTCTACCCCCTCCTTCTCATCCTTCTCCTCTTCCTCCTCTTTTTTCCTCTTCTTTCTCATGTTTGTCCTCCTCCTCCTCCTGTTTTGTGTCTAGTTCCCCTATCTTCTGCTCCTCCTCCTGCTCCTCCTTCTTCTCTTCCTATTCTTCCTCCTGCTCCTGGTGCCACCTGTTCCTCTTCTGACTGTTCCTCGTGTTCCTCCTCCACCTCTTCTTTCTCCTCCTCTCACTCCTCCTCATGTTTGTCCTCCTCCTCCTGTTCTGTGTCTTGTTCCTCCTTGTTCTCATTCTCCTTCTGTGTTCCTCGTCCCCTTCATCCCCTTCCTCCTCCTCCTGCTGTCCATCAGTTCATCCTGTTTGTCTTCCTTCTTGTTCTCCTCCTCCTGTTTGTCCTCCTGTTAATTCTCTGTGATGGGGTCATCACAACGTGGTTGGTTGGGTGCCTGGGAGTCGGTGATAGATGAAGGGATTCCCCGTTTAGAAGCAGCTTTCCACATGCCCTTTTCTTGTGTCAATGTGAGAAAAACGACATGCTGACAGTGGGGGTTTTAAAGGGTTTGTGGGTTGGAGAGAGCAGGGAAATGAGCTCATTCCACTGGGCACTCTGTCCTGTGCTGCTAAAAGGTGGTCTCGGGCTAATCGATTCTGTGTTACCATTTGTGGTGATAAGTTGATTTCTTCCTGTAGGGCTGTAATACTCCCTGCGGTTTCATTAATGGCTTTTTCTAGTTCTCTTGACACATTTGCAGTAGCTCGCTCTAGTTTTGCAACCCCTAAGCGTGGGATAAAAGCTGTTACAGACAGGGGGAACGTAGTGCCACGTGCCATCAGAGGGCTGTAACACTTTTTCCCGTAGCTATCAGTAGCTGGGAGCTCCAGAGGCAGAAGAGATGCTGGTTCTAACCTGTGTGGGAGGTATTAATGCACTTAGAATCCCCTTTTCACCTCAGATGGAGGGTAAATCCTGAAATGCCCTTTCTTCACCTATCCAATATGGCCCTAGTGCTTGTGCAAATAGGGCAGTCTGATCTTCAAAGGAGTCTGAATGATGCAAATGATTTCCTGTGCAAGGGTTAGCATGTGCCGGATTGGGCTGTTCAGGTAAACCAGTAAGGCTGGGACCCAGAGGAGATGGCTCAGAGCATCAGGATCCTCTAGGCCCGTAGTGGCAGCCAAGTACCATTACCTTTAGTTTGATTGTGGCTTCCTGCAGAACAGCAAGTGAATCTCTCTGCGAACATCCACGTTGTCTGGCAGCGTGCAGGGCCGGATGAACTCCCTCCAGGAAGAAATGGCCAGCGTGATGGCTTATTTGAATGGGTTTCACGTAAGGGCTTCTGGAGAATCTCCCTTGCCCGCTCAGTGGATGTGGTAGATGGGAAGGTTTGGAGGAATGTGTGGAGGAATGGCGATTGCCTTTAGGGAGAGCTCGGGGTTAGGAGGAAGAGGGCGGGGCCGCCGTGCCCCCATGACGCGCGCCTTTTGTCATAATGCGCTGGGTGAGGTGAGGCGCTGGCGGCAGCCCGTGCACTTGTCGTCCAGGAAAGCCCTGGGCGGAACGCTGAGGCCGGGCGCCCGAGTGGCCGTAGCGAGCGGTCGGGCCTGGGAGCGCTGCGTGCGAGAGAGGGAGCAGAGGAGGAGCCGGGGCCGCGGGGGCCTCTCCCCATCGTGTGGCCGCCCAGCCGGGCTGCGAGGAGGAGCATGTCGTGCGTCCACTACAAGTTCTCCTCCCAGCTGAGCTATGATACGGTCACCTTCAGCGGCCTCCACATCCCCCTCTGCGACCTCAAGCGCCAGATCATGGGCCGCGAGAAGCTGAAGGCGGCCAACTGCGACCTGCAGATCAGCAACGCCCAGACCAGCGAAGGTGCGTGGGGGTGGTGGGCGCGGGGCCTTGGGCACCTAAAGCTGCCTGTTTATCTGCAGATGTGTCCTGGTTTTGTCTGGGCCAGAGTTGGTTTTCTCCCTAGTAGCTGGTGTGGTGCTGTGGTTTGGATTTAGCATGAGAATAATGTTGATAGCACACTGATGTTGTAGTTGTTGCTCAGGAGTGTTTGTGGCAGTCAGGGACTTTTCCGCTTCCCATGCTCTGCCAGGTGCAGAAGAAGCTGTGAGGGGGCAGAGCCGGGAGAGCTGACCCAAACTGGCCGGAGGGCTGTTCCATACCATAGGGCGTCATGCTCAGTATAGAAAGTGGGGGGAGTTGGCTGGGGGGCAGCGATCGCTGCTCGGGGACGGGCTGGGCATCGGTCGTCAGGTGGTGAGCAACTGCGTTGTGCATCACTTTGTGCTTTGTATGTTCTTTTATCATTAGTAGAAGCGGTATTACTATTTCTCTTCCTCTGCTGTCCTATTAAACTGCCGTTATCTCAACCCATGGTTTTTACCTTTTTTCCCCCCCAATTCTCTCCCCCATCCCCACGGGGTGTGGGGGGAGGGTGAGCAAGTGGCTGTGTGGTGCTTAGTTGCCAACTGGGGTTAAACCACGACAAGATATTTAAACTGTGTTCAGGAGAATGTCTGTGAAGAGACTTAAGAGCACACTGTTAGGGGTCCTAGGAATGCCATTGGATTGCATGGCACGCGTAGGTAGAGATCCATTTCAGGAGTCTTGTATTTTTCTACTACTGTTGAATGAAATTGTCAAGAGCTTTTGAAAAATGGCTACTTTGCCTGAAGGGCTTTGCTGCAGAAGGGTCTGTGAATGTTGTCTTGGGTTGCTAAGGTACTGTCAGCTTCACACATGCCAGCAGGCTGAGTGGCCAACTGGCTGGCGTCACTACTGGAATGGTTGGGTCTGTGTCAAACAGAGCCTTAAAACCAGACTGATGGATGGTCCTAAATGTGATGGAGCCCAATTCTTATCCCCAGGAGAAGAAACGTTTTGAGTATTTTTGCTTGAAATGCATAACCATGAATTTCAGTTTTTATTCATCAGATGTAGATGCTTAAACTCACTAGAAGTAAACATGATTTTAAATGTCAGTGGAAAAAAATGATATGATGGACTCTTTTGAAGATCTGGAAAGGCAAACTGGATGGTTGAGACCTATTTTAAATGTCGGGGGGGCAGGGGTGTCCTCTTCCATGCTTCCTCTAGAGGCATGTTCTATAAAGGCAGAATTCCCTTCAAAAAGCCTGCACTCAGGAATGATGCATTTCAACTTGCCGCCTCCTCTTAATTTGATCTGAACTTCTTGACCTGTCTTTTAGAATGGATGTTCTCACAATGTTGTGGAAGAACTGTGAACTGCAGAGCTCAGGATTCCTGAGTGCTCTTTCCTGCCCTGTAACATTCTGACTCCAACCCCTTGGAGCATGTGCTATTCTGCTTCTCAGGCAAGAGACAACAAACCAACAACCAAACAACAAACCCCAGCTGGGACCTGACCTGGTCTTAGTGCAGATGGCAGGCTGTCTTCTGTGTTCTGTCAGTCCTGAGTGACCTTGGAGACCAGTGTGCTGCTGGCATTCAAACTGTTTTAAATGAATGGAAAAGATTTTGCTGCTTGTGTGTGATTATCAAACCTGAAGACTTCTAGGAATGTCCCGTTAGTGTGTTGAGACGATAAAAGTGCAGTGTTACATAGAAAGCTTTGCTTTCATCCCTGTGAAGGGATTGCCTGAAGTGCTATGTCATTACGTAGTAATAGACATTCTTACAAACTGAATACTGTTTTGTTCTGTATTTGTGTTGTTTTCAGAATACACAGATGCTAATGCGCTGATTCCAAAGAACTCATCAGTGATCGTTCGAAGAATCCCTGCTGGAGGAGTCAAAGGCACCAGCAAAACCTATGTTGTGTAAGTATCCATACAGCATTGTACCCTTTGTTAGGGCTTTCAGTGTGTTAGCTGGTTTTGTGGATATTAGTTTACAGAGGCATTCCGATTGCATCTTTGTTGTTAAAGGTGCTGTTAATTTTGGTTGTCATGAGGTAGATTGTAATGTATCTGTCCCAAAGTCGACTGGGACATGGGGTTTGAACTGGAGCAATGGTAACTTTTAAGATGATTCTCTTGGGCTTCTTCTTGGGCTTGATTTTGCTGAGACCCAAGTTGTAGGTGCTGTTTCCTCTACCTGAGTGGTCATTATTAAATCTTCTTGCTTCTATTGCTTTTATAGTGAAGAGAGATAGGCATTGTAGTGTGAACTCGGAATTTGTTCCCATGTCAGAAGAGTCTGATTGTTGGGGTTTGACTCTTTCTTGCCTTTGGGGGAGGGAGGGTGGGATATGGCAGGTATTCTTATGCCCCAGGTCTGGGGTTTTGCATCCTAGCTGTAGAGGAAAGAGCAAGGGTTGCCAGCTGGCGAACCATGCAAACAAGAAGTTCCATTCATAAGGGATTTGTATCAGTTTCCTAAAGACAGCGTCCGTTTCAGGCAAGAGAAAAAGAACACTGTCCCAAAGTGTATTGCCTTTAGTGCGAGTAGAGTGAAAGAATAGTTAATCCTTTCCAAACCTGAAACGCAGGAAGCAGTTTAGCACATTGCCAACTGTTGCTAGTTCTCTTTCTACATCTGTTTTTACCCTAAGCTGACATCTGTGCTCCAGGTTTTAGTTCTGTATTCCCAAGATTTAAGGAGGGCAGATAACTGGGTGTATTGATTAAAATGACAGCCACTCAAATGCCATCCTGCCTACAGCATCATTGCTGTCATTTCTGTATTCACACAGTCCAGTTGTGTATCAGCTGCATTAGCACTGTTTGAATGGTCACGTTTTCCAGCCTTCTTAAAGATAGACCTCTCCACCACAGTTAGTAGGTGTTATTAGCTTGTGGTTTTGCCATGTCCTTCTGATGTGGGTTCCCCATAAATAAAGTATACTGATGAGTTACAGTGTGTCTCGAACAGACAGTACAGCAGCATCCTGGTGCCCATGAAGCACTTGCAAGCAAAAAAACCCTGAATTTGTGTGGCTCTGCATGTAAACTTTGGGCACATTACTGCAGCAGTTGTTGCAGTGCTTTCAGGCACTACTGAGTAATTCTGGACGCCACAGCGTTGTGCTTATAAACGTGGCCTTGTTTTGGGGGTTAATTGAAGGATGGATGCTCAGTGCTGCCTTGTGAATGCATCCTCCGTTTCTGGTTGGGTGGCACCCTCTCCTGGTATTGTAATGCTGCCCTAAAGTGAGAGGACAGATGCTGCTGGCATCAAAGCTCAACTAAATCCCTGTGTGTGGGGACAAGGAAAGAATGGCACTGCTGTTGTAACGTTGAAAATTAGCCGTGCAGATTAGCTTTTGATTCCTCCAGCTGGAAACATTGCAGAAACTGCTGGTAGAGTGGTTAATGTTTGGGAATGATGAATGCATGCTGTGATGGTGGAGAGGCCTTGAAAATGTGTTACTCGCCTTGCAGTTTGTTCTTGAAGGGAAATGCACGAAGAAACCACTGTGTGGTAATCTACAAGTATTTCCTTGTACTTCCTCATCTTCAGGAGGTACGGGCTCTATTTTAAGTTCTGATCACCTCCATTTCTCTTCCAGAAGTCGAACGGAGCCAGTGAGTGGACCATCAAAACCAGTACGTAAAAACACAATCTGACACTTTTTTCTGCACACTGCACTTAATTCTACACAATGTAGCCTGGTATAAATTTTCCAAACAGTAACTTAATCTGTTTTCCAGTAGAACATAGTATATGTTGTAAATAGAATGTATTTGATTCAGCATCGTAGTGTGTATGTTTGTATCGGTTGTTGTGTGCTTTTGTTCCTTGCAACACAAATTGTCTGGAGTGCATTTTTTGCCATTTTCACATTGTATTACTTAGCTTTTGTATTGAAAGTCTTTTTTTTTTGCCTAATGTTTTTTGAAAATCCATTATTGTTCAGCTTGGTACTGTTCCTTAGTTCTGATTTGGGGGTTCAAACAAATATGATAAGTCACATATCCCATACATTTTGAGGACAGTTCTGTGCAGCTAAATGATTCCTTTCCATGTCCTTAAATACTGGGTATTTGTTCCTAAAACTGAATGATTGAAGTGATATTGCTTGGGCCCCTCTGAGTGCATAAATGTCTTTCATAGCTTGCTGTGAATTTAAACATCGTTGCTACACAAAGTGCTATTGTCAAGTTCTGCATTTGATCTTTCCACTTTCTCGGATGAAGCAGTTTAGTTGAATAGTTTGTCTGCAAATGGAAATACCTAAACCCCAGTGTACAAATGTTGGCACAAGTTTAGAGCCTGGTGCATTTGTGGGTGAAATCCCTGTCATTTGTCCTAACCTCTGCCTGCAGTATGCTTTTGGAGCTGGGTGACTTCAGGGTTGGATGCTGCTTCAATTTCGCAGAGGTTAAGCCTGTCTTTAGTGTACCACCATATGATGCTAAACATATGGAGAAGGAATGATGAACTGGAGTGAGGAATCTTTTTCTGCATGTAGAGATCTTTTTTCCCAGAGTCTGCTAAAAACTGCTGCCTTGAATTCTTCCACTGCGTTAGGCGCTAAAGGACAAGAGCGTTTTCCACGGAAGGCTTTTAATCTCTCTTCTGATCCAGTTAGTGACCCCTTGAGGAGAGCTGTTCAGTTTACATTGTGAAATGTTACTCTATGCTTTTGAACAACTTCAGGCATAATAAGCAGTGATTCGAGTGTCTTTCTGCTAAGGTTTTACTGGTGTGAGCTTCACTGCTGCTTGTGGCGTAACAGAATTGAGTATACTGGAAAAGGAGCAAGCGAAGAGTTCCCCTTTTTCCTTGTGGAAAAAGTGCCCTCCAGTCTTAGTTCTCAACAAACACAGCAGTCCATTACAAACCAGTGGCCTGAGGACTTCATTCCTGCAAGCCCTTCCGTAGGGAGCTGGGAGGGAGGAGTGTGGCTGCAATTTATTCTCAGAAATCCCTTTTTAGCTGCAAATTGGCAGCTTCCTTACCCCTGTGACTCTTAAGCAGTTGTGAGCATTTGACAAGGGTCCCTCTCTGAGATAGTCTGGAGCAGTAAGTTGATCTCAGGCGGGTTTGGTGAGTTTGGTTTCTTCTCATTAACCACAGAGGCACTCTGGAGCTGTCACAGGTTTGGACGCTTTTTTGAACAAATGCCGATTACACTGGGTTGGAAATGCCTCTTTCAGTGACACTCAGAGGATATGGTGCAGCCTTTCAGACTGCAGTAGAGGTGAACTATTGCTGTGTTTTGATTGTAGAACTTGAATATGTGTTTAATGTTTTGTGCACAGATCAATGACTCTTCTGGATCTATTTCTCTGGCCCAGCTCATTAAGGTATATCTAGATCTATTCTTGTCAAATGCTTAAAACCAAAAGTGTTTGCTTTGTATTTTTAAATCTTATACGGTGATCTATAGCTGGATAACTCTTGTAATGTGAACAGAACTTTAATTTAGATTTTACTAATTTAAAAGTATTTATTTTAACTGTAAAATATGTGCGTATTTTGATACTGTCCTGTAAAGAGTAGTTGCCAGTCTGGGAAGATAGAAGGGGAGTACCTTATCAGCCTCAACGTAATGTTGCCATATTACTCACCTTCAAGACACAAAGAAGCAGCACTGCAGAAGCTGTTTACCGTTTTTCATACGTTTCATTCATGTTGTGTTGGAAACTAACACAACTTTCAGAGAAGAATTATATGGTCTGTAAGTTATGGACATTTCAGGGCGGGTTGCAACAGCCAAACGAGAAGCGTTTCTGGAACATGGACGATTGCGTGGCTATTTTTGAATTTCTAGTCACGATAGTTACAGTTCCGTTCTGTGAATGCTGCAGAGTTTCATACATCGTAGTACATCTACAGTGGACAGCACAATCTAATTTGTTTGAGTGCAGGCTGCGTCAATTGTGTAAATGTACCTGACTGTTTATAGGAATATGCCAATGTGTACGTGTGGCATATTAGCAGATGTGACCTTCTGAAACTGTTGCAGTGCCGTGTTTTGCTGTGGAACTGCTTGCGTTCTGTGCTCAACAATGTGTAGCTTTGCCTGGTGGTTGCACTAGTGATTGCACGTTGTGCAAAGGCGTAGTGCTAGCCAATGGAATGAGTGGTCTTTCGAGTGACAAAGATGAGAGAAGGCCGGGCCTAGTGCAGAGGAGCTGCTTCTTTCTTCTGAAAATAAAGGCTGGAGTTCATTTCCAAGAAAGAGAAATCTCTTCCCACTCGTAACTTCTTCCCTCACTCACTGCAGAAATTACACTGTGTACCTTTGGCCAAAAAAAAAAAAAAAAAAAAAATTAGTTTGGAAGGTATCCACCAGAAGAAATTGGACTCCATTAGTGCTGTGCCTAAATGTGTCCTTGATTCTGTAAACTCATGTGAAGTTTTCCCCTGAAATGTGAAAAATTGTCCAAGTGGTGTAGACATTTCAGCTTTTGAGAACATTTAAAGAAAAATACAGGAAAATAACATAAAGCAGCTCAGAACTGTTACTTGCGCTGACCTCCTGAGTGCAGACTGGCTTAGCATGGAGGCAATGTGTTGTAAAAAGTTTTCCGGTTTGTTATTCCTATGTATTAAATGCCATATTTGAGTTTTGGTCTATTCCTAGGATGCGTTATTTTGTGTTTTGGAAGTGTTCTGTAAACCGTTTGGGTTCAAACAAACTAGTCAAGTATCTGTAAAGTTGTCTGTAAATGTTAATGGCAGTGACTTCATAGATGTTGATCTGGATGATGTTACAGTTGAGAAAAAACTGTCTATATGAATGACTTGACAGATGTTGATGTGAATGATGTTACAGTTGAGAAAAAAACTGTCTATATGAAACAACCATTTAATAAAATACTGAAACTAGATGGTTGCTTTTGTGAATGAATGCATCTAAAAGCAAAAACATGCGCTGTTGATCTGAAAGATAGGTGCTTGAAGGTCCAAGTCATTTACAGTCCCTCCCTTTGTCCCTGCTTATGTCTGGACTAGCGTGCAATAAAAAAATCTGACCAAATACTGGTTAAACAAAAGCAGCTGGCTTCAAGAATTTGAAGACGTAGTTGTGCGTAAGGTTTATGAAGAAGTTAGTAGGGGGGAACATGCAGTTTGGACTGCCTACAGCACATGATGGTGACATTTCTACTGAAAAGAATCCTTTGTCTTGCTGAGGGATTCTAAAAAGCTTGATTCCTTTTCATGCTTCTGTGTCCGAAGCTCAGTTTCAGCAAGCAGAAACCAACTTCCCTGACTCCTAAGTTGAGTGTCCTTTTAATGCTGCAAAACGTAAATCATGATAGTGGCATACATCTTTCTCAATTAAATGTACAGCGGAGATCTTCTCCTTCACATAGTCTGGAGCTTAATATCAGTTCAAAAATACTGGACAGTGTAATTGTTTCTACGCGGAGCTTGAGTCCACGTGGAAGAAAATGGGGCTGGTTCCACAAGCCTTTATGTAAGGTGCAGACAGAGCCCAAGGTTTTGGGTGCCCAGGAATGCTCTTGTCAAGCAGGTTACCAGGCACCCAACCCCCACGTAAGGGCGTAAGGAGTCCCCAGAACATCTTCAGCACAACTCTGTTTTATATGAGTAGCTGTTTTGGTGCAGCCTCAGCTGGCACTGTGCTGCTCTTGACGGGACTGGGTGAGTGCTGTGGTCTTTGGCCGTGGGGGCTTCACTGTGTTTCTCATGCGTGTGTCAAATCCTGACCTGTTAAACAGACTGCCAATCTGGCTGAAGCCGATGCTTCCGAGGAAGATAAAATAACAGCGATGATGATACAGTCTTGCCAGGAATATGATCCATCCAAGTGAGTGTTGCTGATGTCGGATCTGTTCTTTGAAGATGATGGAAAAGCTGAAAGGATGCTTGTTGGAACAAGAGAGACACCTTTGCATACCTTTTTCTTTCTTTCCCCAAAATCTTTCAGTTACCTGAAGAAAGCCTTGGGTCCACCTCCACCATCTTACACTTGCTTCCGTTGTGGAAAACCTGGCCACTATAGGAAGAACTGCCCAACACATGGGGTAAGATTGTGGGGGACTGCTGGTGTTTGGTAGTTTGTCATTGTTTTTACCTTGGCAGTCACGTAACAATACAGAAACGCTCCTATTAAGAATTGTTTGTCTTGGGGTGAAACGCAGAGGTTACCTGGCAGTGTTGCAAAGCCCTTCAGACTTCCAGGGAAACCTGCAATTACAAATGTAAAATTGGCTTTTCTCAAGGTCATAGACATTAAATATGTCCATAGACCCTTCTCTGTGGACTTTCACACACATTTTTGTATATTTCAATATCACTGGAAATGTTTCTGGTTTTAGCTCTTTTTAATGACTGGTTGTAGACAGCTTTCAGGATTCCGTCTAAACCCAAGATGTTTCTGTTGACCCCATCTTGTGACTAAGTGCGTGTTTTAGGTACACAAGCCTCTGGTTGAGTATTCATGCCATTGAACGTTCGTCACTGAATGCATATGCATGAGGTCTGAATTCAGCCTTCATCTAGAGATGGTGAACACAAGTTTCCCCAGTGAGTGATTCAGAGCAGCGAACTGAGCTCTCGCGCTGAATTGTGCTGGGGAGGAGGAGCGGGTTTGTGTCTCTTCTCCGAGTGGATGGCGAGCGCAGGGGTATTTCCCCCTTCAGGAACCTGAAGTTAAGCCAAAGAATGTCAAATGAGTTCAAAACACTGCTCAAGCCTTTTGAACGTCCTGGCTCTGTTCTTTTAGGAAAAGAAGTATTTTAGTTGAGCAACCCTTACGCTGGGTACAAGGAGAGCACTAAAGGCTTTTGCTGCTTCAAATAGTCCTTGAAATGTCATTTGAAGTGTGGGTCCTGAGATGAGATATGTCTGCATTTCTTTCCTTAACAGGACAAACAATTTCAGTCTGTTCCCAGAATTAAAAAGAGCACAGGAATTCCCAGGAGTTTCATGGTGGAGGTGGAAGATCCCAACACCAAGGGTGCTATGCTGACGAAAAGTGGAAAATACGCAATACCAGCTATTAATGCGTAAGTAGGGAATTAATTGGACTGACCACAAAGGTAATAAGAGAAACCATGGGTAAATGTTTGCATGGCAATGCAACCAAGTTGGCCAGCATCTGGAATTACGGGGGAGGAAGCATTGTCATTGTAGTTTACCCTTAAAATCTGTGATACTTTCTACCATTAAAATAGGGCGGTCCTTCTGTTCCAGCCCCTGCAAGTTGGTGAAACTTGCGGTATGCTAAGAATCTGTATTTCTGCAAAACGTTTCAGTAGTGTTTACAGCGGAGTCGGTCTCTGTGAACGCTCATTTTGCTTCTGGGTTATGCTTCAAAGGCTTCCTGCAAAATGTAACAAAGAGCTGTTGGACTGAGCTTTCCTGCCCCCCTGACTTTTATCCAATCCCATGTGTGAAACAGACTGAAGTTTTCCTGTGGCTATAAACTAAGAAAAGACTACTGTGTGCTGACAAGAGTGGCTGCTTTCAAATGCACTTGGTAGCACTTGTGTTTTTCTGTTGTGGATCTCCTTTTGTAGAAGCTGTAACACAGGCTTCCTCCATTAATCAAACGTAATTACTCAGAGACTAACTTTACCCTGAGCCTGCAATTTACACTTACCCTCTGGCAAAGGAGAGGTGGGATTCATTTCACCTTATTTCTGGGTGTCAAGGAATTATTTTTCCAGTCTGAGCTGGTTTCTGAGTTGATCCAATGAATGGGAGAGTTCTGCAGAAGGAAAATTCTTCCGCCCCTCCCTCTTTTAGTGCTGTGGCTACAGAAAAGTAGTTCAAACGAAATGCCTACATGTTAGAAGGCTAATGGGGAGTGAGAAGGATTCCATCTATTCTCTTCCTTTGGTAAAATGCAAAGCTTGGAAAAGTTTCCCTTTACCCATCTTTAACTCTTTCCTTTTTCCTTCCCCACCCCGCCTCCAGGGAAGCTTATGCTAGAGGCAAGAAGGAAAAGCCTCCCTTCCTACCAGCGGAGCCGTCCTCCTCCTCCTCCTCAGCTGATCCTATTCCAGAGGAGTTGTTGTGTCTCATCTGTAAAGATCTAATGACAGATGCAGCTGTTATTCCCTGCTGTGGGAACAGTTACTGTGACGAATGTAAGTGTTACTGCCCTGTCTCTTCATGCAAAACATCACATCTGATCTTCTGAAAGCAGAAATAGGAGATAACAAAATTACTTTCTTACATGCTCTATTTAACACTTAAGTAGATGCTGAACAGGAAAGAATGCTTCTCGTATAATGGGGAAAAAAAAGGCAGAAAGCTTTTTTCCCTTTTTACCTATCTAGTTAAGTCCTCTTTACATGGGAAAGGACGAGTATGAGAAGAGTGCATCACTGTGCAGGTGATTACAGTATTGGATATGGAATGCATTTGGTTTGTCCACAGCCCTTTCCCTCATACAAAATTATACAGCCAGCTCTGGTGCCTGACTGTGCTCTGCAACAAAGGGAGAGTTAGGCATTTAATCCACATTCTTCTCCATGGGAGAGCTGGTTAAAACCTTCAGAACTCAGACCTACTAATGGTTTTTTGAGACGTGTTTTATTCATTAACCTGGAGGTTGGTGACTTCTCGCTGTACTAGAGAGTGGAAAAAAGACTCGTGGGAACATCAGGACACAGCCTACTCTACATCTTCAGGTGTGACAGTAGTGAAATATCAAAGCTGTACGGTTGTGTGCTGCATACGAGACATTTGTGACACTATTGAACTTTTATAGCTTCATGCTCTCAATTCCAGACCACATTCACCCATTAATCATAGACGTGTTTTGAGAATTGATTAGAAGCCAACAAATGTCCTCACTTTGGCTAAAACCTGTTTTGATGGTTCTAATTATTCACAGGCATTAGAACAGCGTTGCTGGAATCTGAGGAGCATACCTGCCCAACGTGCCACCAGACAGACGTTTCGCCTGATTCTTTAATTGCCAACAAGTTCCTACGCCAGGTGCCATGATGCCTTTTACGTAAACTGTTTGTAAGACAAGTCTGTTTGTGAAAAGGTGAAAGGGAAGCAAATACTAATTTACATCTCCTTTAAGCAAGGCTAAATGGAACAAGGCCAAATTTACTTCTGAAATCCATGATCTGTTGTTACAGAAGCTTACAGCCTGGCACATTCAGGTCACACTTTTGTTTAAGATGATTGCCTCGCTTTCAGATTTGGTGTTAACACTGAAGTACTTTAAATACAGATACTCTGAGTCACCAGTCAGTAATATCAGTGTCTAATGGGATGTGTTCATCTATCTGTATGGCGATTTATTTTACGGTTGATAGCATTTATAAGAACACAAAAGCAATTTTACTCTGTGGAGGCTTTTGTTTGTGTATCTCCTGAAGTTTCATATTACCTTTTTGTCAATGTTTTTCTGCCTCTAGGCTGTGAACAACTTCAAAAATGGAACTGGCTACACAAAAAGGCTCCATACACAAATTCAGCAGCAACAGCAGCAGCAGCCACCACCACCACCACCACCACTCCTGCCTGTCACACCTCCTGCTGCTCTGGTGAGTGCTGCTCAACTGTCTAAACCTTCCCCTCTGTCAATCAGCAGTCTGTTGGAAGAGAAGGTAAGTTTTATTTCAGCATATGTGCTGATTCTTACTTTTCATAGAGCTTATTTTCCAACTGTTTGCATTTATGCACAAGGGCTACCAGGTTCCTGTTCAAAGGCAGCCAGCAGTAGCAAGTGTTGTGGGCCCCCAAGGACAACCAATACCCACAGCTGGTAAGTAACTAGAACTTCAGGATTTCCTGAAAACAATTATCTTCAGACCAGCTGAATGGGATTTTTTTTTTTCTTTTTTGCCTCCCCACTCCAGTAGGTCATCCAGTGAGAGCCAGAACAATTCGCTCAGCAGGTGGCAGAGCAGGCTGGGAACTGTGAGTATTCTACAGAAATTCAATAGATGCCTACTTGTAACCTGCTAAACGAGGCCATAACACATAACTTATACAACAGCTGATTTCTAATGAAGTGAATATGCATAGATAGCAGTGGAGGGAGAATACACATGGTAATTAATTTTGAAATTTGAGTTGGGGCTTTAACAAAGGGGATCTGGGCTTGCAGTAAGGTTATTGAAAACAAAACTCCAGTAGAGGATGGAAAAGAGGACTCTGAAAAATGAATGCTTTTTTGAGGAAACCATAATTACCTATAAAACTTAAATATAATTAAAGGATCAAATAGAAAGCCACCCTTTTGATCACTGCCTGAATATGGCTGAAGAAATTGATTTCCCAATAGTAAACAGCCTCCAACATTCTTTTTTAAATAACTTAGATGATACTGATGGAGCAAATTGTTGGAAAAGTCAACGCTGTTATTTTATGACAACGTTGAATTTCTTTCAATTCAGCCATCTCAAATAGCCAGGATGCTTTCTCTCAGTTGGAGAGGGAGGAGTCTGTTTTATCTATTATTGCAGTGCCAAGTGAGTCCTTCCTTTTGGTACATATTTGTAATGGCATTGAGTGACATTGCTAGCGGCTGAGTTCAGAAGCTTTTAGATTTGACTTGTCTTGAAATGTAGTCACTGTCCTTGGTTAGAGCTAGAGGTAGGTGCCAAATGTTGCTAGGACATCTGGCTAGAAGTGCTGATGAAATAGTCCTGTAGGTAGGATTGCAGTACAAGTATTTTGCATCCTGTACAACTTGCCAAATAAGGAGTGAAGTTAAGTAGACTCAGCTGGCATTTTAAAATTGAGCTCTCTTGAGGCTAAATCATGTTTTCTTGATGTTTGGTACTGCATGGGAGCTGTTAAGATTTGCTCTTTTTGCATCTTACTGCAAAAAAAAGATTGCACTGCATGTAGTCGTGGAGGAGTGAAAAATGTGCCGCTTCCCGTGCCAGTATGCACCACCTGAAATCAATCAACAGCTGTGGTGGTTCATGAGATAGGAGTGAGTGGAAATAGAGTTACCCTTCCTGGATGTTTTCACACGAGCAAAGCAGCAGCTGTTCTGCCTTGTAAGCAGAAACTCTTATCAAGCTCTTGACTTTGCAGTAGCATCATGTCAGCAGCTGAAAGCAGCTTTGCCATAAGCATATGGAAAAAAAAAAAAAACCAAACACAAAATTGGGACAAAAAAAATTGGTGAGAGTGACTGTTTTGAATTACCTTCAGTATTTTTTTTTTGTGTGGTGCTTTTTTAAGGTCCAAGTCTCCCCGTAATGCTTCATCTTACTCTAGAAGGTCATATACCTATTCCAAGTCAAGAGCTGGTTCTTCCCATTCCTACTCTCGAAGATTTGGTCGTTCCCATTCTCACTCCTACTCGCGGTCGCCACCGAATCGAAGAAGAGGCAAAGGGAAGAGCCGTAACTCTCGGTCTAGGTCAAGGGCACATGGTTATCACCAGTCAAGGTCAAGGTCACCCCCATACAGAAGATCCAAATCACGGCCAAGATCACCAGTATTTAGAGGCCAGTGTCCCATGAAACAGACTATACCTCAAGGGGAGGAAGAAAGGCAGCCTTTTAACAGACACACACAAGTTCCACCCTATGATATGAAGGTTCACTATGGCAGATCTGCTGACGTCAGAGATCCTTTTGAGCAGGAAAGATACAGCGCATGGGAAAGGAACTATCGAGAATGGTATGAAAAGTTTTATAAGGGCTGTTCTGTTACAAGGGGCTCTCTGTTCATGCTCCCAAGCAGAGATGATGCCACCCCTGTAAGAGATGAGCCTAGACCAGCAGATTATAGCACTTTCAAACTGGGGTCTGAAAAGGAGAAAAGAGAGAAGGATAAGCCAAAAGCAAAAATTGAAAAGGCAAAGCAGAAAGTAGAAGTGGCTTTTCCTCCAAAGAACAACAATATAACAAAAGCATCTAAAGCTTCCCAGAAGATGGACACCAGTCTTGAAAAATCTGCTCAATTGGAACCTCCTGTAAAAAAAGCAAAGAAGGAGTAGCCAAAGGCCAAGAGTGTTGAAATGTTTTCATCTTAAAAGGCTGAGAATATTTTGATATTTTCCTGTAAAGAGTAGTTTCCACTTTGGGAAGATAGAAGGGGAGTACCTTTTGGAGGCAGGGGGTGGGGGGGAACGGGGGCGTTGCAGAAGCCATTCTGGAACATGGACAATCGCATGGCTATTTTTCTCTTTGTTTACTAGCATGTGTATAAACACAAATCTCATGTTCATAAATAAAGTTAAGATTCTTTTAGCCTCGTCTATTCCCTGGCATGTCTGTATTACATTTCTAAGTAGCATCTTACCATAAGGGAACAGAGAAGTCTCAAAAAAAAAAAAATCAAACCAAAGGAAAAATCCTGGAGTGGGAGGGAAGACTTAGAGTTGGTTAGAAGTAATTCAAGTAAATGAAAGAGAAAGCAAACCCATTCCCTTCTTGTTTGCTCTGACTGTCCCTGATTTGGGCTGTGGGTGGCTGTTGGCAGGGTGGAAGCCTTGCATCTCTCTTTACAAGTCCTCTCTCCCTCCCCTGTAAAAGCTCTGCAGCCTCAGGTGCTTCTGGGCTTGGAGGCACAATGAGCTGCATTCTTAAAGCTACCTCAGGCCTTGGTCTACAGAGAGGGGGTTTGGTCTTGGTTTTGGTTTGGTTTCTTTTTTTTTTCATACGCATATCCCTGTATGAATTTCAAAGCAGAACCTGGATCTGTGTGTGGCAGGAATAAATCACTGGAAAGCTTGCCAATTCTTGTTGCACAGTAAAGCAGCAAAACTAAAATGAGTGAGACTTTTTTGAAAAGAAGACGCACAAAATCTTATGCTTTGTGTATTTCTTCATTGTCTTGTTCTTATGTTCGCTGTCATTCTACACTTGCAAATTTGTGCTGCTGTCCTGCTGTTCCTGCAGCCAAAGCAAGCAAGTGGATCCTTTTTGGTTTAGTATGACTATTTCAGTAAGTGCAGGGATCTCTGGTTGGTGTTTGTCCTTAGAGGCTGCAGAAATGCAGAGTCATGCCCATTGTTTTAGTGCAGTCAAGCACAGCTGTGATCCTTCCTGGCTGAACTTTGAGTTTAGCCAAGCCATTGGGTTTTAGGAAACCACTGGAATTTACATGCAGCACTGCAGCAGTGAGATTAGCCTTTTCCTGCTATTTTCTGTCCCCTTTCCCACTTGCTCTGTGTTCGTTTCTGTTTAGTCTTCTGTTGGAAGTGGGAGTTAATACATTGACTGTCAGTTCTGGGTTTTGGGGTTTGTCTTTTCTTCTTCTGTTTTTTTTTTTTCCCAATTCTTCTGCATTATTATCTTTGGGTTGTATCCAAGTTGCATACATCGCCTGAGGATGGAAACATTTACCCTGCTCCTGGGAGCAGGGAGGGCTCAGGAGCATATCTGAAATGCTTGTACCCCAGGGCAGGCAGTGTGAGAAACAACCAAGCTGAACTGGAAGCCTGGGTCCGTTCCCAGCGCTAGGATATCATTGGTATCAGTGAGACTTGGTGGGGCAGCTGGGTGTCAGCTACAGCTGCTCACATGCTGGAGTGCAGGGCAGTCCCGGGAGAAAAGCGGGAGCCAGGCACGTGCGTTGCATTTGCTGAGCAGGGCTGGGTCCCTGGAGGGCAGAGAGCAGTGGCTTGAAGAATGGCAGCCTCAAAGGGCGTGCAAGGTGTGGGAGCTTCCTGCTGCCACCCTGGCTTGTGGGGATAGAGCTGAGGCACCCAGCCGAGTGCAGCCTGGTCCCTAGGATGGCAGGGCAGGCTCTGCCTGAAAGTGGAAGAGCTGCTCTCAGGGCCCTTGAGGCGTAGCATGGCTTCATGGGCACCAGAGCTGGGCCCCAAACCAACTGGCTCAAGGCTGCTTTGGATTTTGGAATGGACCTGAAGGTGGTGCCCAGTATCTGCTCAGAGCAGACAGAAGGCGGCCTTAGAGCAGACAGCTTGTCTCCTGTGGATACTCTGCTGTTGCAGCCCCAGATTTTGCAGGTGGTTAAGGGGGATGGATGTGAGAGGTGGCCACGCTGGACAGCAAATTGAAGGAGGAGTTGGGGTCTTTTTGGGGAGAGGAATCTGGCAGGGACAGCAGTACCCAGGAAACCCCATCAGTAATGGCATGGAAGTCCAAGAAGACCTAGCTAACAGCACCTGAAACACCACATCTGTTCCCAGGTGTGGCAAACGTGGGAGGAAGGGGGAAAAATAAGCAGGGGTAGGTGCGTTGTTTGGGAGGGGACACGGGCGCAGAAAGGCAGGAGCCAAGGAAGCTGAGGGGATGTACAAGCATGGAAAAAGGAGAGAAGTGGGGATCAAGGATCCAGCTGCTGCTTGGTTTGCTGGTTTGACTGAGCCCTGCACCTAATCCCCACAGCCCGTCCGACCTTCTTTTGGAGGGCGATTCCAAATCCTTTTGTGCGTGGCCCCACTCTGTGTACCCGGTGCGGGGGTGGGTGCAGAGGCCTGGCTGCTAGCAGTGGCAGAAGGGAGCACAGGGCATGGGGACCCAGCAGCTGGAAACACCGAGTGTCCAGGGCCAGGTACTGCTGGAGCGCTGTGTGTGTGCAATTCGCGAGTGAACTTGAAGCTGGACGAGCTGGCGAGCAAAGAGGAGAGACCCTTTCAGTCATGTGGATGGCATGTGGCTGCAGCACGGGTACACAGGGTTATATGTTGTTATTATTATTAATACCGCTACGACTATTTTACTTAATTTATTTCAATTATTAAATTGTTCTTATCTCAACGCACGAGTCTTCTCACTTTTAACCTTCCAAATCTCTCCCCATCCCACCGGGCATGGGGAGTGAGCGAGCATCTGTGTGGTGCTTAGTTGCTGCCCAGGGTTAAACCACCACACTCTGTGAGCTGCTCCCTTAGAGCCTGCAGTCACCTGCACGTGTCTGGGGCCACCTCCTGAAGCCCAAATGTCGCCAGGTGTTTGTGCCTGAACAGCTCCCTCCTGGCCTCCATCTCCATTATCGCCATGGGAGCTGAGACAAGGAGCTCCCACGCAGGTGCCCATGTTGTGCCCACCTGAAGTGAGGCAGGAGGAATCCCCCCTCCTGTGGGTTTGTGGCAGGCATGGGAGGGAGCTGAGAGCCCTTGCAGCCCCAGGACTAAACACTCACAACAGGGCGTGAATTCCTTCCCTCGGGAGGGCTAAAGGAGATCTCTGCCTGTCACTGCCTGGGTAGTGCTCCCTAAAGATGCACTGAGAAAAGGTGATTCTTGGACCTAAATCTTTCTCTTGTAAGAGAAATTACACTGCTGGAAGTAAGAGTCTCTCCCCAGCTGCAGGAGGGAGCATCAGTGATGGCTTCAGGCTGTGTCACAGCAGGTTCCCCTGCAGCCCCAGGGACAACACAAGGCAGCCCAGAGGGGCAGAGCAAGGGCTGCCTTGGGCTGGTGCTGTGCTGCTGAGCTGGGCCGGGCTCCTGGGACGCAGGCAGCTCCTGGCAAGCGGGCAGCGCTGCAGAGAGACAGCTCTGCCCAGGAGCAGCTCCTGTGCCAAGCGCAGCAGGGCTGAGGGCAGTGCCTGCAGGCAGGGAGGGGAGAGGAGGGAGGCAGACAGGGGTTAAAGGCAGTGTGGGGTGGGAGGGTGCTGAGAGCTCACTGCGGGAGAGATCTTCACTGCCCTCTGCATGGTAAGACTCTGGTTGCAGGGCAATGAAACTGGTGTTCCTGGAGGGATCTCCAAAAGCTGGTACATGCCACAGCAAATATGACCTTTCAGGAGGACTCTCAGAGTTTCTCTAGTGCAGAGGAGGAGGAGGTGCTGCAGAGCAGGGCTTCCCTGCTGTACCATCAGGACAGGGCATGACGGCTGCCTTCTGCCAGGGATGGCTCCAGGGTTTTGAAGAGAGGTGTGCAGCCAGGGGTGCCCAGGGCTGTCCTTGCGAGCAGGGTCCCTGCACCCCAGGGTGCTGTGTGCCGGGGCAGGGACTCTGCCGCCTGCCAGGGTCAGCTCTCAGCCTGCCCAAGCAGCTCTCCACAGTGCTGCAGGGAGAAGCTGAGGGTGGTAGGAGGGACCCCCAGCAAGGCTGGGTCCTTCTGCTGTCCAGAGTGTTCAGCATGGGTCAGGGCTGCTCAGACTCCTACATCACCTGCAGGATATTTGCAGAAGGTCAGTTTAAAGATGGATGTCAAGGTAGGGGATTACCTGAAAGGGTAGAAATTTGTCCTTTTTCTCTTCTCAGTTGGCTGTGTGGGCAGTGGGAGATGGGAATGTATTTCTGTGCTCTGGAGTAGGCAGTGAGAGCCCAGTTCTCATCAGGACTTGTCTGAGCTGCTCCTTGGTCCCTGCACACCCCCAGAGATGTCCCTGGGCAGTGCCCTGCTGCCAGGAGGGGTGTGCAGGGCAGAGCTGAGCACACAGCGCGTGGGACGGGCTCTGTGAGCATGAAGAGGGAGGAGACGTGGGGAGAGAGAAAGAGGTCCTGGCCAAGAAGAGCTGCAGGCAGCAGAGAGGTGGGCAGGGAGGCAGAGAGACCTGCTGGCAGAAATGCCGTGGCAGGAGGCATTCACGCATCTCCCTGCCATCCCCTGCAGTGCAGGCGCTTTCCCGGGAGCAAGCCCCTGCTCTCCTCACTCACACAGCACAGCCCCTGCCCTTCCTATCATGGGGACATGCTCAGGAGTTGCCCTTGCAGCAGCCTGACCACCAAAGAGGAGAAACACTCAAGTGTGTGACTGTGCCTCCCTCCCCTGCCTCCCTTGCAAGGCCTCATTTGGCATCTCCTCCTCTTCTCCCTGCTGCCCTTACAGTTCTGACTGTCACACTCACTGGGGTGTGGGGGTGAGGATTCAAGTGCAGCTCAGACACCAGCGCTGTCATGCACCTGTGTCCATGGAGGAAAAGCACCCAACTCGCCCCCTGTGAACCTTCGGGGCTCTGGGTGCTGCAGTGTGTGCGGCTGGCAGGGATCTCACCCTCTCTTCAGGACGTAAGGAATTGAGGAGAGGTGAGTCTTTCCTTGGGAGGTGCTGCTGGGCTGCAGGCTGCCCTCCCGCAGGGCACAGCTCTCCCATGGCCTCTCTCTGCTGCGCAGGAGCCCCATGGAGAAGCCAGCGGGGTGCTAAGGCCCTTGAAATGCTGCTGGGCGGCTGCATGCCGGCAGCTGTAATGAGCCCTCTGCGTCCCTGCTCGGCAGGGCAGAGCTGAGATCCTCCGCAGGTACCAGGAGATGGGCTGAGGGCCTTGGCCATCTGCCCTTGGAAACGGGATTCCTCTGCTCCCAGCAGTGTCCTGGTTCTTTTGGGGGAAGAGCCGAGGGCGATAGTCCTCCCGCTGAAAGAGCTGCCAGCACAGGGAGCTGAGATCAGGGCTGATGCACAGAGCGGCTGTCCTCCCTCGGCACTAAGGGACCCTCCCCTGGCCTCTCAGGACCCACACGGTTTCCCTTGCAGGGCAGCAGGAATGCCAGGGGTTTCTGCAGTAGAAACACTGCTCAGCTGTGGTGGGGCAACCAGAGCAGAAGAGACAAAACAAAATCCCCACAGCTCCGCTCTGCACCTGGGTGAATCTGGAACAATAATGCTGAAAATCTCTTTGATATCACAAGTGGTTTTAATCAGACATGACCCCGTGTTCCTCTTTACCTACTGCTGTAGGGCAGGACTGAGTCCTGCAGAGCCCACAGCAGAGCCCCTGCTCCCTGGGGCACCCTCAGCCAGCACCAACCAGGGCTCGTGAACAGGACCTGCCAAAGGACCTCCTGAACAGAGAGAGGCAGTTTTGTGGGGGAGGTTCTATCAGAAATGGCTTTGATTCTGCTCAGAGAATTCTCTCCTGTCACCGTCTTTTCCCTCTTGGACAGTCCCCATGCCCAGAGGCAGCAGATGTCCAACAGCAGCTCCATCACTGAGTTCCTCCTCCTGGCATTCACAGACACACGGGAGCTGCAGCTCCTGCACTTCTGGCTCTTCCTGGGCATCTACCTGGCTGCCCTCCTGGCCAACGGCCTCATCATCACCGCCATAGCCTGCAACCACCGCCTCCACACCCCCATGTACTTCTTCCTCCTCAACCTCTCCCTCCTCAACCTGGGATCCATCTCCACCGCTGTCCCTAAAGCCATGGCCAATTCCCTGTGGGGTACCAGGGCCATCTCCTACTTGGGATGTGCTGCCCAACTCTTTCTGGTTGTCTTTTTCATCTCAGCAGAGTATTGTCTTCTCACCATCATGGCCTACGACCACTACGTTGCCATCTGCGAACCCCTGCACTACGGGACCCTGCTGGGTAGCAGAGCTTGTGTCCACATGGCAGCAGCTGCCTGGGGCACTGGGTTACTCTATGCTGTGCTGCACACAATCAATACATTTTCCATACCCTTCTGCCATGGCAATGCCTTGGACCAGTTCTTCTGTGAAATCCCCCACATCCTCAAGCTCTCCTGCTCATATGACTACCTCAGGGAAGTTGGACTTGTTGTGGTTGGTTGTTTTCTTTTTTTGGGATGTTTTGTTTTCATTGTGGTGTCCTATGTGCAGATCTTCAGGGCCGTGCTGCAGATCCCCTCTGAGCAGGGACGCCACAAAGCCTTCTCCACGTGCCTCCCTCACCTGGCCGTGGTCTCCCTGTTTGTCAGCACTGCCATGGTTACCTACCTGAAGCCCCCCTCCATCTCCTCCCCACCCCTGGACCTGGTGCTGGCAGTTCTGTACTCGGTGGTGCCTCCAGCAGTGAACCCCCTCATCTACAGCATGAGGAACCAGGAGCTCACGGAGGCCATTAAGAAAGTGATTTCATGGATGATTTTCAACACTGATATATTTTCCGGTACTGTTCACAAATGATTCTCAGGGTGTCCCATTGCAGGCCTCTCTGTTGGTTTTTGTTTTAGCCATTTTGTTACCATTATCTGTATGGTTATTAGTGTTTATTATGTCTCTACAGAAATGTTTGGATTCATCTGATGCTGACTGAGTAATAAACCTGCTCTCTCTCACATAGATCTGATAGAAAAGTGAGTGTTTCTGGGATAGAGCTAACGCTCTCCTAGCATCTCTGTAATAAAATGGGATCTCCCTAGTGAACTAAATGAAGGGTGGGGTCTTCTCCCAGAGCTCATGTTAACAACAGGCTCCAGGAATTTCACCCCAAATGGGGCTTTTTCTCCTTGGAATTGGGAGAGGAAAGCTCATTGTCACACTGGTAGCAGTTAGAGACCAAGGGTTGAAATGTGCACTCACCCATTGGTATGTGCTGACAGTGGAGATGGTGAATGGTCGCTGAGGTACATACCCAGGGCTGTCCCCATGTGACAGGGAAGAAGACATCCTCCAGGAGGGGAATCTGGAGCTGCCTGGAGAGACTGGGGCTTCTCCAGGGAGAGTGTGTGCCTGGGGTGGGCAGTGACTGCAGCCCCACAAAGGGAGAGATCGCCCAAGCTGGAGTCACCCAAAGGGAAGGGGCAAAATCCAGGCGTCTGCAAGGAAACAAAGATGGAAATAACCCAACCCTACACAGAGCAGCTCCAACAGGCAACAGCACCGTTACAGCCCCCACACCACCAGCAGCACTCACACAGCCATGAGCAACACAAGTGGCCCCATCCCGGTGCCCCTCCAGGCTGATCTGCTGGGAAGGTTGCACGAGTGCTCTGTACGTTCCCGGCAGAACTCACCCGCGGGCTCACACAGCCCCACGGTGCCTCCACTGTGGGCCTGGCCGTTGGGTCTGCCCATACTCAGAGGTGTTGCCCACTTGGCAGTTCCAACCCTAACGCTAACCCTTAACCTGACCCCAACACCTAACACTAATCCTAACCCTAACCCTAACCCTAACCCTGCCCCAGCTCTCGCCGTGCCACGGAAGCAGGGCCGTGCTGTGCAGTGCCCCGGTGCCCCCGGGTCCTGTTGTGGGCCTCACCCGACAGCTGCTGGAAAAAAAAGTATGGACAAAAGGAAACCAAACAGGTCCCATCCCTGCACAATGACAGGGACACCCCTGACCCCCCACTGCCCCCCAGCCCAGCACGGGGGGGCCAGGGCTGCCCCCACACCCTGTGCTGGGGTGTCACAAATGCATCGGGGCTCTGCACGCCAGGGCAGGCCCCTGGTGTAGGGGGACACAACCGCAGCGTCGGGGCTGGGAGGGGCAGAGCTTTGGGGGTGCTGGGGGGAACCCCAAAGGGTTCTGCCCCAGCCCAGCCTTTGGGGATGGCCAGAGCCTGGGAGGGCAGATGGGGGAGTCCTGGGGTGCCCCCCTGCAGCAAAGACCCCCCCCAGGACTTGGGGTGTTACAGCCCCACCGCACCCCCCTCCCCAGGAACCCCCCACCCCGGTGCCCCCGCAGCAAGAATGAGCTGGGCACTACAAGAAATAAACTTTATTCTGGAGCCAGCCCCCCCGCCCCATCCCCCCGTCCTCCCTGTGCGGGCAGGGCCAGGCCCCGCTCCATGCAAGCCTGGGGCTGGCACCGCCACGTGCCCCCGCAGCCCCCACCCAGCCTGGGGCCTGGCCCACCTGGCGACCCCCGGACTCTAAAACTCTACCCATACCCCTCACCCTAAGCCCAAGCCCAAACCCTGACCCTAACCCTAACCCTAAAAACTAATACTATCCCTATCAGTAACACTAAGACTAACACTGACCCTAAACCTGACCCTAACCCTAATACTACCCCTATCCGTAACACTAAGACTAAGGCTGACCCTAAACCTGACCCTAACCCTAACCCTAACGCTGACCCTAAACCCTAAAGCTGATCCTAACAGTAATCCTAACCCTAAGCACTAAACCAAACAGTAAGCCCAACCACTAACTATAACCCTAACCCCCTAAACCTAAAACCCTAACCCTAACTCTAGCCCTAACCCTAACCCGCTAATGCTAACACTAACCCTGACCCCAACGCCAAACACTAATCCTAACCCTAATCATAACCCTACCCCTCCAACCCCCTAACCCTAAATACCTAAAACTAACATGTAACCCTAACTCTAAACGTTAAGCCTAAGCCTAACCCTACCACTAAGCTTAAAACCCTAACCCCCTAACACTAACCTGGATCCTTTACCCTATCCCTATCCCTAACACCTAATTCTTAACCCTAACCCTAAACGTAACCCTAACCCTAACCCTAACCTGGATTCTTACCCTATCCCTAACACCTAATTCTTAACCCTAACCCTAAACGTAACCCTAACCCTAACCCTAACCTGGATTCTTACCCTATCCCTAACACCTAATTCTTAACCCTAACACTAACCGTAACCCTAAAACCCTAACCCCCTAACCCTAATGTTAAACCTAACCCTAACTCTAAACATAAGCCTAAAACCCTAACCCCCTAACCCTAACGTTAATCTTAACCCTAACCCTAAACATAACCCTAAAACCCTAACTCCCAAACCTAAACCTAGCCCTAAACCTAGTCCAAAACATACCCCTAAACTTGACCCCTAGCCCTAACCCTCTAACCCTAACACTAACCTAACCCTAACCCATAACCTTAACCCTACCCCTAACACCTTACCCCTAACCCTAACCCCTAACCCTAAGCCCAAACCTAACCCCTAACCCTATCCCTAAACCAAACCCTAACCCCTAACCCTAACCCTAAGCCTAATGCCCTAAACCTAGTGCCTAACCCTAAACCTAGCCCTAAATCTAACCCTAAACTTATCCCTAACCCTGACACCTAACCCTAACACTAAACACAAACCCTAACCCCAACCCTAATCTTGACCTTAACCCTAACCCTAACCCTAACCCTAGCCCTAAATCTAACCCTAAACTTATCCCTAACCCTGACGCCTAACCCTAACACTAAACACTAACCCTAACCCCAACCCTAATCTTGACCTTAACCCTAACCCTAACCCTCACACTAACCCTAATCCTAACCCTAACCCCCTCACACTAACCCTAACACCATAATGCCCAAATCCTCATGCTAACCATAACCCTAACCCCAAACCCTAAACCTAACACTAACTGTAATCCCAACCCTAACTTCTAACCCTAACAATAAACCCTAACCCTAACTCTACACCTAACGAAACCCCTAACCCCTAATCGTAACACTAAGACCCAATGCTAACATTAACCCCAAACCATAACCCTATCCCTAACCGCTAACACTAACACTGACCCTAACCCAAACACTAATCCTAACCCTAACCCTAACCCTAACACTAACCCTAACCCTATCCCCAAACCAAACCCTAATGCTAAACCTAACCAAACCCCTAACACTAACCACTAACAGTAGCCTAACCCCTGACCCTAAGCCTAACCCTAACCCCCTAACCCTAACCCCTAACCCTAACACTAAACACGAGCCCTAACCCTAATCCCAACCCTAACCCTAACACCCTAACCCTAAAGCCCAAACCTTAATACTAACCCTAACCCTAAACCCTAAACCTAACCCTAACCCCTAACCCTAAGTCCTAACCCTAACCCTAAGACCCCAACCCCAAACCCTAAACCTAACCCAAAACCCTAAACCTAACCCTAACTGTAATCCTAAACCTAACTTCTAACCCTAACAATAACCCCTAACACTAATGACCCTAACCCTAACCCCTAACCCTAAGTCCCTACCTGAACAAAGTAATAAAATAATAAAATAGTAAGAAAATGAAAATAAAATAAATAATAAAAGTAATAATAATATACGAAGCAAGTGAGGCACAATGCAATTGCTCACAACCCACTGACCGATATCCAGACAGTTCCTGAGCAGCAATCGCTGCTCCCCGGCCAACCCCCCCCCAGTTTCTATACTGGGCATGATGCCCTATGGTATGGAACAGCCCTCTGGCCAGTTTGGGTCAGCTCTCCTGGCTCTGCCCCCTCACAGCTTCTTCTGCACCCGGCAGAGCATGGGAAGCGGAAAAGTCCTTGACTACCACAAACACTCCTGAGCAACAACTACAACATCAGTGTGCTATCAACACTATTCTCATGCTAAATCCAAACCACAGCACCACACCAGCTACTAGGGAGAAAACCAACTCTGGCCCAGCCAAAACCAAGACACCTAGTCAGGAGAAATGAGAGGTGCCGGGGCAGGAGGGACTGTGGGGCATGCAAAGGCTGGGGCAAACCCCAGCTGGGCATGGGCAAAAATAACTGCTCCAAGTGGGGCAGGGACGGGTAGAACGGCATGCCCCATGGGGGGCCAGGGGCACAAAGAGATGCCCTGAGCCAGACAGGGACAAAACCAAATGCCCCATACAGGACAGGGGCAAAACTAGCCACCCCAATTTGGGCAGGAGCACAAAAGGCCACCTGAGCAGGGCCAGAGTACATCCAGGCACCCTGTGTGGGGAAGGGGCAAAATGAGCCTCCACAAGCAAAAGAGGGGAAAAACCCAGCCGTCCTGAGAGGGACCTGATGAAAGCAAGCCCTGCGAGCAAGGCTGTAGGCAAACGGGATGCCTCAAGCAAAATATAGAAAGAGAAAAGCCTCCCTGAGTGGAGCAAGGGCAAAGCTAACTGCCCTGAGCTGAGCAGGAGCACAGCTAACTGCCCCAAGCAGGGCTGGCGAAAACCAGATGACGCCAGTGGGGCGAGGGCCAAAGCAGCCAGGTCAAGTGGGGCAGGAATAACAACCAGCTGCCGTGTTGGGACAGGAGCAATGCTCACTGCCCTCCCAGCGAGTCAAGGAGTTAAACCTGATGCTAAAGAGCTGTCCACGAATATTTTTCAGAGCTGCAGGGTGAGAGAGCAGCCGGCTGGGGGCCTGGAGCAAGCCAAAGTCAACCCAGGGCAGCTGCTGAAGGGGTTTCTTCGGTAGCGCTACTTCAGAGTCAGCCTGTGGCTGCATCTTGGGGGGCAGATACAATTCATTGCAAAGGAACCTGTAAGAGCCCAGGTGCTTTGCTACACGAGTCCCATGGACAAAGTCCTGTACCTAGGAAGAGTGGAAAAGAAACCCTCAGCAACCGGAGCATGCCGGCCAAAGCTGTGAGCAGGCACGCTTACAGCCCTGGCCAGGTTTGCATTCATCCGGCTGGTGCGGCTCGGGGAAGAGGTGGGAGCTCTGCCGATGGACGAACAGCCCTTCGCCAGCAGCGCATGGGGAAGGCCAGCGGCTGCCGGCTGCGGGAGGCGCCCGGGCCGTGGCAGACGCCCTGGTGCAGCCCCATGTCACAAAGGGTCGGTGATGCGGCACCCGCCTGGCGCTTGTGACCTCACCTGGCCAGGGCTTGGCATCCTGAGCAGCCGGCCAGCGAAAGCTAGTTGGGCTGAGCTGGCCTTCGGGATAACTTGGCTCATTCCTTCGCTACTTGCGTGCCTACTTTTTTCCAACCATTTCTTGTTTCCTGCCCACTTCTCCTCAACCTCCATCCTCTTTCAAAGGTAATTATGATTTGCCTTTCAGGACAGATCATAGAGGAGGTAGATACGGGATAAACGTATAGGCTGGTCTATACCTTCTGAGCTCTAGGCTGAGCTATTACACCTTTCTAGGCTGGCCAGGGCTATGGGTAGAGATCGTATTTGCTAATTCTTATTCCTTTACCGTATGCTAGGATAGGTAAGTAGGGGGGTGGCAGTGTAGTCGGAGGCATTGGGCTCAGCCTAGAAAGACAAGAAGCCCACCCTGACTGATGCGGTAGGAAGGGAGATGGAAAAGGAGCACGGCAAAGACAGCCGTTAAAGTAGCGGCCGAAAGCCGGTCACTCCTGCATACAGGGTGGGCAAGCGTGGGCTGGAGAGCCAGACAGCTCTGGTGCTAACGCTAGCAATGGGTAAGCAGCAGGTCCTCTTCAGAGAAGGTGACACGCAATGCAGTCTTTCCAGAGGGCCTGGGTAATTGCTGTCAGTTGGAGTCCGGTGACAGGGACAGGAGGGCCATCAGCCTGCAGCTCTGCAGCACTTACAAGTACCACTGAAACACTGCTGATGGCAGATGCTCTTCCGTGGGTTTAGTCTGGTGGTTTTCTAATCATTTTGTTGAGCTAAAATTATTTCTTTGCAATCAGGTGACAGGACTGGCATCGACCTTCTCTTTCTGGAGCACGTCCTGACATCCTTTGTCATCCCAAGCTTTCCCCTCTGTTCCTGAGAGGACCGATGGCTGCAATGGGGAATGACTCCTGTGAGTAACGGCTTCACCAGCAGCCTTGGACTTTGTGAATCCCCAAAGGCAACGGATGTGGCTGGTGCTCCTTCCCTCGGTGTTGATGGGCTGACAACCTAGCATGAATTCTGGGGTGTTTCCTGGTAGCAGCCAGACTTACCCAGGTGTTTTCGATCAGACACAGGAAAATGCATTTTATCACTCCTCTGCCACTACGTACAAGACTTGGAAAGATGACATTGCTCGTAGAAAGATCTGACATCAGTAGGGTTACCTTCTCTGCTAGGTACTTGCTTGTTTTCATCAACTTACAATCAGGAAAAGGGAAGACTTGACCTGATAATCCAATGCAAGGCTCTAGAGGGAAAGGAAGATAGCCCGAGGCACAGAAAGCAGAGCGGGGGTTTGTTGGACTTTCAGTAAGCAGAGGAACAGACTATTTTCCAAAACGGTTTCTTGACCAGTAATTGTCAGTGGCAGTGTTAGGCTTCCCCCAATGTTTCTGTGTTGGAGGTTAGAGCTGCTTTTCCTGGGAGCTTCTGTACAAACTCGACTTTTTAAATATGCTATTGTGCAACAGCATCAACTCATCTCTTTTCAAATACCATTTCCCTGCAGTCCTTGCCGAGGGAACGGCTCCCACACAAAGGGTCCTCTTTCCCCTGGAGAAGATTTGCATGGCCTGGCCGCAACGACAGAGAGCTGGAGCAGGACTCTACAACCTGGGCAATACGTGCTTCCTCAACTCCGTCCTGCAGTGCCTGACGTACACGCCCCCTCTCACCAACTACCTGCTCTCTCGTGAGCACAGCCAGTCATGTGAGGACTTTTAGGAACAGCTCCTTGTAAATCTGTTGGGCACTTCCCAAGGATTCTCACAATCTGGAATTTCATTTAGGAGAAAAGCAGCCCTTCTTTGTCAGCCCCCCAACTTGGTGTTCTTTGGACACTCAACCCTAGAAGCCTCTTGTCCTATCTAGGTGTGTTCACCTTCAGAAAGGCACCACTTTCTAGCCCCGGGTCTCGGACCCTAGTCCTGCAAGTTAAACCCTCTGTGCTTATTGCACAGAAAACTTCTGTCCGTTAAGCACCCCTCTGAAGAAAGCTTTCTATGCGCTAAAATGTCCTGGGCTTGTTGGGACATTGGCACTTTGGGAGGAGTGGAGACTGTCCTTATAACGTCATTAGGTTTCCCAGTGCTATGGCTATTTTGCTAACCTGAGAAGCTTGCTTCCCTCCCTCCGGCCCACCCTCTTCAGGTTGTCAGCAAGGCTTCTGCATGATGTGCGTAATGGAAGCGCATGTTCACAAGGTCCTGCATTCCTCAGCCAGTGCCATCCAGCCGAGGGCTGTCGCCAGTGTCCTCACACGTAAGTCATTTCAGGTGCTTTGACATGGTTCCTTCCCTTCTTGTAGGACAGAACTAGTAACTTCTTCTTTCTTAGGAATAGGAGAACACTTTGAGCTTGGCGTGCAGGAAGATGCCCACGAGTTTTTATGCTATACTGTTGATGCCATGCAGAGAGCTTGCCTGAGTGGAAGCAACCAGTAAGCACAAGCAAATTACCTTTTCAATGTTCCTGAGCCCTTTGGACTCCTTGATGTACTCCCACCAAGGAAACCCTGCGCCCAGGGTTTTCCGACCAAGAAAACTCTTGGAAGAGATAACTCTCTGCCTTACCATTTGTTTCCAGCTTGGACAGCTCTTCTCAAGGAACTACCATCGTCCAGCAAATATTTGGGGGCTTTCTGAGATCAAGAGGTACTTTTTAAAAATATTACTGTTCTTAGAATGTTCTGTGGCTCTCTCTCTGTTTGTGGTAAACAGCTTCTAGTACGCCGCAGTATGTCCCGTGTGTCTAAAGTGGTATGTGTTGGTCGGTGAAATGGGCAGAGTCAGTCTCCTTCCCAGCCTGATAAGCATTTCTCTTTGCCTTCCAGTAACGTGCTTGAGTTGCAAAGCCGTTTCCGACACCTACGAGGCATTCCTTGATATTCCTTTGGATATCAAGGTAAAGAAGTTTGGAAATTGTGGTGCAAAATGTTTCCAGGTCCCTGCAGGAGGCTAGTTTATCTCCAGTGAACTCTGCTGACTTCAACCTGTGGGCTGTGACCTCACAAGAGCTTGGTGGTGGATGGGGAGGGAACTGGACTTGTGTGCTCCTTCTGGGGAAGCCCTGTAAATGGTCTCCCTGTGCTGGGTGCTGGGTGTCAGCTGAGCAAAGAGTAAGGATGGTACCTACAGCCATGATGACACTGTCATACCACCCTGCTTCGCACTCCCTCAATACGTGTCAGATTGCTGGATGGATGGGGTCGATTGCTTGTGTTATTTTTGACCTGTACCATGGACAACTCTGGTACCACCCAGGGGTAGCTGCTTCTTGGGACAACGCTGGTACTACACGGGTAGCTATGTCTTGGGATTTTGAATTTCCAGGAGCTTAGTGCTCTCCTTTCTTTCTCATCCAGGCAGCCTCCTCTGTCACTGGAGCTCTGGAAGACTTTGTCAAACCTGAGCAGCTGGATGGTGAAAATGGCTACAAATGCAGCAAGTAAGATTATTACTAATGACATCTTCCCAGCAGATACTGGGTTACGGGATAGCATGTCTCGAAGCACTAGTTCTGTTTTGACTTAATTGAGAAACCCAGTCATGAGGCAGCTGGGGTTTTTTTCTTTTCTTTTTCTTCCCCATACAACTAATCCACCTGAACAACCTGGAACTTGGAAAATAATGCATTTGTTTCTAAGACAGGTAATTTCTTTCCCTTCTGCCTGAATATTTGGAAAGCTCTGATGAGAATTTGATTCCTGGCATTGTCTGCCCTGGAAGTGGTCAACCTCCCTAGCTATGAAGCTGCCCACTGAACTACCCCTATGCCCAGAAGGACAAAGACACGTCCCGTGGGCAGTGGTGAGCTGAAGCAAGGAGGAGCTCTGGACAGGCATTTGGCAACAGCAGCGTCTTCAAGAAAGCAATCAACAGTTTCATTTCCAAGGCTTTTTGGATGCTTGCGTCTCTGTCCAGGAGACCTCAGTCCTCGGAGCAGTAGCAGCCCCCACTGGCTCTCTGAATGCTGTCAAGCCTAGTTCTTGTCTTGTAGACTGCGGGCTGCTGCTCTCCAAAGGGAGCCAGCCTAGACCAAAGCTACCTTCACTGGGAGCGTGCGGACTGAAGGGGTGTAGAATGCAAACACGTGCATACGATAGTTGAGCAAAACAAGCCTTAACTCAACCATCCATGGATGGGGGGCACAGTGGGGAGAAGACAGGCTGCAACAGTTGGGTCTGTGCTTGTTTCAAGGTGTGAACAGCTGGCCACTGCGTCCAAGAGCCTTACAATACATCGTTCCTCCAATGTCCTGACAGTGTGCCTGAAGAGATTTGATGCTTTCTCTGGCAGAAAGATTAGCAAGGTATGTTTACAAGTGCACTGCAACTTTGTCTGCTTGGAAGGAGACCTTTCCTGAGGGACAATCCTTTTTTGGAAGTTGTTCGTGTTTGCACGACAGCTATTGAGTGCAGCCATCTAAGGAAAATCAGTGCAATAGCTATGCCTCGCTCTTTCCCTTGTGGTAAGAGGGAAGTTCCAATGTGAAGATAAGCACCTACTGCGCTCGTGAAGAGCTGGTTTGGCTGAGAATGGTTTTCTGCCACCTCAATGATGAAATGGCAACACCTGGTTTTGATGAACCCAGAAGATCTATTTCTATACCTCTAGCCTGTGGTTGGTGACAAAGTTTTCTCAGGCTGCTTCCTAAAGACTCTCAGGATAATTTGTGAGTCTTCTTGGTGTCCCTTTAGGTTGTGAAGTATCCAGAATATTTGGACCTTGGCGCATACATGTCTCAGGCGGGTGGAGAACCGCTCCTCTATTCCTTGTATGCCGTCCTGGTACACGAAGGTTCTGGCTGTCAGGCAGGACACTATTACTGCTTCGTGAAGGTAAAAGTCAGCTCTGTGATTTGCGTTGGTGTATTGTGTCCTGCAGTGGTGTTCTGTCTGTGGTTTTGTTTTAAAACCCCTGCAGTTCATCTGAAGAGAGCGTTGCCTTTCTTTGCAGGCCAGCAATGGACGGTGGTACAAGATGAATGATGACTCTGTAGGTCTTTGTGACATCAAGACGGTTCTCCGCCAGCGTGCATATTTACTCTTCTATGCCAGGTAATAACAAGCATGAAGGGGTGCTCAGAATACACTCCCGCTCCTGTTACTGCTCTTGTTGTTGTTGTTGTTCTCCTCCAGTGGGTTTTGCTTTCTGTCCTGGGAAAGAATGACTGTTTGTCTCGTTCAGTTCTCTCTGTTCTGCTCCTTTCTTCTCCCTCCTTGTCTGGCACTAAACTGTTGTGCTTGTGCAACTTGCTGGCTGTGTGCTCTCTGAGACTGACTAGCTGTGACAAGAGGTGAAAGGGAGGCCTGAGAGGGCACAAAGATGAGTTAGTGCTTGGAAAGGGACAGACATGGCTGGAAGACCATGATCTAATTTCCAGCTTCTAGTTCTCGTTCAGTCTTCTGCGTGCCTTATCAAGTGCTGCCGGAAAATGATAGGATGAGACTGAAGCCACGAGGAGGCTGCAACAACAGCCCTAGGCTAAGATCACCGTTGTTTCTCCAGGCACCATGATTTGACCCCTGGAGCAGGCACTGAATGCCAGGAGACAAAGAGCATTTCCGTGGCAAAGCTGGGTCAGGTGCTGAAGAGTCCATTTTCTGGAGGCACCGTAGCACTGAGGAATCACGAACGCAGACAAAACAGGCAGAGGATCCAAGGGAAGAGAAAAATGCAGGACTCTGCAGGGACTCCCCCTCAGCACTGCAGCGGGAAGAGAGCGCGCTCTGACACCAAGCAGGGGAAGAAGCTGAACAGAAGCCAACCAGACTGTCTGCCTCCCAGGTGGAGGCACGCTTGCCGCGCAGAAATACAGAAGCACACTCGCCATCAGCTGGTGCGCGGCACTGGGAACCTGTGCAGCTCTTCCCACAGGGAGAAGAACAGCCCTGAGAATGGCAGAAGCTCAGGAGGGGAAGCTGTGCACGGCTCAAGTGACCACAGAGCAGACTCGCATTCTGCTTCGGTAGGTGAGCAGCAGCCACGGAAATCCTCACTTGAACAGCGTGTGCTCCCACCGGTGCCAGTTCACCCAGAGTCTGCAGGCTCTTGCCAGGCAAATGAAAAACAAAGATGCAGAAAGAGGAAACTGTCCTGTGCAGAGCGGGGTGAACGTGTGCCCGAAAGTAAGCGGCAAAAGTCAGAAGCGAGCATTCTGGTGATCCGGAATCGCGAAAGAAATGCAAGAAATGCAAGAAGAAAGAGAAATCCAAAGAGAACTCTGGAGAGGAGCACGCAGAAGTAAGCAATGTTTGCAGCATCACCAGCAAATGTTGCCTCACTCTTGCCAGGTGTTTCAGGCGATCAAAACAATAAAATTGCCATCATAACCAGACCCAGTCCTGAGTGGTGCTTCTGATTTCTGTAGAGTGTTTGACCATGCAAGAAAGAACAGAGGGGTTCAGGGTGTTTTTGAAATTGTGTAACTCGAGACTTCCTTTATGAAAGCACCCTTGTGATCCAGAAGGGTGGAAGCTTTCTACACCTGCTGAGCATATTAAATTAGCATGTAGAGATCTCAGGGAAAAAAATGCCCAGGAACAAAGCATCTCCAGTGCTGCTCGATTAGAGGCTCAGGTCACCTGCGTGTGATTCACGTTGTCTTCTCCCAGGTGTGACATCTGGTGCAAGAGACACAAGGAAACCAAGGCATTACAAGCATTGCCACTGACGGTCCCTCCAACAGGGTCATCTTGTTAAGACGATGGGTTTCCACTCTTTTTACTCCTTGTTTTGGTGAAGAAGCTGGTTTCCTGGCAAACCTGGGCAGTGGAGTCTGAGTAAAAAAGACAACGCTTCACCCTGAAGATGCTTCTGCAGTGTCCCACAAGAGCTGCAGTTCATACGCCTTCTGGCCTCTTTCCAAGCCTGTCGCAAGGCGTTCTACATATGAAATCAGTTTCTGAGGCATAACCAAGGCAGAAATGTGTAGGCATTTCTCCTCGCACAAAGTATAAACCACCTAGCTCCCAAGCCTGCCATGACTCACTGCAAAAGGCGCGAAAGTGCTTCTCCATCAGCATCGGTTTTCATCTCCAAATGCCACCGCTTGGGACTACCATGACCTCTAGAAATCGAATCCAGCGAGAGAGGCGTTGGGAATGGGGATGTGAGCAGGAACAGGGTCCAGGTGAGCCGCCAAGCACAGGAAAGATCTTTCCTGGCAGCAGTCATCCTCAGGTGACCTGTGTAAAAGTCAGTTCTTTGCTGGCCTAGGAGAGAGGCAAGGACACCTTAGCACAGAATTACCAAGGGAATTTGTTCTCTTTATTTAGCTATGCATATTGCACCTGCATAAAGCTGTTCTCTGTGCCTGCCCTATCATCTTCTCAGGCACATACGACATCAAAAACCACCTTCACGAATCACACAGAAACTCCTGCCCTATCAGCTCCTCAGCCACCAGTAACATCACAAGCACCTGAAACAGCAACAGGCTGGTTCTGGCCACGAGCGACATCACAGACACTTAAGTGGGCGATGCATCTTTTCCTAGCTGTCTGCTGCTCAGTCACAAGTGATATCGCCAGCATCTGCACAAGTCATTTAAAAACTCCTGCCCTAGCGGTTTCTCGGCAGCAGGTGACATCACAAGTACCTGCAGCAGAAGCCAGGTTCCTGCTCCTTCCGCAGCAGCTGCTCTGCCACCAGTGTCTTCCCAAGGACCTGCACAGGATGAGCATCCTCACTTTCCACACGCCCTCTTCTTCCCCTCCATCTCTATCTTGTCTCCTGTCTCTCTGGGCTCTTCTCTGCCAGGCCCTTTTCTCACTCACTCCATGACCTCCCAATGCCTTTCACTGTCACTGTGCTTCTGGGGCAGATGTTACCTTGAAAGCACTGTCCCAGCCATGTCCCCTGCACCTATTTCTCTTCTCCCTCTGCTTTGCGCTCTGGCTGTTTGATGCACTTTTTGACCTCAGAGGCCCTTTTGCCCTGGCTCCCTCCTGCTCTTCAACCCTGTTCCTGCAAGAGAACTGCCAAGCGGTCGCTGTCTCCTCCAGGGCATCTTACCTGCATCTCTCTGACCTGGACAGCTGCTGGGAACTGTCACCATCAGCCCCAGCTGTGCTTCTCCTGGAGAAGGCTTCTCCTTGCACAGGCTCAGCTCTGGGTGTGCTTGGTGTGGAACAGCGTTCCTGAAGGACAAGAGTAAGACTCAAAGTAACTCCTGGGCAACGTCCTGCTGGGAGAGCTGATTTGCAGGCAGCTCTCCCAGCTTGGCAGCAAGCCCCAAGGCTGCTCCAGGGGTGCTCCCTGTTCCCCAGCTCAGCCACAGGTCCCACATCTGCCGCTCTTGTTACCAAAAGGGATTTGCTTGCCTTTTTCTTTTCTTCTAGTTCATGCACAGGCACTGGGAAAAAAGGCAGCAGAAGCACGCGCTAGCTAAAACCCCTTTCTATTGTTAGCAGTAAAGGTGCTCTCAGCTGGGAGCATGAGGAGGTCACCGTGTTACATTTCTTGATTCCTTGTGTGAAATCTTAAGACTATTCATATACTCATTTTTACAATTTACATAACCTATTGGCTTTGGCCACGATATTGTCTGTTACCATTCACTTTTGAGTATTTGTACACGTGAACCCTCTGTGCAAGGGCGCTTAATGCATATTTCTTAGCTGAGTTTACACGATTTTCTTGCAACTTTGCTGCTTTCAGCCAGTTTGGTCTCATTTCTTGCAGCAGCAAACCCGCCTGGGTAGGAGAGGTCACGGTCGGTCAAGTTCTTGTGTGCGTGTCTTCAAGCCATCTTCACATTGTAGCTTTTTCTTATGTAGCACTTTCTAGCAGGATTTTGGAAAGCCTGTTCCCAGCTGTGAGCGCCAGGTCAAGGGCACCAGGCAGAAACAGCCCCCACCCCTGAGGGCTGGTGTTTACAACACAAAAACTGTGTTGTAAAAAATCTAGCGGCTTTTAAAAAGTATCCTCTCCTCCCCCCAAACCTTTGTTTCCCTCCTACCCTCAGACTACTGCAGTCATTATCATGCTAGGATTCGGTAATTACCACCAATCTGAAAACCCTCCAAAGCACGGATAAGAACCATCATGAACCACGCACCCACCTCTTAGTCCTCTTGCAGCAAGGCCTCTGTAACTGAGCACTTCTGCATGGATATCTCTGCCTGACAGGAGATGGTAGGCCTGGGGGAAAAAAAAATCTGACGTTGTCTTGGCTCTAGTGAAAGCAAAGAATGTATGATACTGATACAAACAACTTCAAAAGAAAGAAGGATAGTGGAAGAGTCAGAAAATGTGATGTGTCTCACCCACCTCTAATTTCAGAGGAAGTTTCAAGGGTTTGTCTTTTTTTTTAATCATTGCCAAGCACAAGTGAAAAAACCCACATACCTGCTCTTTCAGTAGAACTGAAAACTACAAGAGCTAGACTACTGAGTCTGTGTAATTACTCTTCTTTCCAGGGCACATGGGTCTTTTCTTTCCCACATCTTAGTGGGGAGCTTTAACTTCAAATCACTATGTTCTGATATGGAGATAGCAAAATGTCCTTTGTAAGTTTTTGAAAAGAACAGTAGACTGTTCATATAAAGTGTAAATGACATGTTTCCACTGTCAAAGGTTATAACACTTTTGAGTATCTTTGCCATCTTCATCTTGGATTGGATCAAATGGGGCTGGTTTTCATGTACGATTATAATGGGCCATATGTTGAGATAATATTCATGGAAGCTCCCAATTCCCTTGACATTGTACAAATTAGGAAATTAATTGTATCCCCTGAAGAATGTATCCCCAGAAACATCTGGGCTGACCCTGATGATAATGAAACAGGGAAAGATGATTCTTTATCTCCTCCAAATGCCCCTACATATGTCGCTAGGCCCATTATAAAAAAAAGAAAAAATACTGGGCCTCGGGGTGGAGCAGGAAATCGTACCAAAAAATAACCCCATGTGATCCAATCCAAATGGCTGACCTACAAGAATGCTATGGCTGTAAGCCAGGCAAAACTGAGACTGAGTATTTCTGGAGAGTGTGTTTAACAGGCGGAGACAGAATTTTACTAAACGGCGAGGAAACCAATGGATTCTGGGGCCCTGGTGTCTTTTTAAATGCTGGCCTCGTGCTTCCAGATGATCCCCACTCGATAACCAGTAGAGTGGCATACTGGGCCAATGGAATTGATATAGGGGAGAGAGGAGAACCTCTAGTAATGCCTATCAAATCCCTAAATGAACTTTCCACAGCTGTTACAAAAGCTGCCTGTATTCAGGTCATGCATGATCGCAGCCCTCTTGACGTTCCCACATCAGCAATCGTGGATCATGAGATGCTAAAGCCCTTAATTAATGGAGCCCCTGCTATGCTCAAACCCTACCTCATTGCAAAAGGAGAGAAAATAAGGGGGAACACAGACTTCAATGCCCTGTTAGACATAAGGGAGGGTGCCAACAAACAGGAAGGGGCCCTAGTGTGCAGAGATCTCCCCACATGGGCAACACTGATGCATGACATCATCAATCATGGGTGAGAAATCCGACCCATCTTTTGAAACCAAAAATCCTAGTGGTAACATCAGACAAATTAAACAAACACCCCAAAAGTGTTCCCAGGAACCAAAATCCATTAATCGTCAACCTAGGGGTCAGAGGTGGAGAGAACTATAGAATCAAGCACTGACATTAGGCATTCCGAGAGCTGTAATTCAGAAACAACCTGCCAGCATTACCCAAGATCTAATTCATGCAGTTCAAAGACACCATCGGAGAGAAAACATTTCCAACACCCAGATACCATCACCAGCTCCGAGAGGGGGTGATGACCCTTTCCTTCCCCAAAATCCAAGATCAAAAAACAAGTAGTGCCTGGATGACAATTGGGTCTCTCCATCTGGCAAAAGGTCTCCTATCAATGGATAGATAATAATGGCCTATGTATTTTAATACCAGTTTGCCCTCAAAAACAATTAATCAAATTCCTAATAGACACTGGTGCACAAATTTCAATATTGACACAATAAGATACTGAGAAGCTGAGTATATGACCCAGATGGCAAAGAGTTAAAATTACTGGAGTGAACGGAGCAAGTGCTGTTTGTCAGACTGCAAAGGTTCATTTATGGCTCCCGGGAGAAAAACGCATGCTGTCTACCCATTTGCAGTAAAAAAGCATAATGGAAGTATTTTGGGCTTTGATGTTTTGAATGGCCAAACGTGGCACCTCCCAGATGGTGGGATGTGGTCCTTTGGTTCAAATATTAATCCTAACCTGATAAAGAACAGGAGCCTACAGTGCGTTTACTCCGTGCAGCCCCTGCACTCCCTAATTCAGTAGTTACTAACGTACCACAATAGCCAATTTCTGCTGCAGCACAAAATGGAATTTCTAAAGGCATACCTGATTTAGAAAAACAACAAATTATCTCCAGAACCCACTCCCCACACAATTCACCGGTCTGGCCAGTCCGAAAGCTGGATGGGAGATGGCGTCTGACAATTGATTACAGGCGTCCAAATGCCAACACAGCTCCGCTAACGGCTGCAGTCCCCAATATTGCAACCTTTACAGCCACACTAGAGGCAGCTGCACACCCATGCATGGCAGTGCTAGATGTGAAAGGGATGTTCTTTATGGGCCCCTTGCAGGAGGAGGAGAAAGACAGATTTGCTTTTACCTGGGAAGCTATACAATATACCTTTAACAGACTCCCACAGGGATACAAACACTCACCTACACTTGCTCATGCTGCGCTTGCTGAACTGTTGCAAACAGTCACACTTCCCCACAACGTGAAACTATACCAATATATAGACGATATTCTGATCGGAGGACATTCCCCTGAGGAGGTAGGGGAAGCAGCAGCAGCAGCAGGGCAAGCGCTACATAAAGCAGAAGTTGCAATCCCACCTGAGAAGTGTCAGAAACCAAGCAGAGAGGTCAAGTTTTGGGGTTCTTGGTGGATTGCAGGTAGTGTGACAATCCCACCAGACACCCTAAATATCATAGAACAGTCACAGATGCCCCAATCTGGGAAAGAATTACAACAGCTTACGGGTACTTTAGGATACTGGAGAAAACACGTACCTGGATTTTCCATCATTGCTCACCCACTTTACTCACTCTTAGGAAAGGGAACACCAACAGAAAACGTTTGGTTTACTGATGCCTCAGCAAAAAGAGTAAATGGGAAACGGCAAGATAAGGCTGCTGCATTAGAAATTACCACTGGCAAACAAGCAATAGAAGAAGGTGAAGGCAGTGCACAAGTAGGAGAATGAAGGGCAGTTGTTCCAGCAGCACAAATGGTGGATACAATCGGCTGTAACAACAATTATAAGAGAAGGCGATGAGGGTACCGTGCCCACTGAAATTTGAAAGGTTATCTGGGATAATGCAACTCAATTCGAAAGAGACTTCCAATCCTGGTGGTGTCTAATCAATTTTACCTATAACCCTACTGACAGTAAAGCCACAGCTTTTGTATTAACAATGCGCAATGCTTCAGTACACACCATATAGCTACCCAATCATTGCGCTGGGGTTAAACCAGAATGGAACTGGACTCCATCTATTAAAACATAGAGTATGGGCCCAACAAAATGGGAATAAATGGCAAACTATTGATGTTGATACATGTGTTGGATGGAACAACAGGGATTTATTTGTGAAAGTAACACCATGAAGGCCCAAGACATGTCTCTTGACACTGAACAAAGTGTTTGTCATTTTGAAATACATCCTGATAATACCCCTGAAACAATACTCATATATGTTCGACATGGATGCCTTTGTACGAGAACCCTTTGCCACTCTGTATCTGTAGATAACACCACTGTAGACATATACATCATCGTTACGTTGTTCCACAAGTATTCCCTGACCTGATCCTCTTCCACCAAGGGTCCCTCTTCCTTGCTCCCGCCTTTCCACCCGCTCTCTGGGACCTGGCACTCCTGAAGGCTGCTCTTGCTAGTAAAGGCTGAGCCAGAGAAGGCATTCAGTACCTCCGCTTTTTGCACGTCTGTGGAACCAGGTCCCCTGTCTTGCTGAGCAAGGGACCCACAATTTCCCTCGGCTGCTTTTTGTCCCCTGCATACTTAAGAAGCTCTTCTGCCTATCTTTGACATCCCTGCCCAGATTAAGTTCTGTCTGAGCTTTGGCTTTCCTGGCTTGGTCCCTAGACGCTCAGATAATCTTTCCACGTTTCTCCCAGGATACCTGTCCTTGTTTCCACCCTCTGTAAGCTTTGTTTTGCATAGAGTCATGGAATCAGAATCATTTAGGTGGGCAAAGATCTTTAAGATCATTGACTCCAACTGTTAACCTAAAACTACCAAGTCCACCACAAAACCAGGTCCCTAAGTGCCTCCTCTACATTCCTTTTAAATACCTCCAGGGATGGTGACTCAGCCACTTCCCTGGGCAGCGTCTTCCAATGCTTGATAACCCTTTCGGTGAAGAAATCTTTCTTAATAGCCAATCTAAACCTCCCCTGGCGCAACTTGAGGCCATTTCCTCTTCTCCTATCACTTGTTACTTGGGAAGAGAGACCCACCTCATTACAACCTCCTTTTGGGGAGTTGTAGAGAGCAACCAGGTCTCCCCTCAGCCTCCTTTTCTCCACACTAAACAACCCCAGTTCCCTCAGCTGCTCCTCGTTAAGTCTTGTTCTCTAGGCCCTTCCCCAGCTTTGTTGCCCTTCTTTGGGCACACTCCAGCACCTCAGTGTCTTTCTTCTAGGGAGGGGCCCAAACTGGGCACAGGATTCCAGGTGCGGCCTCACCAGCGCCGAGTACAGGGGCACAATCACCTCCCTGCTCCTGCTGGCCACACTATTCCTGATACAAGCCAGGATGCTGTTGGCCTTCTTGGCCACCTGGACACACTGCTGGCTCATGTTCAGCTGGCTGTCGACCAACACCCCCAGGTCCTTTTCTGCCAGGCACCTTTCCAGCCACTCTTCCCCAAGCCTGTAGCATTGCATGGGGCTGTTGTGACCCAAGTGCAGAACCCGGCACTTGGCCTTGTTGAATCTGATGCAATTGTCAAGGAGAAAGTGCAAGAAAAGCATGAGGAGAAACAAAAGGAAATGGATGAGGAAAAGGAGAAGGACAAAAAGGTGAAGGAGGAGGAAAACATAGGATGAGGAGGAAAAGGAACAGGATGAGGAGGAGAAAGATTAGAAATGAGCAAGAGGAGGAAGAAGAAGGAGGAGGGGAGACAGGAGGATGAGGTGGAAGAGAAAGAAGAAGAGGAGGAGGAGGAATAAGAGGAAGAAAATTCTTAAGAAGAGTGGGAGAAGAAGGAAGAAGAGGAGGAAGAAAAGGATGATGAGGGGGAGAAAGAAAATGAGGAATATGAGGCAGGAGAAGATGAAGAGGAGGAGGAGGGTGAAGAATAGGAGGAGGAAGAGGAGGAAAGAGAAGGAGAAATAATAGGAGGAAGTAGAAGAAGAGGAGAAGGTGGAAAAGAACAAAAGGAACAGGAGGAGGAGGGTCAAGAACAGGAGGGTAAACAGGATAACAATAACAGGAAGCAAAGGAAGAAAAACAGAAGGAAATAGGAGGAAGAGGAGTTGGAGAAAGAGGAGGAGAAGGAGGGGTATAAGGAGAAGGACGATGAAGAACAAGAACAGGAGGAGGGTGAACACGCAGAGGATAAAAATGCAGAGGTGTATGAGGAGAAGGGGAGAAAGAGAAGGAGAACGAGGAAGAGGAAGAAGAGTTGGAGGAAGAGCTGGATGAAGACAAAAAGGAGGAGAAAGAAAAAGAAGAGGAGGAGGAAGAACTGTAGGAAGAACAGGATAAAGAACATGAGAAACAAGAAGAAGAAGAGGAAAACAAGAGCAGGAAGAGGAGGAGTAGGAGGAGGAACATAAAAAGGAAAAGAAGGGAACACAAGAGGAGGAGGACAAAGAACAGAAGGTAGAGGAGGAAGAAATGGAGGAAGAGAATGAACATGAGGAGGAGAAAGAGGAGGAGGAAGAAGAGCAGGAGATGGAAGAGAGGAAAGAAGAGAAGGTGGAGAAGAGGAGGAAGAGCACGATAAGGAGGAGGAGAATAAAAAAAGGATGATGAGGAAGAAATAAAGGAGGAGAAAGGAATAGAGGAGGAGAGGGACGAGGAGAAACGAGAACAGGAGGAGGAATAGGAAGAAAAGGAGGCAAAAGAACAGGAGGAGGAGGAATGGGAGGAGGAGGAGGAAGCACAAGATGAAGAGGACAAGGAGAAGGAGAAGGACAACGATGACGAAGAACCAGAGGAGGAGGAGAGGAGAACGAGGAAGAACAGGGAAGAGGAAAAGGAGGAGGAGGAGGAGGAGGAGGAAACCCCTCCAAATTCAGTCCAGAGCTTCAGCACATCAAAGTTCTTGGCTGGAGCACCTGCTGCATATGTTTGTCCATGGGGATTCACTAAATCCAAGCTTACTGGTGAAGCCACTACTCACAGGACTCATTCCACATCGTGACCATCACTCCTCTTGGGAACAAATGGGAAAGCTCTGCATGACAAAGGCTGTCAGGACGTGCTCCAGAAGTCCAGTAAAAGAAGATCCCCATCACCTAATTGCACAGAAATAATTCCAGCTCAATGAAAAGATTAATGACAATGAAACACACAGAACAGCATCTACCATCAAAACTCTTTCAGTCGTAGTTTTAACTGCCGCAGAGCTGCAGGCTGGCGACCTTACCATCACCGTCACAGGACCCCAAAAGAAATGCTAACTGGCAAACAGTAACTCTGCCCACAGCCCGTATCTCTCCAGCCTTCAGAGGCAGAATAGCTCAGCCCACAGCTCTGCAGGTACAGACCAGCCCAGGCTTACAGCCTGTGTCTGCCTACTCCATCATCTGCCCAGAAAGTCAAATCAGCGGCTCCCGTCACGCAGCTCCCCCTGCCCAGGGCTGGGGCTGGCAGCACAGACAGGCCTGCATTTTGGGAAAGCCTTGGGGCCCAGAGCAATTCCCGGGCAGCTCCCTCCCCGGGCAGGCCCAGCCCCCAGCAGAGCCCTGAGGGAGGGCAGGGCTGTGCACAGCCCTTGCGCTGCTGAGAGAACAGCCCCAGGGCCATGGCCCTTCTCGCAGGCCGTCTCTCCGCAGGCCCAGTGTCCCGGCGGGCTGAGGAGCCGCTGCGGGCTGGGGGGCAGCGGGCGCAGGGCAGCCCTGGGAGGAGAGGCGCGGGCTGCCTGTGCCCGCCTGGCAACAGCCACGCCATTGGCCACAGCTGAGCCAATGAGCGGAGCCGGAGGCGGCCTGTCAGTCCCAGGCAGCCTGGGGCGGGGCCGGAGGGGGCAGAGGCCGAGCAGCCTGAGGAGAAATGGGGGGGGGGGGGAGTGGGAAGAGGAGGAGGAGGAGGAGAAGGAGAAGGAGAAGGAGAAGGAGAAGGAGAAGGAGAAGGAGAAGGAGAAGGAGAAGGAGAAGGAGGAGCAGGAGCAGGAATCTCCGCGTGCGGGTGGGCCTGGGGACAGGGACCTGGAGCCCTCAGTGCCCTGGGCCCCAGCATGGCCCAGCTCCCCAGCCCAGCCCCGAGTGCTCAGCCCCAGGGCCAAGGCCACAGGCAGGGTCCGAGCGGCTCCTGCTGCTGCCCCGAGGGTCGCCAGCCCGCGCCCTGAGAGCTGGAGGTGGGTGTCTGATGTGCGCAGGGCAGGGGAAGGCGGAGTGGCCTCCTCTCCAAGAGACGGCTGCAGGCTGTGGAGCGGGCGTGCTGTGGTGGGGACAGAGCAGGTGCCTTTGCTGTCCCCAGGCCTTCACGTGGCTCTCCTGCTCATAGAATCATAGAATCATAGAATCGTCTAGGTTGGAAAAGACCTTTAAGATCATCCAGTCCAACCATTAACCTACACTACCAAGCTCACCTAAACCAATCAAGGGCATGGTCGGCTCCACCTCTGTTGACAGCCTTTGATAACTGGGGATTTGCAGACATGGAAGTTGTTTCTCCCTCCAGGTGCCTGGCAGCAGCCAGCAGCCGTCGGAGGCCTCCAAGAAGGACGGGGCGGCCATTGAGGACAGTGTCCCCGCTGCCAGCCCCCACCAGCATGCCCTGGCTCCACCAACCTGTGGAACTGCAATAAAACCCGAAGGTGAGGTTTGGGGGGTGGCAGAACCTGCAGGTGGGTGGCCAAGCTGAGGAAAGCCTGCATCGCCCCAGGGTTGGGTTGCCTTTGTTTGCTTTTTCAGCAGCGGTGACCACCCCAGCAGTCCCAGGGAAGCCCACGGATCTGTCCGAGCAGGGGCCAGATGCCTTTGGCAAGGCCCTCCCTGAGCAGGTAGAGGACACCACCACCAACTGTATGCTCACCTGGCTCAACACCACAGACAGCGAGGACACTGTCCCCGATGTCCCTGACAGCCCCAGCTTGACTGCCTTCCCCCACCAGCTCCCCAAGCTCTCCAAATGTGTTGCAGAGGGCGGCTGTCCCAAGGAGCAGGCGGTGGTGGCAGGGCTGGGGGACAGCAAGGACACCGTCCCCGATGACCCCGACTTGTCTGACTTCCTCCATGAGTTCCCCGAGCTCTCCCAGTACGTGGCAGAGGGCGGCTGCCCCAAGGAGCGAGCGGTGGCGGCGGGGCTGGGGGATGGCCAAGCGCCCTGCACCAGGCAGCAGGAGAGCGGGGTGAGAGAAATGGGAGAGGGATCAGGACAGGGGCAGAGAGGGGAAAGGGTGCGAGGGGAAAGGAAGGGGGGAGAGAAAGGGAGAGACAGGGGGAGAGAGCGGGACGCAGAGCAGGGGAAAGGATGGTATAGGAGGAGCGAGAGCTTCCCGTGCTGGCACCTTTGCGGTGGGAGAAATCGCTGGCTGCTTGCAGTGTCAGAACAGGGCTCTGCCCATCGTGAGAGTGACATGGGTGTTGGCAGTGTAAGGGGCTAAGCAAGCGCGGAACGCCACTGTTTGCAATCGGCAGAGCCCTGCTCCCACACTGCAAACGTCCAGCGATTTTTCCCACAGCAAACTGCCAGCACTCAAAGCTCTTGCTGCTCATCAGCTTTCGCTGTGTGTTGTTTCACAGCCAAACACACAGTGGCAGAGCGACAATGCTGTCAAGGCTCTACAAGAAACTTGGAGGACAAGATCAGAATTCAGAAAGGTGTTGGATAATCAGAGCCCTAGAGATTAGTCTGCTCTCCATGTGCGCTATGAGTAAGAGAGGAATCATTTTCCCCGGAAGCAGCAAGGGGGTTTGTGGGAGGACGGCCATTCTCACGGGAAGGATGGAAAAACACTGGCACAGGCTTACGGGGCCTCGCCTGCCCCTCCAGGCACTGGCATTCCTACTATGGTCCTCCAGGATGGGCTGCCTTGGGAAACAATGCAATGTCCTTTGTTCAGCCTGGTGCCTTCTTCCTCTTTCCAGGTACAAGCTTGAGACTGTGCCTAAAATGCCAACAGTGAAAGCAGACCTGACAGGACATGTGAAGGCCGCCCCAGAGCAGGGCTGGGGAAAAGGTGGTGGCAGTGGAAAGAAAGGTAAGGGACCAGCGGGTTGCTGGCACAGGGCTGTAGGTTTTCCTTCCTCCACGAGTGGAGGGGATTAGAGCTGAGGTTATCCCAGGATGCCTGGAAGAGGGAGAAGCACCTCCTGTGACTGTACCCGTCATGGTAAAGCTCCAGTGACCCACTGTGCAACAAGGTCTCAGAGCAGCCCTGCACCACAAATGGCCGCTGGGACTGCTGAAGGACACCTTCCCAGTGGCCTCCGCTCCCCAGCCTGGGCTGCAAACTGTGCAAAGCACTAACCCTGCTTCTACCCAGCATGTTCTCAGATGTCTCAGAAGCAATTCCTTTGGTGCAAACCTGCCCCAGCAGCAAATCTGTGTGCACGGGACCAATCCAGAAATGCAAGAGCCGCCTCCTCTTTTGCTAAATGATTCCCCTCCCCAGAATGAGTCCTGCAGACCACGAGTATCTCCCAGGGAACCCCCCATTTCAGCACAGGGAATCCTGGTGCACTGTAGGCATGAGGAGCTGGAGAAAAAAAACTGTCGAAAAGGCCTGAGACCTCCCAGGAAGCATGGCTTTCATCCAAAGGGATGAGAAGGACCACCTTCATCAGTGTTACCACAGGCTTGAGCACACCTGCACGTCACTCTTGCTGGAACTGGGACACAATAGGTACCTCGTTCCCAGAACACCACCAAGATGCTCTTCTGAAGACTTGTCTCATTTCCTGTTTCTAGAGGCTCTTGCCGAGAAGTGTCTCCTTCGTCAAGCAAGGCTTTCTCCGAAGCAGTTACCTGCAATGACTGTAAGGCCAGAGCAGGGCCAGAAAGCTGAGAGGAGTGAGCCTCGTGCCAGGTGAGACGCTTGCATAAACGGATGAGGGTGACCCTGTGATCTTGCCTCTGTCTTTCGGACCACTGGGCAGACTCCAGTGCACTGACCTGCAGGGCGTAGCAGTATGTCCGGGCATCAGACCCTGTTCCTCTTGTTGCTCCAGCAAGAGAGGGCCTAGACCTGGGCATCCAGAGTTTTAGTGGAGCTGTTGGGCACATCTGGGTCTGACGGCTTGGGGTCTTCTCCGTCTCTGTGGACTTGATCACAAGGAGGCCAGCAGAGCGCATTCTGCTGCAGAAGCAGGTGCGCCACTTGGAAGCACAAGATGCGGAATGAGCCCCTCGCGCACTCCTGCCAACGCACGCTGTTGTGTCTTTGCAGGCGGCTACCGCCCATCCAGGGGAGCTCCTTGAAGGAAAAGGAAGAGAAAAAGAAACTAACTCCTCTGGTCAAGCCCAGAACAATAGACTTCATTGCCAGAGCTCTTGAGAGGAGAGGAAAGGTACCTGACATGGGCTGCTGCAGTGAGCGTGTCATACTGGACGGTAGAGAAGCGCTGCTCCATGCATGCTGCTTCTCACAAGATTCTTCACCGTGTGTTCACGGGACCACTGAGCAGTTGCTTTGGTGCTTACTTGAAGCGAGGCGGGTTACTCTGCCATTTGAGAATATACTTTTCACTTCCATTGCTCTCCTGGAACACACCCAAAGACCTTGCTTGTGGATGTTTCTGTCAGCAGCGTAACTGCAAGGCTTGTCTGGCATAGCCAGATGCCAGGTGGTTTTTAGCCTGGTGGTTGCTCGCTTAGCTCCCTGGTCATTACAGACAGGCTCTTTGGTGGAGCCTGCAGGAACCTGGGAGCAAACCAGTGTGGACAGAAAGGCAGAAGAGAAGGGGCAGAAGGGAGGGTAGGAATGAAAAGAGCTCCGGCCTCTGCAGGCCAGACTAATGCTGCCTGCTGTTGCATTTTGGTCACCCTCCAGACAAAACGCTCAAAGAAGAAGGAGACGCTTCCAGAACACATCCAGAAATACTTGGACAAAGAGGAAAAGAAGAAAACAGACAAAAGAAGTAAAGGGCGAACCCTGCCAGGGACCAAAGCAAAGGCTAAGAGAGAGGAGGAGACGCCCAAAGCGAACACTGAGACACAAGAGGAGACGCAGGGGACCCAGGTACTTTGAATTCCTGCAGAAAAAGAGCCCCCTCTGGGTATGAGAGTCTCTTCCTATGCAGGAGTGCAAGTCCTCTGAGCAATTATTAGTCAGCCCTCCGACTAGCACGGAGTCGGGGGAGTGCAGCCCCGACCTCCTGGAGATGATGATGGAGGAGTGGCAAGAGGCCAGAGAAGAGCCACCCACGGTTGACAGGGACGATGCTGTCCCACCTAAGCGGTAAGAGTGCAGCGGCTGCAGCCAAGGCCTGGAAGAGTGGGGTGGTGCTGAGCCACCGGTGGTGGGTCAAGGAAGCCAACCCCTGAGGCATGGGGCCGCATAGAGCAGCCGGGGATTTCTCCAGCCATGGGAATGAGCAGGGTTAGAGCCCGATGGCAGGGGCCAGAGCAGGTGCTTGAAAATCCTCCTGCCTTGAAGGGGCTGTGGGGCCGAATGGGGCCATGCACGTGTGGGGCTGGGTGCGGGAAGAGGCAGGAGGGTGAGAGCTGAAGGGTCAGAGAGACGTTGTCCTTGCTGTTGCAGGAGCCTTTCCCCACGGACACACCAGGCCCTGCGGGAGGTGGTGACGTGCGTCCTGGGGCAGGTCGCCCGCAAGCGCAGGGGGCAGAGGGATGACCAGATGGATCTGCAGGACAAGCTCAAGTGGTAAATCTCTGCAGACACGGGCAGTTCTTCCTCTCGCACAGTGCCCTTCCTCCCGCTCCCCGCAGCTCTGGGAAAGAGAGGCGCTTTGCCTGGCACTGGCCTCTCAGCAGAGCCGCCTTCTGCAGCCACAGCAGCCCCGGCTACAGAGCGGTCTCCCTGTGCTCACACCGCTCCCTCCCGCTGTGTGTCTGCAGCGAGCTGGCAGTGCTGCAGCGGTGGCAGTCGGGGAAAGAGGCACGCAGCAGGCAACGACTGCGGGAAGCTGGACCCCAAGCTGCACCCCCTGCTGGTCCGGGGAAGAGGAGAGCAGGAGCGGTACGTGGCATGGGCTCCTGGAGGGACTGTGCCGTATCTGCCTGTAGAAAACACAGTTATACGGATGACATGCCTTACAAGACCCCTTACCATGTGCTTAGCTGAAGGCTGAAGCACTTCTCCTGGGCTTTCTCGAGAGGCAGCAGGTTGTTCTGTCCGTTTGGCAGACAGCCTTTGCTTCTGCCATCTCCAGAAACAGCCAAGGACTTGATTTGGTGGTGTTTGTAATGGTGACGGCACTGCCAGGCTTGTCTGGGATAGCAAGCAGCGGGGTTGCTTTCAGCCCCATGGCCGCTTGGCTCAGGGGTCATTGCAGAAAGGCTGTGCAGTGGGGCCTGTGAGGACTGTGAGCAAAGCAGGGCTGATGGAGGGGCTGAAAAGAAGGGGCAGGAGGGAGGGGGAGAGCTAAAATGCCCCAGCCCTGCGCCGGGGAGACTGACGCTGCCTGCTGCTGCATTGCCTGGCCCCATTAGTGGTTGAGAATTTCACCCTTCTCTTAGGCTTTTCCCCAAAAGAAGCCATGTTTGTTCACCTCCTCTGGAAGTCTTTTCTCTCGGGAGGCAGAGGGCAAAAGCAGGCCCCGGAAGGAACCAGGATTGCCCCGAGAGCTGCCTCACGCCCAGGCTTTGCAGCAGCCCGTGGCAGCACAGCACACACTGACCCAGGCTGTCCTTGCAACAAAGCCCCAGCTGCCCTGCTGGACTGCAAAAGCGGGAGGTTTCCTCCTGCTCTTCAGACGTGGCCACCTCTGGCATGCCCTGGCCTTGCACGTCCTTGCCCGGGAGCCAGGGCAGAAGTTTCCCTGGGGACAGGGAGGAGCTGTGCCCCCAGGAGCGCCCTGCCCCACCTCCTCTGTGCCCCCAGGCGTCCCCGGCTGCTTTTTAGCTGCACCTGCTAGTCCCTCTTGCCCCCTTTCACGCTGATGCTCTACTTTCTGATCTTTTGTCTGGTAGCTTTTCCCTTTATGGTCTCACCAGTTTCACCCCAGGCCAACTAGTTTTCTCCTTTCATGGTCTGCCGTCTCCAAGAGTTTCTCACTTTCTCAAGTGGTGAGTTGCACCTTGAGCCATGGTTGACGGAACCAAAAGTGAATGAGCGCTTCTGTAAGCAATGAGATGGCAGACACCATCAAAAAATGTCGATCCTCTCCACTGCACACCTTAGGAATCTTGAGAAACCTCTAAAGGCACAAATAAGGAGCAGCTTAGAAGCTGCTTGAATCAGTTTGGCTTGGTTTGGATCCCAGTGAGATCCATGTGTTTAGAGAAGACTTTTCTGAACGACTCCTCAGGTCCTCTGTCGCTTCAGCTGTAGGTGAAGGCATTACTTAAAGATGTTAAGGCAGTGTAGAAAAGAGAGAATATTTCTTTTGAGTTTCCTATTCTGAGAGCATCTGGTAGACCATACCCACTGTCAGAGTCCCACCAACAATTGTATCTCCAAACAGCGATCGGAGGAGCGGAGCAGGCGTAAACATCTTTTGCTTCCTGGTGCTGAGAGAGATTTTCAGAGTGGGGGAAAGGATGTAACTGTGACATGCCGGAAACCGTAGAGATGCGAAGAGAGCGTTACACAGAGCGGGAGAAGCAGGGGACTCCAGGGAGGTCCCGGGGCCGTGCCGGCACGTGTGAACACAGGGCTCTGGGATGAGCCGGACGGTACAGGAGGGTCCTGAGGGGACATAAGGGCAGATGGGGGCCTGGGGGCACCCCAAGAGGACCCATAGACCAATGGTGAGCTGGCTCCCTACCCCCCGCCGTGGACGCCCTGCCCCTCCCGGCCCGGGCGGCGGGTCACAGTGGGGCCCTTTGTGACGCCCCTCTGTGACACCCCACGGCACCATATATAGCCAGCATGGCCACGGCCCTGCAGTGTCTGACAAGACAGCAACGGGACAGCGCAGGAGCGTGGAGCTGGCGAGGGGACCCGGAGCGCAGCCCACGTCTTTTCCTGCCGCCCCCCGGCAGCCCCGCAGCACTGAGGCGTTTTCCTTAAGCTGTCCCCGCTCCTCCTCCACTTTCCTCCATTTTGCAGGATGGCGGAGAGACCCCCCAGCCGCCCCAGGGTGGCCTGGGAGCAGAAGGGGGCTCCCCAGGAGAGCAGCTCTCCACCGCAGCCCTACGAGGTGTCCATGGTCCAGCCGCTGCAGATCAGTGAGTGAGGGGCCCCCGGGACTGGCAGGGTCAGGGCCAGCGAGAGCAACTGGCTTCATGCTGGGATCCTCTTTCCACAGCACACCGGCAGCAGGGGTCCTGTGGGCCATGGGCCACGGCGGCACCTGAATGGCAGGGCTGCTCGGGGATGGGAGCCGGCCCCAGCACCGCCTCCCTCCTCAGCCGTGCCGAGCTTAAAGCTCTTTTCCCTGTTTGGGAAGCTTGTTGGCAAAGACGCTGTGTCCTACCGACTCTTCTGTGCTTCCCCTCCATGTAGGCAAGACGTTGCCAGAGGATAATCCGGAGCAGCCAGAGCCCCAAGCAGGATGGGATTCTGAGAGCACCTGGTTGCTTTCTTTGCTTGGCAGCAGCAACGTGACCATGGTAATGAGCTCCCCCCTTGCTGGGCCTCTTGTCCGTGGCATCGGCAGGAGGCTTGTGTGAGCAAAGGGACCCAGAATCAGTGGGGTTGGCATGGCCTCACTGTCCCTGGTGAGAGGGTTCCTGCCGTCCCCGAGCGGGGACTATCCGAGGGCAGCAATCCATCGTCCCAGCAGCAGTTCAGCCCTCCTGGCCACCAGCAAGCCCTGGTTCTCTGTAGGGCCATCACACGGTGCCCAGGACCCCCACCCTCTTCCCTCACCCTGGGGATCTTCTGCCCTGCAGAGACTGCAACCCCTGCTTCTGGCTTTCCTGCGGGCACTGCTGACAGCGCTGCCGGGCATCTCTCGCCAGAGCTGTTCACGCTGCTCAGCCAAGCAGCACTGTCAGGGTGCTCAGCGGGACATGTCTTCCCTCCCTCCCTTCCTCCTGTAGGTGTTTAGCGAATACCTCCAGCCTTCTCAGATGACAGACATTCTCCTTGTGGCCACTGAGGCCTTGACAGCAGATGACATCTGTGATAGGCAGATGGGCAGCAACATCCTGGACATGGCTGTGAGAGACCCTGCCTCCTGGCTGACAGATGTAAGTGCTCTGTAGCTGGACTGCCCTGCCCGTGAGGCCTGCCAGGCCTTGTTCTTCCTTTCTTCCTTAACCCAGCTCTCTCGGGCACCTGAAGCCGTTTCAAGGCAGCAGAGAGGGATGGGAAGGGCAGCAACCGTTTCAGTGGCAGCTTGGGAAATGGCTGCACTCCAGTGGCAGCACCATCCTCGCCTGCGTCCCCTCCAGGTGCCAAAGATCATGAGGTGCATCCACAAAAACGTGGAGTGCATCCACACGGTGCCAGCCCGTCGCAGCCTGGACTTACTCCTTCTCCTACTGATCGACCGGTGCCCCAGGGAGGTGGTCAGGAGCCTGTTGAAGATCTCTCCAACATGTGACAGGTACTGGCCCCGACAACCTTGAGGCCTTGTTCCCTGTGGGGAAAGGGGCCCAGACACTCTCTGGCTGCCAGACCCACGGAAAACTGCAGGACATCCTCGAGGAGCAGGGCCCTCCATCCCACCGTGCTTCCCGGCCCCAGTGGGTCAGCCGTGCCCGCAGCAGCCAAAGCTGGCCAAGCCAGAGCCCTGCCACGACGCCCCTCCCTACCCCATGGGGAACACCACCTCAGCCCCCTCCTGCCTGCGCGGGGAGGGCCCCCGGGCACCCCCAGTGATGGGGGCTGGCAGGGCCAGGGCTGCAGCACCTCCTGGGTCCTGAGAGGCTGGCCCGGGCATGGTGCAGTGGCCGAGGCAGCCCTGCTGACTGAGAGCTCTGGGTCTGCAGCGCTGCCCTGACCATGTGGGAGTTGATGATCTCTGCGCCTTGGGCTTTGAGGAGTGTCTTGACAGAGCTGCTCAGCGTGCTCCAGGACCAGCGGCTGCGCAAGGTGTTCCGCTGTGCTGCAGAGGACGCCTGCATCTATCCCTTGTCTGTGAGTGACCGTGCTCAGCTTCAGGGCTGTGCCTGGCTCCCCAGGGAAACGGGCACAGCCTCCTCCCCTTCTGTCTGCCTGCAAATGGCCACCTCCTCCAGTCCATACGGACACAGCCCCCTAGGGTCAGCAGGGACCTGCCCAGCACCAGCCAGACCCCATGCCAGACACTTGGGGCCACCCCGTGCTGTTTCGGCCCTGGTGAAAAAACACGAAGCCTGGCTCTTCCCAGGCAGCACTCCGCTTCCCCCTTGCCTGCGTCACCCTGCCCTACTCTGCAGCCTGGAAACTTGGGGCAGGAGCAGAGAAAGGGGCAGTAGCTGGGCCTGGGGCACAGGTGTGGCCGCTGTGCAGGCTGAGGGGGCTTCCAGGGTGGGGAGATGAGACACTTGCGTCGTGCCTCCTTTGTGCCAGCGCGGTGGCGGGAGCCCTGTGGGTTCTGCTGGTCTCTCACTGCTGTCTTCGTTTTAGCTGCTGGTCTGCGCTGACATTGAAACAGAGGAGTTTGCTGCCCTGTACAAGGCCCAGAGGTACCTGAGGCATCCACGCCCGGTGATGCTCTCGCTGGTGCTCAGGGGCCTCATCACGCTCTCAGAGACACCTGAGACGGTGAGCAGGGTGTAGTCAAGCAGAGCCAAGTTATCAGCCGGGGCCTGGGGCAGCGGGTAACGCGGTGGCTTGGCCTTGGCTGGGTCAGAATGTGGGGTGACAGCTCCAGTCACCCTCCCTGCTATGGAGGGGCCTGGTGGATGCCTGCGGAGCCCTCCAGGCACGGAGGTTTAGCAATCCATCTGCCCCTTGAGGCCGTTTGGAAAAGGGGGTGGCTGAGCAAGGGACACTGCTCTCCTGCGCTCCCTTCCCTTCCTTGCACTCCCCCTGCATCCCCACCAGTGGCCACTGCCTGCCAGGAGGCTGCTGCAGCAACTCCTGTGCCACCTGCTGGGAAGCCGGGCGGGAGGCTGGTGCTCAGCGGCCAGTGCATTTTTGCCAGGGTGGTCTTTCAGCACTTCACAATGAGGAAACTTTGTGTTTCATACAGGCAAGAAAAATCCTGGTCCTGCTGCCCGACATCATGGAGACCCTGCGGGATGTCAACACTGATGGCAAGATGAAGGCCCTGGTATTCCTCACGAACATGATTGGTCACCTGAAGAGGGAGGAGGCCAGCCTCATCGCTCTGCAGCTGGCAGAGAAGATTCTGCCCCTCTTTGATGATGTAAGGCTGCCGTGGGAGCCTGAGCCCTACAGTTGGGTGCTCTGCAGGGACAGCTGCCCTTCAGCCCAGCCCTGTGGGCAGCACTCTGGCAGGGCTCCCCTCCTCGCTCTTCTTGCGGGGCCTTTCAGGGCTCTGGGGCCGTTCAGCTGCAGCTGCGGATCTGGCCCACAGCTCCTCTGTTTAGGAGCCGACCCCAGAGCACCTCCCCTCATGCCAGCCACGCTAACGCCCTTGCTCACCGTGGGCAAGGAGCGGCTGTTGCTGACGTCCCCCTGTCCGCCTCCCTACCAGGAGTCCAGCCAGGTGCGGGAGCTCTCCATCAGCCTCTTCAAAGACCTGATGAAGACTGTGGTGGGGAGAAAGAAGAAGATGATGAAGAAGAAAGCGCAGGAGGTCCTGATCTCCCTGTTCCTCCACACGAATGACCAGGTCGAAAGCGTGGCCAAGGTGCAGTGACCAGCGACCACTGTGGTGGGGAAGGGTGTGCTGACACCACGGGGGTGGACCTGGGCATAGGGGGCAAGAGCTGCTGGACGTCAGAGTCTGGGAAAGTGTGTCACCTCAGCGTCCCACTGCTCCCCTCCTTCCCTGCACTGGTCCCACCACTGCCTTCCTCCTTCTGCCCTGCTGCCTGCTGCAGAGGTGGATGGGGAGCTGGGGTCCCTTCCCAGCCCCGCTCTCCCCATTCAGCCCTCCTCCAGTGCAGCCCGTCAGAAGGGTCCCTGCAGATCCAGCACGAGCCGGGCCGGAGAACCTGGCACAGACCTTCCCCAGACCTGCCCTGCCTGACCTGCCACACCTGTCCAGCAGGGCTCGGCCGTGCTGGCCCACGGCCACCGAACACACGAGTCCCTACAGACTTCCCAGCTATCCCTGCAGGTGTGGGAGGCCAGGGCTTTGAGCCCCAATCCCTGTGCAGGACTCCTGGGGGTCTCTGCAGGCAGTGGGGGTTCACGTCCGCTCTGATTCCTTCTCTTGCAGCCCTCTTGCCCTTGAGGAAAGACAGGAAAGACTCAACTCTCGGGCAGCTCCCTGGCAGCTCAGACCGTCTTTGTCCTGACAGGAGCCATACCAACATCCAAATGTTTGGGCCAGGGCACGTCCCAGCTCCCAGAGAGCAGGATGGCCCCAGGAACAAAGCCCTGCTCACCCAGCTCCCTCTGCATTGGGCCAGTGAACTTGGTCTGTGCAGAGGGGGGGCAGCACTTACAAGGGGTGGAGAGCCAGCCAGCTTGTTCCCCAGCCTGGGGCAGGGACAATGGTGGGAAGGGAGATGCAGCCAGTGGCGGACTGGCCCTGCATCCCGGGATCAAAGCTCTGCCCACCCGGAGCCTGGGTGTGAAGGATCTGGGGCAGCCCCGGCTGGGGAGCCAAGCGTGCTGCTGGGGGATGTCCATGGGAGGTGCTGCTGGCTCCATCCTGCCCCGGCGTCTCTGGGACTCTGGCCCTCGCTGCCTACAGCTCTGGGCCCACAGCTCCTTTGCCCTTCAGTCTGCCCCATCCCTGGCGGCAGCTCAGCAGCTCTTGAGGATCTCTGTTCTGCTGGCCGGCAGCACAAGATACCTGAGGTGGTGGCTGCCTCGTGTCCCTGCCCCGGGCACTGAGCCCAGTTCAGACTCTGTCCCCCGCTGCTTCTTCCCGTAAGGGGCTGGGAATGGCTTGGAGCCTGGCCAAGAGGAGGAGGATGCCAGGTCTCCTTCCCTGGGCTGCGGTGCCATCTCCCAGCCTCTGCTCCTCTGCAGGCCTCTAGGGACACCCTCCTCGCCTGTGCAGAGTTCCTGGGGCGGAGGAAGCTCAGCTACCTGGCCGAGACAGGTCAGACAGACCTGATTGGAGAGTGCTTGGTAAGGACGACCCCCAAGCCCCAGGGCTGGGGCTGGACGAGGGCTGCCCCATGTGCCCATGGGGAGGACTGTGCAGCTGTGCCTCGCCTGCCCTGCTCCAGCCCGGAGCCCACAGCCTGGAGCTGCATCCTCCTTCCCTGCCCTCAAGCACGGAGCCCCCAAGGGCTCTTCTCCACGCCCCTCTCCCTTCCCTGCCCCCAGGGTGCTGAAGGAGACCGTGGCACTTGTAAGCCCTGGCAGTGGGACAGAGGGGTCTCGGCACCCCTGGGGCCTCCCTCCTGTGCCTGCGGCTGTCTCTGAACCTCAGCCCCACAGGGCTCCTGACTGGGAGACGGGAATCACGGGGAGGGAAGGGGGGTGCTGGTAGGAGGGAGTACTCCAGGCGTGCGGTGAGGGTCTGTGCCAGCCCTGTGCCCTTGTGCTCTCTCCAGCTACTGCACAACAGGAGCAGGGTGGAAGAATGTGTGCGTCAGAGCCTGCAGTACCTGAAGAACACTCAGGCCACCTTGCGAGAGGCAGCCGTCAGGTTCATCAGTGAGTTACAGCCCCTGGGGACCCACTTCTGGCAGCCTGGCCCCAGTCCCCGCCACAGCACTGGCAGCACTTGGCAGCAAGGGGCAGCCCTGTGGCTCCCAGAGCCCCGGCTGCCCCGTGCAGAGCCCACCACACAGGTGGGCTTGCTGGGAGCCTTGTCCAGTCCCACCGCCCTCGGGTGGGGTCAGCCCTGCTGGGGGAGGGGAGGGTGCGCAGCCAAGCTGGCAGGGCCAGGGGCTGTGCTGCTGGTTGTGCGCGAGGGAGCAGAGGTCTGACAGGAGCTCTGTGCTTAGGGCTTGCCGCACGGCACCGGAGGAAGCTGAGCAAGAAGGGTCTGTTGGATACCTGCAACGGTGAGTAGGGGCAGCGCTGTGCTGGCCAGGGCTAGTGGGGCAGCGGACAGAGCCTGGGCAGGGTGCTGCCATGCCTGGCCCTGCTCCAGGAAAATGCTTCACCGGGCAGAGGAATGTGCCAGGGGCACAAGGGGCATTCCTGTGCAGCAGCTTGCAGCTGGTCTGTTTGTCTCACCTGCTCCTCCTGGCCAGGGAACGAGATGGGTGGGGCTGGCATGGTCTGGAGGGGACTCCTGGGGGTCTCTGCAGGCAGTGGGGGTTCACGTCCGCTCTGATTCCTTCTCTTGCAGCCCTCCTGCCCTTGAGGAAAGACGCTGAACGCTCGGTCAGCTCCCTGGCAGCTCAGACTGTCTTTGACCTGACAGAACCGATACCAACATCAAGATGGAGCCTGCGGTCGCTGTGCTGCTGGCCCTGCTGAGCCTTTGAGAGAGTAAATTCTCCTCTCGAAAATGGCCGTATTTGAATAATGTAGTTTGTTTGTTTTTTAATAAAGCTGGAACAAAAGGCCCAGTCCCATGGTGTCCTTCTCGTGGGGACCACCCTGAGTGTGCTGAGCAGACAGTGTCATTCCTGGCCTCTGGTGGTGCCTGCAGGACAGCACACCCGGACCCAGGGTGTCCTTGCAGCAAAGCCCCAGCTGCCCCGCTAGACCGTAACACGCAGAGGGGAGGAGGAGAGAAGCTTTAGCCCAGCCTGCCCCTCCTGAGACATCTCGGGGCACGAAAAGGCACCCGCGCTCTGCCAAGCTGGCGAGTCGTCATTTGTGCCACCGTCAAAGTCCTTCTCTTGTACTGGGGAGCTGTGCTGGGTTTGCCTGACAGAGAGTTAATTTTCTTCATAGGAGCTAGTATGGGGCTCTGGTTTGGGTTTGTGCTGAAAACCGCGTTGATAACACAGGGATGTTTTTGTTATTGCTGAGCAGTGCTTACACAGAGTCACGGCGTTTTCTGCTTCTCGCACCACCCTGCCAGCAAGTAAGCGTCAGAACCAAGAGGTGCCCCTTGTTTTCAGGGTCCAAAGCGTCATTTTTAGCGCCTAGCCCACCCTTTCGATGCCCAAAGCCTCCTTTTTCGGGCTGAAATCCCCATTTTTCAGGGGCCCAACCTGTCTTTTATGACCCACAGCCTTTCCTTAGCGCCCACAGTTCATTCTGAAGGCCTAAACCCTAAAGGCGCAGCCAGCCGCCTGGCAACGTCTGCCCACAAGTCTGCGGGGAGCCAGTGGAGCCAGGACAGCCAATCGCATTTGAGGAGGCGGGGGCAAGGCAGGTGATTGATGTGTAAGCAGGCAGCCAACCAGAGGAAACATCCCCGCAGGGTAGGGGTGGGCCCCAAATGAGGGCAGAGTGCCAGCCCAGGTGTCCAATCAGAGGTCAGACCTCAGCTGAAGGGCAGGCACCGCGGCCCAGCAGCCTGAGCACCTGGGCCCAATCAGAGGCAGCATCACCTCAGGGGAGGAGGCTGACAGCCCTCCCAGCCAATGCCGGCGAAGACCGAGCTGAGGCGGCGGCCACCTCTGCCCCCGTCTGCCCCCTGCTGTCGCCAGCGCCCAGCCCTGCCAGAGGGCCGCTGTCCTCACCTGCGAGTCCCTGCGTGGCCAAGGCAGGGGAGAGTGGTGGCACTTTGTCCCCCAGCCTCATGTGTAGAGTCCAGAGGTTTTATTGGAGGGTCGAGAGCCTTACCTTCAGGTCCCAGCGCCTCATTTGCAGGCTACAAACCCTCATTTGTGAGTTCCACCCCCGCCTTTTCGGGTTCAACGAGTCATTTTAAGGTCCCAGAGCATCATTTTGAAGGCCCCCAAGTCTGATTTTGGAGGTCCAAAGCCTCAGTTGTAGAGGCCAAAGCCTTATTTGTAGGCTCAGAGGGGTTTTTTTTTAGCTCCCAAAAGCTCCTTTTCAGGGACCAAAGCCTCATTTTTAGGATTCAGTCCACAATATGGAGGGCCCAAAGCCTCATTTGGAGCCTGCAAAGACCGATTTTTTGGCGGGCAAAGCCTTAGTGTTTGGTACCAAAGCAGCATTTTAGGGCACAAAACCTGATTTCCTTTCCAAAGCCCCATTTTTAAGGCCCGAACCCCCCTTCTGAGGGTCCAAACCCTTCTTTTACAAACCCCTCTAAGCCTCCACTGGGGTGCCCAAAGCCCTATTGTAGGTAGGGACTGAAGCTTCATTTCTTGGGGCCTTAGAGGAACCAAGAGGTTCCCCTCCTTTGCAGGTCGAAAGCCTCCTTTGTAGCACCTGCCCATCCTTTCCAGTGCCCAAAGTCTCATGTTTAAGGCCCAAATCCTCATCTTTAGGGTCCCGACCTGTCTTTTATTACCCGGAGCCTTTTTTTAAGGCCCACAGTTTCATTTTGAGGGTCTCACCCCTCAGTTGTCGGGCAGAAAGCCTCTTTTTAGGCTCCAAAGCTACATCTACAGTGTACAAAGCATCATGCTTAGTTTCCAAAGTCTTAGTTTTGGCTTCCAAAGCCTCATTTTAGGCTCCAAAGCCTCATTTTTATTGTCCAAACTGTTATGGGTTTTCGCACGCAGGCCACTGTAGCGGGGTCCAACCCTAGGATCCCGCTGAAAATGCAAGGTCTGAGTGAAGGCTTCCAGTTACTCTTTTGCTAGTTCTCAGGTTATAGCTCCATGCGCTCTGGTTTGAAAATTGGAAAAGGGGCTCCTTGCTCACCAGCACCATCATATGCCCGTTCCTTCCTCAGTCAGTGGGGGGCCGGCAGCAAGCAGGCGGGTTCTGTGGGAGCACAGGGTCTGCCTCGTGGGTCTAAGGTAACTCTGGGGAGGTGTGTCAGGGCACCACATGGGCAGTGGATTTCTTTCTTTCTGGGATCTTGGCATTGCTGTCTTTTCCCTCCCACGCTGCAACTTTCTTCACAGCCGCAACACTGCTCCCTCTCAAAGCATCCCACCTGGACCCATCCCATTTGTCCGCCTTTGGCCCTTCTGCCTTTGCAGCCCTCCAGGAGAGCCAGCCTTTGGGAGGCCCTTAGCTGTCCCCTCACAGAGCAGAAGGGGGGTTCACCACTGTTCTGGTCCTTTCAGGAGGAAAGGGCAGGACCTTCTCCAGAGGACAGCAGCTCCTCTGCAACAGCCGGCACCAGCCAGCTAACCTGGGCAGGTGCATGGGAGGCATCTGCAGGCTGGCCATGCCCCATCTGGCCAGGCAGGCTCAACATCGCATCCTACGTGGGCTTCTGCTTGCATCGCTGCTTCTGCGGCTGTGTAAGGCTGGTGTCCATAAAGAAAGCTGCATGCCCGGTCTGCTGTCAGCCATTTGACTGTGTGCTGCACACCCTGCCGGAAGAAAAGAAGAAAGAGGAGCACGGATTCAAGCCCTTCTTCCCGCTGCCAGAGGAACGGTGCCAGGGAGAGGGCCCAGAGCAGATCCCTGTAACAGGGCAATGATTTCCGCAGCAGGTTTGTGGACACTACGGACTATGGCCACTCAGCAGGGAGGAGGAGAAGAACTGGTCCTCCAAGTTGTGACCACGCTCCCAGGGATGCCACAGCTCCCGGGCTCTCCAGCAACAGCTCCCAGTCATCTCCCACACCCGGGGCTGCTTGGGAGCAAACCCTGCTGAGGCAGAGAGCGCAGAGCAGATCCTTGTGGTGGGGCTATGATCTCCACAGCCAGTTTGTGGACACCACGGACTATGACTCCTCAGCAGGCAGGAGGAGGAAGAGGGTTTCAGCACTCCAGAGGTGCATGTCAGAAAAACACTCAGGGCACTTGGGTGGTGATGGGGGCAGATTGCAACCCTGGATGGGGGGGGGGGGGGGGGGCACATCATCTGACTCCTGCAATGCTGGAGAGGAAGAACAGGAGGAAGAATCCAGGAAACACCAAAACTGCCCCCAGCAGGGACCAAGGATCACAAAGGGCTCCAGCAGCCCACCCTGTCCCTCCTCCCAGTGCTGCCTCTGGCCAGTAGGAGCTCAGAGAGAACTTAACAGTCAGAAAAGCCAGAGCCAGAATTAAAACCACTTTGCCTTCCACGTGTGATTTATGTGGTGTTTTCTTCTCTGTAGGTTTTGGGGCAATTGGTGGAAATACCCTGTGTGGGAGATTTATGTTATGTTATGTTATGGATTTTGACAGCTGTGTGCTTGCATGTGCCCATCTTGCAACCTCTTCTTTTAAATACGGTGTTCAAGTCCCTTGAGTGGAAATGGGCTGGATGAGGCGGCAGCAAGCAGAACTGAAAAGCGGCTGAACAGCTGGGCCCAGGGGGTGCTGCTCAGTGGCACCGAGTCTAGTGCGAAGCCAGTAAGTAGGACTGTCACCCAGGGGTCAGTACTGGGTCCGACCCTGTTTAACATCTTCCTTAATTCATGGTCTGGATGATGGGGCAGAGTGCGCCCTCAGCAAGTTGGCAGATGACACCAGCCTGGGAGGGGTGGCACTTTAGGCCAGGGGGTCATTGTGCTGCCACCCTGAGGCACCTGGGCCGGCTGGAGAGATGGTCTGAGCAGGACCCCATGCAGTTCAGCAAGGGGAAGTGCAAAGGGTGCTGTGTGGGTGATGAGCAGTGGCACAGGCTGCCCAGGGAGCTTGTGGAGTCTCCATCCTTTGAGATGTTCCACAGCCCTCTGGACATGGTCATGGACAACTGGCTGCAGGTGGCCCTGCTTGAGCAGGGGGTTGACCAGGTGACTTCGCTCTCCAGGTGACCTCCCGGCCAGCCTCATATAGCCTGTGATTCTGTGAAATGGATGTGTAGAAGAGGATCCAGCCACCAACACTGTCGCTCTCAGGTTGCCATCGATAGCTCCACCAGGAAGCTGCAGCCCATGGAGAGGACGTCAGGCCAGAGCAGGCTCCTGGCAGGAGCTGCGGCCCCTGGAGAGGAGCCCAGGCAGCAGCAGGTTCTCTGGGTGTAGCTGCAGCCCGTGGGGCCCAGGCGGGAGCAGGGGAGCGGCGTGAGGAGCAAGGGGCGGCAGAGACAAGGCGCTGTGGGCTGGCTGCAGCCCCGTTCCCTGTTGCCCTGCACTGCTCAGGGGGAGAGGAGGCTGCAGAGTCAGGAAGGGAGGAGAGGCAGAGCCTGGGTAGAGCGGGGCTGGGGGAAAGTGTTGCGGCCTGTCAGTCAAAGGCTCATCTTGCCAGCGCTACTCACGGCGGCAGAGAGAGCAGTCTGATCCTGCTGAGCGTAGGGTTGCTCTCCCGCCTTGCTCCCCCTTGGCCTGGTGCAGCTCGACACGCTGCTGCCACACGCAGGCCAGGCAGTTTGCCTGTTAAGCGCTGTGGCCAGCTGCCGCGGGGGAATGGGGAAATGTCTCTGCTCCGTGCTGCTGTGGGAGCTGAGCTCAGCCTTGGTATTGAGGGTGGAGAGTGGGTGCTCTGCAGACAGCTAAAGGCAGGCCTGGCTGTGCATCTGCTTTGCTGCTCTCCAGGTCCTCATGAGTCTGTGGAGCCCTCAAAGACCAGGAATGAGAAGTGTGCAGCTCCAGCATATGCCACCTGTGGATGTCCCAAGGCAATCACGGAGATCATGCCTGCACCAAGTGAGTAACAGCTCTCCAGCTGTTTCTTCAGACAAGGAGAGCATGCTTTCATTTTGCCCTGTGTTAGTGGGTGTCGTGGTTTAGCCCCAGCCAGCAGCTCAGCACCACGCAGCCGCTCACTCACTCCCCCTGCCCCGATGGGATGGGGGAGAGAACTGGAGGAGTAAGAGTGAGAAACACTCCTGGGTTGAGATAAGAACAGTTTAATAATTGAAATAAAGTAAAATAGTAATGATAATAATAACAATATAATAATGATAATGATGATAATAATATACAAAGCAAGTGATGCCCAATGCAATTGCTCACCACCCGCCGACCGATACCCAGACAGTTCCTGAGCAGCGATCGCTGCTCCCCAGCCAACCCCCCCGCCAGTTTCTATACTGAGCATGACATCATATGGTATGGAATAGCCCTTTGGTCAGTTTGGATCAACTATTCTGGCTGTGCCCCCTCCCAGTTTCTTGTTCACCTGGCAGAGCACGGGAAGCTGAAAAGTCCTTGACTAGCATAAGCAGTACTTAGCAACAACTAAACCATCAGTGTGTTATCAGCATTCTTCTCCTACTAAATCCAAAACACAGCACTATGCCTGCTACTAGGAAGAAAATTAACTCTATCCCAGCTGAAACCAGGACAGTGATGCAGGGGACCGTGTCAGGGGAAGAGGACGGCTGCTGCTGCTGTGGCGGGAGAAGGCCAGAGCAGCCCAGCTGCCCAAAGGGCTGCGAGCCCAGCCCCAGCAGCCCAGAGGAGGTGGGGCACGGTGCTCCTGGGGGCACAGCTCCTCCATGTCCCCAGGGAAATTTCTGCCCTGGCTCCTGGGCAAGGATGTGCAAGGCCAGGGCATGCCAGAGGTGGCCACGTCTGAAGAGCAGGAGGAAACCTCCCGCTTTTGCAGTCCAGCAGGGCAGCTGGGGCTTTGTTGCAAGGACAGCCTGGGTCAGTGTGTGCTGTGCTGCCACGGGCTGCTGCAAAGCCTGGGCGTGAGGCAGCTCTCGGGGCAATCCTGGTTCCTTCTGGGGCCTGCTTTTGCCCTCTGCCTCCCAAGAGAAAAGACTTCCAGAGGAGGTGAACAAACATGGCTTCTTTTGGGGGAAAGCCTAAGAGAAGGGTGAAATTCTCAACCGCTAATGGGGCCAGGGTGTTCTGAGGGGTGAGCTGCCCTGCGCACAGCGGTAGAGGCCCGGAACAGCGCTGTCCGCTCGGCACGCTCAGGATGGTTCCCGTGTGAAGGAAGGACGCCATGGCCTTGGGCTTGTGCTTCCAGCTTTAATCCAAAAGAGCCGTTGTCTTGAGGAGAGCTTCACTTCTGCCTGGCTGTGCAGGGCCAGCAGCACAGCGCCCACAGGCTCCGCCCCGCTGTTGGCTGCTCCCTTGGAGCTCTCAGGATCAGCAGGGTCTGAGCTGCCAGGGACGAGAGCGAGGGCTCGGCGTCTTTCTCCAAAAGCTGGAGGGCTGCAACAGAAGGAAAGAGAACAGAGCTGAAACCCACCTATCTGCAGAGACCCCGCGGCATCCCCTCCAGACCATGCCAGCCCCAGCCATGCCTTTCCCTGGCCAGGAGGAGCAGGTGGGACACATGGATGAGCTGGAAGGTGCTGCTCAGGAATGCCCCGGAGGTGTTCCTCTGCCCTGAAAGCGTTTCCCTGGAGCAGGGCGAGGCATAGCAGCAGCACACTGCCCAGGCCCTGTGGGCCTGCCCCACCAGCCCCAGCACACACAGCACTGCCCCTGCTCACCGCTGCAGATCTCAGACAGCTTCTCCTCGCTGTTGTCCCTCAGGTGCTGCGCGGCAAGCCCTAGGCACAGAGCTGCGTCAGACCTCCCGCTCCCCAGCATGCTCCCAGCAGCGCAGCTCCCGGCTCTGCCGGTTTGGCTGCATACCCTCCTCCCCCTCAGCAGGGTGAGCCCAGGGAAGGACAGTAGGCGAGGGCAGGTGGGACTGAGCAAGGCTGCCAGCAAGGCCAGCTGCGTGGGCAGGGCTGGGAGAGGGAGGCACAGAGCCCCTGGCTGCCCAGGCCCTGCACGGGGCAGTTGGGGCTGTGGCAGCCGCAGGGCTGCCCCTTGCTGCCAGTGCAGCGGCTGGGGCTGGGGCCAGGCTGCCAAAAGAGGGACCCCATGGGGCACAGGGGCTGTGGCTCACCAATGAAGCTCACGGCTGCCTCTCGCAAGGTGACCTGAGCATCCGTCAGGTATGGCAGGCTCTGACTCAGGTATTCTTCAACTCTGCTCCTGTCCTGCAGCAGCTGGAGAGAGCACAAGGGCATGGGGCTGAGGTTGAGAGGCAGGCGCAGGCAGAGCGGGCTCTGCAGGCCCTGAGAGCCTCTGAGCCAGGGCGCAGCTGGGCTTGCAACATGCTGAGGATGGGGAGGGGAGAGGGGCGTGGAGAAGAGCCCTTGGGGGGCTCTGTGCCTGAGGGCAGGGAAGGAGGATGCAGCTCCAGGCTGTGGGCTCTGGGCTGGAGCAGGGCAGGCGAGGCAGAGCTGCACAGGGGGCAGCCCTTGTCCAGCACGGGCCCTGGGGCTTGGGGGTTGTCCTCACCAAGCACTCCCCAATTCTGCATGCCTGCTGGGTCTTGGTCAGGTGCTTGAGCTGTTTCCACTTGAGCAGCTTTGCAGCGACGAGGAGGGCTTCCCGAGAGGCCTGCAGAGGGGGACAGGGATTGGGGGGCTTGTGGAGAGGGATTGGGGCTCAAAGGCCTGGCCTCCAAGACCTGCAGGGGCAGCTGGGAAGCCTCTAGGGCCTCTCATGTTCAGGCCTTGGTGGCCATGGGCTGCTGCTGAGCCCGGCTTGACCAGGTAGGGCAGGTGTGGGAAATGTCCGTGGCAGCTTCTGCGCCCCTCCTCACGCTGGGGATGGCGGGAGCCTTCCTCTGGGGTGTGCTGGAGGAGGGCGGAATGGGGGGAGCGGGGATGGCAGGGGACCCCACCTCCCCGTCCTCCTCTGCAGCAGGAGGCACAGAGGGAGGAGGAAGGCAGTGGGGGGAGCGGTGCAGGCAAGGAGGGGAGCTCTGCCCAGAGTCCAACTGCCAGCAGCCCTTGCCCCTCCCTGATGCCCAGGCCACCCCTGTGGTGTCAGCACGCCCTTCTCCGCATGGCCGCTGGGGCCTGAAATCTGTACCTCGGCCACGCTCTCGGTCCGGTCACTCATGTGGAAGAGCAGTGGGAGCAGGCTTCTCTGCACGCTCTTCTTCAGCTGCCGCTTGTCGTTCCCCACCGCCATCTGCATGACATCTTTGAAGAGGCAGATGGAGAGCTCTCGCAGCTGGCTGGACTCCTGCTAGGGAGGAGGACAGGAGGACTTTAGCAACAGGCGCTCCCTGAGCAAGGGCGTGAGCATGGCTGATGTGAGGGGGGCTGCTTTGGAGTCAGGTTCTGCACACAGGAGCTGTGGGCCAGATCTGCAGCCGTGGCTGAATGGCCCCAGGGGGCTCAGGTCGCCCGGAGGCATCAAGCTGTGAGGGAGAAGGCGTGTGGGGCTGCAGAGCCCAGAAGCCATCCCCACGAGAGCCCAGGGGCGTGAGGAGGGGAAGAGCCCTGGCCAAGGGCTGCCGCAGGGCTGGGCTGCCGGGCAGTTGTCCTTGCGGAGGGCCCATCAGTGGGGCTCAGGCTCCCACAGCAGCCTTACGTCATCAAAGAGCGGCAGGAGCTTCTCCGCCAGCTGCAGAGCGGTGAGGCTGGCCTCCTTCCTCTTCATATGGCCCATGACGTTTCTGAAGACAAGCAGGGCCTTCCTCTTGTTGTCAGTGCTGGCATTCTGCTGGCTCTCCAGGATGTCCGGCAGCAGGACCAGCATCTTTCTCGCCTGTGTGAAGCACAGAATTTCCTGGTTGCAAAGCGGTGAAAGACCACCCTGGCAAAAGTGCTCTGGCCACTAAGCAGCAGCCTCCCGTCGGGCTTCCTGGCAGGGCAGGCGGCACAGGAATCCCTGCAGCAGCCTCCTGGCAGGCGGTGGCCATGGGTGCGCTGATGGGGACACGGGGATAGCAGCGGGGAGGGAAGTTAGGGCAGGAGAAGAAAGGCTGCGTGTCCCCTGCTCAGCCACCCCCTTTCCCGACTGGCCCAAACGGGCACAGGGGTTGGTAACCCTCTGGGCCTGGAAAGCTCCCCAGGCAGCCACCAGGCCCCTCCGTGGCAGCGCTCTGCGGACCCCCACGGCTTGTGCACCGCAGGGTGCGGGGAAGGGCAGCGATCTCCAAGCTGGCAACGAGCGGGCTGTGACCCCTTCGTGAGAGAGGCCCGCTGCCCCAGGCCCCAGAGGCAGCCTGTAGCATCGTCTGTACCTCATCGTCCCCCTCTCAGCAGGACGCTTCTTCTGGGGACAGCGCTCCCGCCACCGAGGCACTTTGGCGCTGGCTGCCTCGGTGCGCAGCAGAAACTCCTGCCTGACAGCGCGGGGATGCGCCAGGAGCAAGAGCTCCTGCAGCTGGCTGAGGGAGCCTTGCTCCTTGCGCTGCAGCGGCAAGGTGCGAGCCTGAAGGACCCTGTGGCCCGGGAAGGGGACAGCGAGGGCATTTGGAGCTGCCACCCCACCTCCTGACTGCCAGCCCAGGCCAAGCCCCTGTGCGTGTTACCCGCTGCCCCAGCCCCACGCTGCCAATGTGGGGCTTCACTTGACTCTGCCCTGCTCACCATCTCAGGTCTCTGCGACAGCGTGAGGAGGCCTCTGAGCACCAGCGAGAGCAGCACCAGGCTTGGCCGCCTCAGGTACCTGTGGACTTTGTACAGGCCAGCAAAGTCCTCTGATTTAATGTTGCCGGAGGCCAGCAGCTGAAACAAAGGCGGCAGTGAGAGACTGGCAGAGCCCGCAGGGCTCCCCGCACCGTGCGGCTCCTGGTTCCCCCTGGCAGCTCAGGGCAAGGGCAGCGGGGCCAGACAGCCTGTCCTGGGGGCAGCTGTGCCCGCGGAGGGCCGCTTGGCACCCCCGTGCCCTGCGCCTCGCCGCACACCACGTGGTCGTCTGTGCCGGCTCCTCCTGTCCTCTGAGCATCGGCAGCCTCTTGCTCTGACGCCTCTGAGGAGCGCTGGAAGAGCAAGAGCTGCCACAAAGGAGGCACGAGACGCCAGTGGTGAGGAGTGTCTCCTGTCCCCAACCTTGCAGCCCACTCAGCCTGTGCAGAGGCCATGGCCTCGTCTCTGCCCCTGCCCCGAGGCAGCCCTTGCCCTTGCCCTTGCCCTGGCCCTGCCCCAGGTTTCCAGTGTGCAGAGCAGGGCGGGGGGATGCAGGCAGCGGGGAAGCAGAGCACTGCCTGGGCAGGCAGGGGCTGCCTGGGCTTTGTGCCTGTGCACCGGGCCCCAAGCAGTTTGGGGTGGCCCTGCGTGGCTCGCCCAGGGGAACCTGGCGCTGGGCAGGTCCCCGCTGGCCCTAAGGGGCTGTGCCCGTATGTCCTGGAGGAGGTGACCATTTGCGGGCAGATGGGAGGGGAGAGGGCCGTGCCTGTTTTCCTGGAGAGGCAGGCACAGCCCTGAGGCTGAGCAAGGACTGGTCTGGTCACTCACAGCCAAGTGCGGGATGCAGGCGTCCTCTGTGTTGGAGCCGAACATCCTGCGCAGCCGCTGGTCCTCGAGCCTGTTGAGCAGCTCCCTCAAGACCTTCACCAGCGTGTGCGGCTGGGAAAGCATCACATCCCACATGGCCAGAGCAGGACTGCGGGCCCAGAGCGCTCTGTCAGCAGGGCTGCCTCGGCCACCACACTGTGCCCGGGCCAGCCCCGCCGGACCCAGGCTGTGCTGCAGCCGCGGCCCTTCCCGCCCCCTGGCTTGGAGTGCCCGGGTCCCTGCCTGGGCAAGGAGGAGGGGGCTGAGAGAGTGTTCCCCATGGGGCAGGGAGGAACCTCGTGGCGGGGCTCTGGGCTGGCTTGGCCAGCTTTGGCTACTGCGGGCCTGGCCGCCCCGCCAGGGCTGGAAAGCGTGGTGGCGTGGAGGGCCCTGCTCCTCGGGGATGCCCTGCACTTTTCTGTGGGTCTGGCAGGCAAAGTCTTTTGGGGTCAGCACCTGTCGCATGACGACGGAGAGAGCTTCAGGAGGCTTGTGACCACTTCCCTGGGGCACTGGTCAGTCATCAGGAGAAGCAGCAAGTCCAAGCTGTGCCGGGCTGACACCGTGCAGATGCACTGCATGTTTTCATAGATGCCCCTCACGATGTTTGGCACCTGGAGGGCACACAGGTGAGGATGGTGCTGCCACTGGAGCGCAGCCATTTCCTCAGCTGCCTCTGAAAGTGCTGGCCTTGCCATCCTACTCTGCTGGCTTAAAATGGCTTCAAGGTGCCTGAGGCGCCTGGGTTAGGGAGGGAGGGATGGAGGGAGGAACAACGCCTGAAAGGGCTCAAGGGCAGGGCAGGGCAGCCACAGGCCTCTTACCTCTGTCAGCCAGGAGGCAGGTTCTCTCATGGCCACAGCCAGGATGCTGCTCACCTCCTCCTTGTCGTAGATGCTTGAGTCTCTCATGGCCTCAATGGCCATGAGGACGATGCCTGTCCTCTCCGAAGGCTGGAGGTACTTTCCAAACGCCTGCGGGAGGGAGGGAGGGAGGAAGGAAGGCAGGGAAGAGCTGTCACACCGAGTGCCCTGATGGCGCTGCTTAGCTGAGCAGTGAGAGCAGCTCTGGCCAGAGATGGCCTGGCAGTGCTGGCAGCAGTGCCCGCAGGAAAGCTGGAAGCAGGGGCTGCAGTCAGTGCGTGGTGGAGGAAGAGAAGAGAGGGCCCTCAGGGGGAGGCAGGAGGGTTGGGGTGGTGGGCACAGCGTGCTGGCCCTACAGAGGAGCAGGGCTTGCTGGCGGCCAGGAAGGCTGGAGCTGCTGCTGGGGCACTGCAGTGCAGCCCTTTGTAGTCCCTGCTCGGGGACAGCAGCAACCCTCTCCCCAGGGACACTGGGGCCATGCCAAGCCCGCTGATTCTGGATGCCTTTGCTCACACAAGGCTCCTGCTGATGCTGCGGACAAGAGGCCCAGCAAGGGAGTGGCTCATTACCATTGTAATGTTGCTGGTGCTGGGCAAAGCAAGCCAGGAGGTGTTCTCAGCTTCCCATTCCCTTTGACGCTGTGGATGCTCCGGGTTATCCTTGGGCAGCGTTGCGCCTAAACAGGAGGGGATGACAGAAGAGTCGGTAGGACACAGCGTCTTTGGCAACAAGCTTACCAAATGGTGAGAAGAGCTTTGAACTAGGAATGGCTGAGGAGGGAGGTTACGACCCACAGTCAGGGGAGGTGCTGGTGGACAGGGCTACAAAGCAAAGGGTGACAGGCGAAGGGAACAAGAGGGACCTCAGGGATGATGCAGAAGGATCTCTGTCTCTACCCCTGCCTCAAGTGCAAACGCTCACGGCCTGGGAACCTCAAAGGACCTAGAGCTCTGCATGCAGTCACACACCTAAAACATTGTTGGAATAACTGAGGTGCGGGGCACGGCTCGCACGGCTGGAGTGCTGTGGTGCAGGGATGCAAGCTCTCTGGGGGAGATGGGGAAGAGGAGGAGCGGGGGTGCCTCGTATTTGAAGGAGCAGCTCAGATATATGGGACGGTCGAGACCCTGAGAGAGAGCACGTGGCTCAGAAGCAGAGGAGAGGCAGTGCTGGTGACATCGTGGTGGCAGCGTGTTGCAGACCCCCCGGCTCGGGGGGGAGCATGTGGGTGAAGTGTTCCTGAAAGCGCGTGGGGAAGCGTCCGTGTCACACGCCCAGATCCTCATGGGGAACTCGAACGTCCCTGAGACATGCTTGCAAGATGGCAGGACGCAAGCAGTCAGGGAGGTTTCTGGAGGGCGTCAGGGACAGCTTCTTGCTGCAGGCACTGGAGGGACCAGCCGGGGTGGGGTGATGCTGCTCTGCGATAGGGAAGAATTCTTTCTGGGACGTGGCAATCAATGGTAGCTTTGGCTGTGGGGCCCACAAAACAGCCAGGCTGTGAGAGGTGCTGAGAGGAGTGGGGAAGGAGAGCGGCAAAGAACAGGTGCTGGACTTCTGGTGAGCATTCAGCTGCTGCAGCAAAACAATAGCTGGGATGCTACGAGAAGCGTCTGTGAGGGGCAAAGGGGGTCAGGGAAGCTGGCTGACTTTCATGGACAGCGTCCAGCAAGCACAAGAAGGGTCCATTGCCATCCTCAGGGAAACAAGCAGGCACGTGAGGAGCTGGCTGTGTGTGGAGGGACGCAGCCCGCCACAGCTGCTTCTCTTACGTTTTTGCTGCAGGATGAATCTGAAGAGGTGATGAAGAGCATCCAAAGCCCCCCAGCTGATCTCCCACTCCTTGCAAGTGCGGCAAAGGATGAGGCGTCCCAGCAGCTGTCCCAGGATGGGGATATGGATCTCTGTGTGGCAGGCAGGGCTGTCATCGTCTCCGCCAAAGATGCTGAAAACCTGGGTGAAGGAGGCAGGACAGGTAGAAGGGCTGAGGGGCAGCAGCTGCGACCAAAGGCCTGAAGCCCCGAGTCTGCCCTGGGAAGGATCCCCGGAGAGTGAGAGCTTTGGAGGGCCCTCCCAAAGCAGCTAGCTGGGCAGCAGGGCACGGAGAGCTGCCAGGCTTGCGCTCCCGCCAAGCTCTTTGGGCAGTCCTGTCCTGCACAGGACTGGGGCCGAGACGGCTCCTGGCAGCGAGGGAGCTGGGGAGAGAAGACCATGGGAAAAAGAAAGAAACCCAGACCCTCACGCCAGGGCAGAGCCTTGTTGAATGCCTCAAGCGGTGCCCAGGCTTGCCTGGCAGGTGTCTCTGAGCTGCAGGCTGCTCCGGTGTGCAGGGAAGGGGAGACAGCCTGGCTGCAGGGTGCCTGGCTCCTTACCTCCACTGAGGAACAGCTGGCCAGCAAATCGCTCAGCTTCCCAATCCTCCCCACGGCCCTCTCACACACAGCTGCGCTCTGGCACTGGGCGAAGGTCAGCAGCATCTGGGAGGATGAGAAAGTGCTGATGTGCCCTGGGAGCTGGCGCGCGCGGCAGCAGAAGCAGCACTGCTGAGGTCCTGGCTGGACTCGTGCAGTCCTTGAGGCCAGGCAGGTAGGCAGATGCCACCCCCAGGGCAGAGTCTGCTCCTTTCTGTGCCCTCCCCCAGAGCACAGCCCTGTGTCCCCTATGCGTCAAGGCTGGGCTTTTGGGCAGGAGCCTGCCTGTGGGGTCTGCAGTGGGGGAATGGGGCTACGGCCCCCTGGGGAGCTGGGCGTACAGAGCTGCAGGGCTGGGCTCCCTGTGCAGGACACGCAGGTCCCAGTGGGCGTCTGCCGTGGTCAGCTCTGGGGAGGAAAGCACGGGCACCGCGAGGCAGGGGCAGAGCAGCACCAGCTGCCACTGCTGCGGTGCTGAAGCAGAGGGGTCAAATGCCTCCCCCTGCTCTGGTGCAAGGAAAGGTCTGGGGACGGAGCTGGCCCACAATTGCAATGGGCAAGGCTTTGCCGTGACACAGGAGCAGGCTGCAGAGGGGAAGGCCCATGGACTGCAGGCAGGGGACAGCGGGCTCCCAGCAGAGCATGGTGGGCCAGCCCTGGCTCCCCCAAGGGAGCCGGGCACCCTCCCTGCAGTGTGCTCTGTGCGTGGCACTGGGCTGGGGAGCCTCCACTCAAGAGTGGACACTCCCTTCCCTCCAGGGGGAGGAACAGCCCCTGCCACCCGCACTCTTTGCCAAAGCCAGACCTGCAAGATTGTCTGCAGCTCCGTGAAGCCGGAGGCAGGAGAGCTGAGCACCAACGTGCGCAGCATGGTGTCCATGGCATCCAGGGTCTGCAAGGAGGACAAAGGGTTGTGGCAGGCTTTCTGCGGTCCCTCTCAGCCCCGGAGACGCATGTGAACTCCCCACGCCAAGGGAGGACAGCCGTGCTGCCTGGCGGTGCCCAGGGGAGGCCTCGGGGCACACAAGCTGCTGTGGGCAGAGCAGCCTGCGGCACTGGACGTGGCCAGGCCCCTGGGAAGGGGCCGAAGGGCTGAGGGTGGGAAAGCAAAGCTGAGCCCCTGCCCTGCCTTGGATCTCCGCTTGTCTCTCAGCACGCGGCGGCCAGGGAGCAGCCCAGAGGGACCGGGGGCTCCTGGAGCGCGGCCAGCACTTACGTCCAAGTAGAGAGTAGCGTCCAGGCCCTGCATGTCCGCCTTTGCAGGAAGCGAGAAGATGCTGCGGAAGCAGGCCTGTAAGAGGCTTTTCTTTTTGCCCTCCAGCACCGTCCCCGCTTTGCTGCCGAGAGAGAGAGGGCTCTGTCGGACACCGGCGCTGGGAGCGGTGCCTGGATGCCTTGGGCAGGTGGACACGGACCTCTGGAGTAGGGGTCCCTGAGAGGGATGGAGGGTGTGCAGGGAGCCCTGCCAGGAGGCACCTCCTCCCTCCCCGCCACGGCCTGGGCCAAAGGACAGTCCTGGCAGGCAAGCCTCCCGCCTCCCGCTTTGGGGAAGAGCCAAGGCATGGCGGGGAGCTGCAGGAGCCCTCGGCCCTCCCCTGCGCCCTCCCAAGGAGCCGCGAGCAGGGCAGGGCAGGGCAGGGCAGAGCAGAGCAGAGCAGAGGCCCTCTGACGGCACCACTGCACTCTGCCTGCATGGGGGATGCCCCCGGCCAGGCCCAGGGCCACGGGCTGTGGAGAGGTGCCAGCCAAGCCAGGGGCTGGGCAGGTACCTCAAGGCGGCGATGGCAAGCATGGCTTGCTGCCGCACCGCTGTGCGCAGCTGGTCCCTGGGCTCCTCTTCCAGCAGCACCTGCAGAGCACAAGCGGCATGGGACCTGGCAGCCGCCAGCAGCCAGTGCCAGCAGACGCAGCACCAGGCGGCGGGGCTGGCGGACACCCTCTGCCCCCACCCCAGCACCGGTCCCCAGAGTGCCCCCTGCTACCCCCGGTGCTGGCGTCTCTGCTGGCAGGGCTTCTCGGCGGCACCCGAGTCCCCTCACGGCAGCTCAGTGGCCACGCACACTTGTCCCTGCCCTCCCCCTGCCCATGCGCTGTCCTCACAGCGTGCCGCCGGTGCCTGGGGACCTTGCCCCGCTCCCCATGCCTGCCGGCTGTCCCCTCACCTTGATATTCTCTGCCAGCTCAAATCTCTGGCAGAAGGCATTCAGGCTCCGTGACAAGCCCTTGCGCCTGGCAGTTTTGCACAGGGTGCAGACGCTCTCTAGGAACCGCATCTTCTGGGCCTCCTCCTGGCAGCCGGGCGACAGAGAGACAAACGGGGAGCGTGAGAAGGTAGGCACAGGGCCAGCAGGACTGGAGCACTGGTCCTGCAGTGCTGTGGAGGAGACCCTGGGGGGGAGCAGCTCTGCCCAGCCAGCAGCCCCCCAGCAGCCCCAGCAGCAGGCAGCAGAGCTGGCGGCCCCGTCAGGAGGTGCAGGCACAGCTACCATGGGAATGGCCGCGGTTACCTTTGCTGAGCTCTTCAGGAAAGCCCGGATGAACCGCATCGATTGCTTTGCCTGTCTGTAGAGAGCCCGCCAGCTGGGCTCACACCAGGAGGCACCTAGGAAAGGAGAGCGCGGAAGGCTGTAGAGAGGGGCCGAAGGCAAACGCGAGGAGACGAAGGAGCTCTGCCCTCCGTCCAGCCCTGTGCCGGCTCCCCTGGCGCAGTCTCCCCGTGGGTGCCCGGGCTGCAGGGTGCCCGGCAGATGGGCTGCAATGCTGGAGCGCAGCACGGCGTGGAAAGCCACGAGTGCAGCGGGCTTAGGATCTCGCTTGCAGACAGGCTGGAAAGGTCCCCGTCGCCCAGCACCGCTGCCTCCTGCCAGGCCAGCTGCCTCTTGCTGCCCGTACCGTATCGCGGAGCAGGAGCCGGGTCCCCTCTGCTCTCTCCCGCCCTGGGGGAGGCTGTGCGGGGGCGGCTCCCAGCCCTGAGCAGCATTCCGGCAGCGCCCTGCTCCCTGCCCGTGGGACCCCCAGTGCCCGTGTGCCAGGGAGACAGGACCCTGGCCCACGTGGATGAGGGTGCGGTCGCTGGCCCCAGCCCTGCCCAGCCCGCCGGGGCCCCTCACTTACTGCTCTGCAGCGGCCTGGGCACGCACAGCTCGTAGGGCTGCGGTGGAGAGCTGCTCTCCTGGGGAGCCCCCTTCTGCTCCCAGGCCAGCCTGGGGCGGCTGGGGGGTCTCTGCGCCATCCCGCGGGACGGAGGAAAGGGGTGAGGGTGGGGAAGGGGGAAGCTTTGCCGAAATGCCTCGGCACCGCGGGGCTGCCGGGGAAAGACGTGGGCTGTGCTCGGGGGCTCCTCGCCAGCTCCACGCTCCCACCCTGTCCCGTCACTGTCCTGCCGGACACTGTGGGGTGGGGGCCGCGGCCACGTTGACCACATGCAGCGCCACAGGGTGTCACAGAGGCGCGTCACAAAGGGCACCACTGTGACCCGCCACCCAGGCCGGGAGGGGCAGGGTATCCCCTGTGGGTGGCACGAGGCCCGCTCGGCCCCGGGCACTTGCGTCCTCTTGGGCTGCCCCAAGCCCCACATTTGCCCTCCTGTTCCCTGTTGCTCTCCAGCTGTCCCAGAGCCCCGTGTGCTCACGTCCCAGTGGACCCCCAGGACCTTCCGTTCCCTTCAATGCACTCCAGAGCCCTGCCTCTCTCCCTCGGCAATGTTAGATGCCTGAGATTTATTCAGGCTTAACACAAGTCATATTTTTTGTTGCTTCATCGCTTCTCTTCCTCCTACCACACTGGAAGAGCTCATGCAGAAAAGAGGGAAAAGAAAATGAAGCGTCTTCCACTGAGTTTGCCCTTTTGGGATTTGGGAACCTTCCAGAAGTGGAGATTGCTGTCTTGCTGGCCTGTTCTCGGTCTGTGTTTTGACCGTGATCAAAAACGCCTCATCATTGCGCTGGTGCTGGCTGACCACCATCTCCAACCCTCCATGGACATCTTCGGGGCCGCTTCTCCTGCCTGATGGCCTGCTCCCCCTCCTGGCTTTCAGAACGGTGGGAAGCCCATTTCTGCAGGGGCTGCACAGAAGTTTTACAGTTTGAGTGTTTTGGCGTGTGGAGAATGTTATCTCCAGGCAGGGGTGCCTTAGGCTTGGTTTTTAGCAACATGGAAACTCCTGCCCTGTAGCACAGTAGGAAATACCTGTCTCTGCATTAAGCTCGGAGCCGGGTAAGAAAATGGAAGGCTAGTATCCTTACCGAGTGTTTCTATGCCAACTGACTTTTGATGTTGCTAATGAAATTTACCACTTCTTTGGCAATTGGACAGGTGCTCCAGGCCCCTCACCATCTTCGTGGCCCTTTGATGGACTCTCTCGAGTATGTCCATGTCTCTCTGGTACTGGGGAGCCCAGTACTGGACACAGTGCTCCACGTGTGGCCTCACCAGTGCTGAGTATGGGGGAAAGACCACCTCCCTCGACCTACTGGCAACAGCCTCACTGCTTACAGAAGCTCTCATTCACTTCTGACTTCCCTGGAAAAGAACTCTTATTATTTATTATTGTCCAGAGCTATGCCAAAGGGAAGAAAAATGAGCTATCACATGCCTCTGGGTTGTCTCCCTTGTTACAATATGTTAGGATGTGCAAGCAAGTTTAAGCTTGAGGTTAAACTTACAGTGTAACCAAGTGAGAAAATGTTGGAGATGGCAGAGCACAAAAGGAGACAATAAAGCTGCTGCGTTGACTGTACCGCTTGTGTTTGACTTGCTTCTGTATTCAGGCAGACCTGGAGTGCTCCCCAGCGTCAGCGAAGGGGCACGCCGCAGAGGACAGAGGAGGGATGAAGCCTCCCTAAGCAAGGGTTTTGTTGCTCTGGGCTTCTTCAATGATTCAGACCTTAACATCTGGCAGGAAAAGGCTGGTCTTGTTGGACTTGTTTTCTGTTGTCTTGTAGATATTAAAAATGCCCAAAGGATCAATAAATGAGTTCATTAGAAGAAATAAGTCACGGGAATGTGTCCTTGTTTTACATCTCTTTGTCTTCAAAACGGTTTCAAATGACACTGAAGTTGTAAAGGGATTGGTCTGGAGTCGTCCTCTTTGTACTGATGGGCTGAGAGTGCCCCTGCTAAGACAGCAAATGGAAACTGGCTGTGTCTGTACTCCCATACGGCAAATGCCTCAGGCCTCGCGTTGGGCACCACGTTGCTCCAGGGCTGACACAGGCTTGTCAGCAACAGCAGGGGAACTTGGTGTACTGGTTCTAAGAGAAACTGCCCGGAGTGCAGTTTTAGTTGTGTTGCTGCATGCAGAGCTCTAGTTCCTTTGAGGTTCCCCCCCCCACCTCTCTGGCAAAAACCTGAACTGATTGCAAAGACACCTGAGCTAACATGAGAGGCAAAACTTTCTGCAAGGTTAGATGCTCTGAGGACTGCCAATTAATGCCTGTAAGTATTTGTACGTGTCTAGGGAAGGTGCATTTTAGTAAGTAATGCCTCGGCTCTGCCTCGGTAATGTTAATACCCTCTATGTCATTCCTCTGCTTCTTTAGAAACCATGGCTGGTGACAGCCAAACATTTAGTGTTAAAATACTAAGCCATTGTCTTAAGGGCAAATACAGGAGCAGTAAAATAAAGTCCCGTTCTGCTCGGGAAGCCATTTATGCCTAAGGAGAGATTACATGTGAGGTTTAAGATGGTTGAATACTAAAATGTAGCATAGGACTCGGTTTCTTCTGACATTCCCCACCACCGTGGGGTGGTTTTTTTTTTCCTTTTTCTGTTTTAAGGATCTCTACAGAGACAGGTTTGTCACATCTAGACATTCAGAGAGTTCACCCTATGGCTTTGAGCCTGTCTTTGAATGGGCATCCAGCTGCAGCTTGGTTCACAAATGAGCACACCTATGCAGTGGTTCAGAAAACAGGAATGAGGTGAGGAAAAGCACTGGTTTCAGTGTTTAACAAAGGCAGGTATCCATCCCTGGGAGGGAGGGCCTCCTTATGCAGCTTGCTAACTGCCACAACTCTTAAGAAGGAATCAAAGAGTCAAGAGAGATGGCTCTTGGTGGAGCCTGTAGGAGTGGCGCACCCGGTATTACCTTAGCTCAGAGGTGGGCAGTTGGAAACAATCCCAGACTGCTAGCTTCTAGGCCAGAGCAATGTTCTTGCAGGTAGGGTGAACTTCTTAGCCTGAGCTCTCAATTCTGAAATGTTCGTAATCTTACCAGCACAATGGAAAGAGTGAGTGAACTTCTCTCCCGTTCCATTGTCAAGGTGGGCTCTTGAGGAAGCAGGCTCAGAAGGAGAGGTATCCATCAGAGGTGCTTGTGAAGGGTCTAGAGCACAAGTCCTGTGAGGAGTGGCTGAGGGAAGCGGGGCTGTTTAGCGTGGAGAAAAGGAGGCTCAGGGGAGACCACAGCTCTCCACAGCTACCTGAAAGGAGGTTGTAGTGAGGTGGGTGTCGGTCTCCTTTCCCAAGTAACAAGTGATAGGAACCATTTCTTCACTGAAAGGCTTATGGAGCATTGGAGCAGGCTGCCCAGGGAAGTGGTTGAGTCACCAACCCTGGAGGTATTTAAAAGAGGTCTAGATGTGGCACTTAGGGACATGGCTTAGTGGTGGACGCGGCAGTGTTGGGTTTGCGGTTGGACTCAATGATCTTAAAGGTCTTTTCCAACCTAGATGATTCTATGATTCTATGGTCTTCAGCCCCAGAAAATTGATGTAGTTCCATTTGTGTTTTAGCACAACCCAACCAAACGGTGACAGATGTTAATGTTGCAGGGAGCTATGCAAACTTTCAATTTACACTGCAAGGAAAATTCCATTTAAAATCATCTTTTCATCCCTAATCAGCATGAGGAGTCAAAACAGCATTCTTTTTTCCTGAAATGAAAATTTCTGAGAAAAATGAATTTTAAAATGTGGACATGTTTCATTCCATCTTGGTCAGACAGTTTCTCCTCTTGGGCACGTCACAGTTAGAGCCCTTGGCATCCTAGTCTTCCGTATGGAACAGCTATTGTGAGTTTTTCTTCCATGTTGTTTTAACAAGAAGAGAGATGCAGCCAGCGCAGCTAAGACCATACCACACCTAGACCACAAAGGCCAACAGAAGCATGGGAACCCAGGCCCGCCTTCCACGAGGCATTTCATCAGGTCACGCAAAATGGATCATTGCAAACTGCCTAAGAAGCCACAGTGCCTTAACTCAGGCTGTTCTAATCCAGCATTAAATATCTTCTGGAGAGACAATTTAAAAATGGAAGAAAAATTAAAATGTTCCTTAAGGAAAGCCTCAATGGGTGAAAAGTGCCCTGCCCATTGAAAACAACAATGACAGGAAATTCCTAAAGACGTCAATTATAGAAGATGATTGTCACCAATATGCAGCTAACTGTACTTTACAAAGGCTGGGAGATGCTGTGAGCACCAGTGTTTAGGTTTATTTTAACAAACGTGCATGAATAATTCCTGTTCATACTGCTGTACTAACATAAAAGAAGAAACTGAGACACTATGGCATGCTGAGAGGAAAGGTTTAATCCACTTGGGTTTATAACATGTCCTTGGGTTTGAGGGAAAATTAGACTGGTAGGGCTTGTTCAAATGGCTTAAACTACCATTTTTATTTGCATCTAATCACGTTGGGTTTATGTGGTATGTTTAATGAAAGAATACCTGTTTGGGTAAGTCAGAAACGATACAGCATGCGATAGCTCAGTCAAGCCATAGCTCCCATGAATGGCTTACTGTTAAGTAGCACTAATGGAAGGATATCAGTATCCAATATTTCCAAGCACAATCAACAAACAACGTACTCTGCGAACACCATCCATCCAATCATGCAACAGACATCCCTTGGTCAACAACACAACTAGGTAAAAGCACACTTGGTAAGTTCTTGCATTTAGTTCCAGTTTCTTAGACATTCAGCACCCATTAGTAACTTGTCAATCATTGGCTCAACAAGTAGCTCCCCTTACCTAGAATCTCATCAAAGATTTTGTATAAGCCAGGCACAAAGGTCACAGCTCGGCAGTTCAGGCCCACGTCCTCATCAAAAACCCACACCTGCTAAAATAAGAAGGCAAGAAACACATCAGGTCCCCGGTACACCTCCTCTTCTGGGCCATCAGTTTGTAAAGCAGATGTTTGGTCCCTTATAAACAGACGTTAATGACTCCTCACCTGCACCCAGGAGTTCAGGCGGCTTAGCCCCACAACCCTCCCTTGCCCCGGGCCCCCCGCACCTGGGGCACCAGCTCCACGGAGCCGATGTAGGTGTCGGGATGGAGCAGGATGTGCTCCAGCTGCGTCTTCTTCTGGTACGTGTGCTCCACCGAGATCCGCTTCTGGGTGCCATCGCCCCTGGGCACCCGGGGGTTCCCGTCCGCGGGCTGCTCGGGGGGAGAGGCAGTGGCAGTGAGGGACAGCGGGATGCGGGAGGGGAATTGGGGGGGATCAGGTCGGGGGGGAGTTGGAGTGGGCCCAGATGGCGGGGGACCCCGACACGGTACCAGGGGAGAGGGGGAGGATGCCGGGAGGGGCCCGAGGAGAACGTGGATGGGGGAGATCTCAGAGGAATGGGGGATCTGAGGAGAGCGGGGGCACTGGGGGAAGAGGCTGTGAGGGGGGCCCGGCGGGAGCTGACGGAGGCCCTGGACACCCAGGGGACGGGGCGGCGGGGGAACCCCAAGCCCTGCGGGGACAGTGGGGCGGGAGAGAGTGGCGGGGGCCGCATGCCCTGGGAGGGGCGACAGGGACTGCTGGGGCTCCGCTCGGAAGGGACAGTGGAGGGACGGACAGCGGGATCCACCAAGAGAAGAGCGAGGGGAGGGCACTGTGCGGCAGGGCCCAGCGCCTGCACGCTTGCCCTTGGTGCTGGGATGCACTGGGACGCACTGGGCACCTTCTGGGGACGCGCAGGGACCTACTGGACAGGCCCTGGGCACCCACTGGGCTGGCCCTCGTGTCACACTGGGGCATACTGGGCAGGCACCGGCACTGTATTGGGCAGGCCTGGGCACACACTGGCACCCACCGGGCAGGTCCCGGGGACATACTGGGAGGCACTGGGCAGGCCCTGGGGGAACACTGGGGACACTGGGGCACAGGACTGGCTCTTCAACAGGCGCCGGGCCCCAGAGCGTGCCCCCCCGTGCCCACCCCACCGCCACCGACCGGGGGGCTGCCGCCACGTGCAGGCAGACACCCAAACCTCTCTGCTGCTGCCAAACCCCCCGCCCCAGCCCTGCCCGCGCACCCTTGCCTTCCTCCTCCTCTGCGGAGAGCCTGACGCTGCCTGCTTCTTGGCCATTCTGCCTCCTCCCGCTGCCCGCACTCCCGCAGAGGCAAAGCCTGCTGCCCGCACCCTGGCAGAGGCTGCTCTGCTCACGCAGCACCCAGCAACACCCACATTACTGCAAATGGAACCCTGTGACTTCACCAGCCCTCTGGCATCCCCTCCCTGCCCACACCCCCCATTTCTGCTCATCCCAACGGGGATGAAGCCCATGCGTGGCTCCAGACCCTCTCCCCATTCCCCGGGATGGCTGCAGTGTGGCCCCCCCATGCCCCTCGCCCATGCCCTTCACCCTTTGCCACAGGCTCTGGTGTCCCGGAGGAGAAAAAGGAGCAGCGCTGCTCGTCACTTAGGAGGAGCACAGTGAGTAGAGCCTTTCTGACCTCCAGTTCTCCCACGACCTCGTCCATGAAATCTCCTGAATTCTGGTTGGAAGCAACTGCCAGCTGGATAGCATCACTGAGGGGCTGATGAGAAGGAGAATGCTTGTCACCCCAAGTGAGGGGCACTGCCTTTCTGTAACACAAGGAAACGGTTCCCACATCCCAAGGAAAGAGAAAAAAACCCAAACCTCTGCAACTCCCTACAGCTACCAGAACCTCACAAGTAGCCCAACAGATGTCCTGGGCCATTTTCTGCTCTCTGTGCCTACAGCAGCCTCCATGTCCTTGCGCTGCAGAGGGGTCTCATGGATGCTGAGCCAAACAGCCAGGTTCTACCTTCACTACCTTGGTGCCATCTGCAGCAGACACAAAGTCAAAGGGCAAACTGAACTTCCAGGCAAAGTGGAAGCTTTTCTGGGTCCCTTCCATAGCCGCTGGGGGCAAAAATATAAGGAGAAAAAGAAAAAGGAGCAGCGGTCAGTAAGACACCACTGCAGGCAGAATGCCAACATATGCAGGAGTGGTGGAGCAGATGGAGACCAGAGCCTGATTTAGCTGGCAAGGCCTCCTCACTGGAGGGCAAGGCCAGGAGAGTCCTCCCCTAGGGTTTGAAAAGCAACAGCAGCAGCAAAGCGTTGACAAGAAGACACAAAAAGACAAGACTTCTTGTTGCTTTATCCACAGTGCTTGACTAAATTACAGAGGGATTCTGGTATGTTCTAAACGAATAATGCTTTGCGGCTTAGAACATGTCAGTTCACTTGCTGTGCGGCAACCAGGAATGTTTCCCAGGCACAGCCCTACGATTTTTGCTGTGTGTCCACGTGACCTGGACACCATTGCCAGTACAGCCATGCCTCTCCCTCCACTTTGGCCTTTTTAACCAGAACTCCCCACGGCCCTTATGCCATGGCACCTACCTGCCTGTGAGGCAAGGGCACGCTCACAGTCTACACAGGACTCAACTGCTGGATATCTTTAACAGGCAGTCGGGTCCAGCTACCCCAGCCTCAGCAGGCCAGAGGCTTCCTTTCAGCTTTGGAACAAATCTCCTGCATGCTTACAGGATGTGCTGACACAGCAGTGACGGCTCAGTTTTGATAGAGAGGCAGCCTGTGTGCCAGCACAGGAGGATGACTCCAGCTGATCCGCCTTTGCTCACAGAAGCCACAGCTGACGTCGTTCACACTCCAAACGCTCGCCAGCGAGCACTGCCCAGGCAGCCACTCCCCACCTCTTTGCAGGAAGCTGCAGCCACTCTTCTGCAGGCTGGGCCTGTGTTAAGAGCTGTGGGCTGATCATTTCCTACTCTGGGTGCAATACAACAAATGAAGGCAAGGCCCAGCACTCTCTCGGAGCAGCGTCTGCTCACACAAGAACACTAAGAGCAGCATTCATCTAGACAGAGCTTCTGTCGACAGTAGGGCTACCAACACCAAGTCCGTTTGCCTCGCACTTCCCATACAGCCCATGCAATCGGTGGATTCAAGGCGGGCTTGGCACATCCTGTAGGAAAGGCTTCTATTAGGTGAGATCAATCATGCCCTAAACCGAGACCCTAAGCGGGTTAGGAGTCAGGAAACAAGACTCATCTGAGCTAAGAAATGGGAAGCGCAAAGTATAGGAAAGCAGAAAGGGCAGAGGACCAGAGAAGAATGTCTCATGTAGCACCCCTGCAGAACATGTCAGAACAGGGTTGTACTACATCATGCAATAGTCACATCACAGAACAAGAAAGGAATGCCCTCTTCCCTCACATCACCTCTGACAGGACTGCTTCTAAATAACCACGTACAATTCCGCTGTACGTACCACCTTACTGGAAACACAGTGACAAAAGGAAGGCAATTTAGAAGACAGCAAAGCCGCGGAATATAGTAAGAGTGCTATCAGGAAAGACAGGAGAGAGCTAAACATACCCAACTACACTGGTTTTATCTGGCGAGGGAAGAAAGAACAGTGTAGCAAAGTTTTTTAAACCACGGGAAGAGACAAGAAATAGAAGGCGGCGTAACCATAAAAAGTAACATATGGGCCAAGTGTCTGCTGGGACTGTTATCAGTCAAAGTTCCACCAGATCACAGCTCAGACGCTACCCTTACCATAAGACAAGCAGGAGCCTGATGGTAATAGGATGCGTGCGTGCTCGGGAACCTCTCCTGTCCAGCTGTGTCCCACAAGGCTGTAAGACACAAAAAACCAAGCTGAGAATGACACAACTTTCCCAGTTCTCTTTTCCTCACAACTTAAACCCAGGATGCAAAGCCCAGTCCATCTACTCAGGGTCACAAATTAGGTTTCACCACACTAATCCAAAACATTCCAGGGCTAAGAGATTATGCAAAACTAGGGAGAACCTTCTCTTAGCTAGGCTTAGCTAGGAGTTGTGCTGACACTGAACTTGGCTGTAAATGCAGTAACAAAAGAGAAGTCAGATGTGATTATCACTACGGCGTCCAGATCCAGTGTTCTAACGCAGTTCAGCAATATCTTTCTTGTCTTCACTTGACCAACCTAATGATGTGATCCCCAGACAGATTATGCTATAGAAATAACTTAGGAACAATGAAAAACAGGCAGACATGAGAAACACCCAGAAAAGACTGAGCAAAAAATTACTGATCATGCCAGAAAGCTTGCTTACTTGCACTCCTTCTCTCAATGTTTATCTTTCAACTTCTTTTTCTTCTTGACCTTCTTGTATTTTTTTCATTCCTTGGACACCTATCTTGCAGCATTTCTTTTCTCTATTTCATTTCCGCTTCCTTCTGTGTGGGTGTCTTTTCTTTTGCCATTTCTTAGTTTTTCATTTTCCCAGGAAAGGTCCTCAAAATGTGAACGAGCTGACACAGGAGGAAGTGCATGCCTTTCACAAGAATATTTTTCAGATTGCTGCTGAGGTACTGAACAATGACGTAAGTTTGCTCTGTGCCTGCTGAAGTGATGCACATCTTCCTCTCTAGAGAGGCCACCTGCTTTCGCAATGCTAATCCTTATGCGACCTGTTGTTGTAAGCCTGACTCCATTTGTCAAAGCCGTTATCGCACTGAGAGGACTTTCTCTCTCTACCATCTCTATTCCATGAGAGGAATAATAATCATTGTAGTGTCTGCATTTGCCCCATCTCCGTGGTTCATCTTGATACTATCTTTCTCTGCTCCAAGTCCTCTCTCCTTTGCAATGATAATACCTATTCCTGTCTTGTTCTGTTCTTTCTCTGCTTCGGGATCTAGAATGAGAATATTTTCCCGAGCTTCTGACATTATTTGGACTGTTTCTTTCGTTATGGGAAGAGCTGTACTTGCTTTCCTTGCGACAGTCCTGCTTATGACAATTCTGCTTATTTCTTTCCACACTGCGAGAGTACCTCCTCTTGTGGGAATGATCATCTGCTCTGCTTCTGGTTTGCTTCTCCTTCTCCCTCTCTTCAGTGTCTGAGTTTTCTCTTTTCTTGCCGTCGTGGTTCTTGTCCATTTTTTGAGAGTTGTGTATTTTTTTCTTATCTTTTTTTCCTATGTTTATCTCCTTCCCATTTTTTATTACTCATATTACTCGCAGTCCCTCATTTTCTCTAGAAAATGGACTCACCAAAACGTTATCCAGCTTTGTAATAGAAGAGTCATTAACAGGTGGTACCTCTACATAGCTATTAGAAATGTCCTTTGCATCTTGGCATTTATCTCTAATATCTAGAGATGCAAGTTTGTTAGAAATACATTCACTGTCAGACTTTATGGAGGAAGTTTGCTCTGATTTCTCTTCGCTCTCAGGAGACCCTTGCATGTACAAAGGATTTTCTTTTGAAATTCGTTCAGGTTCTTTTGATCTTCTTTCTTTGTCTTTGTCTCTACTGTCTTCAGACTCACACCGCCCAAGGAATTCCCCTTCAGCGTCCAAGGATTTTTTTCCTGACTTTGTGCTGACCATTGATACTGGGATGCACATTATCAGCTTTTGTGATAATCCCTTCAGCAACTTCTTCTGTGGTAGAAATGGTTTCAGTAACGGTTTTGAGTAAGAAGATTCTCAACCTCACAGCTAAAGTTGAAAGGAATCTTCCTGGATTCTTCAGGGGCAAACAGTGCTTCCATCACTGCAGTTTCTAGAAGAGCGTCATTCTCAGAAGATTTCTGAGGCCCAGGGGCACTACGCAAGATAAAAACATGTTTTTCACCTGAAAAAGGCCATCTAAAAGATGAATGTTAGGAGTAAAATCCCCCTAGGTAAAAAAATTGGTGGCTACTGGAAAACTCTGAAAGACATTCCCTTTAGAAACCTAATGATGACACCTTCCTCAGCTCCAGGAGAAGGTGGGTTTTCTTCCTCTTGATTCTGCAAGTATTGCATTAAAAACCCCACACCCAACACATCTGTCTCCCTTCACTTGCTGCTCTGAATCACATCAACAGCCAAAGCCACTGGATTTGCTCTCCCCACAACTAGAAAAAAGTAAAGACATGGCTTTCCCTCTCTCTCCCAAATGGCAGAGCAGGTGGTGGGAACTTACATTCACACAGCCTAGGATGGAAAAAGGTGAGAGAGGAATAGAAAGAGTATTCCAGACAATGGGGAAAAAATGGAAGAACATTCTATGAAGAAACAAAAGTTTTCCAGGAGGCATCCGCCTGTATTTAAGATCAGCATGATAAATGCTCAGTGCTGAGGTTTGCAACACTAGATGTACAGCGTGGAATTCTCTGGGCTGATTTAAATCTTTCTATTCAATAGTATTAGGAGACAGGTAAAACAGTGATAATCCTGTGTGAAACCTTGTTTTAGTCAGAGTGTTCTCATTTTACCTTATTTCCTCTGACAAGCTCTTCAACTGGCTCTATGTGAGAGATTCTAAGATTATTACTTGAGGAGCCGGCAACAAAGCTATAGGCATCTACAATTAAAACATAGAAGTTAACAGACAGAAAAAAATACTCTCCTTAGTAGAAAACTACTGTTTGCAATGTTTCTACACTGGAAGTTAAACCAGGTCACCTTGAGTTATATGCGCTGTCCCCGTTTTACACATCACCCCACTCACCCCCCCAAATATACTTTATGAAACTTAGCAAGTATTATCTCAGAGGAACTTCTCTTAAGGTGACGTGTTCTCGTATGTCAGCTCAGCTCTGCAAATTCTAATGGGATAACAGCACAAGGTGTTGTGATGACATTTGCTGCTGCGTGTTTTCTCGGTATTTCACATCAATTAGGAACATTATAATGCTCCTGAACACCGAATACATCCCAGGGGAGAAATTCCAGATGCAACAAACATAACTCGCCGTTTCAAGCAATCCGTTTGTTCTAGAAAAGAAAATCTCAGAAGGTTTAACAGGTTGGACTTGGCAAGTGGAATCATCACGTCTCAGTCCATTTTCTTTAGATTCATGATCTAAACTTCTACTTAAATTGTCTCAAGAGCATAGTCTTCAGTGCTTTAGGAAGCTGAGTTGGAAGTATAAAGTAATGAAGAAGCACGGCTGCACAATTTAGGATTAGCCACTCTTTGAATAACTCTGGCTGTAGCATGAGGGCTGTGAAGAAAGCTGCAGTGCAGAAGGAAAAAAAACCCTCAGATACTAAAAAAACAACAAAAAAACCCCACATCAAAACCAACACCCACTATCAATTTGGTGCCATTATCTGCCCCCCTCAAATTACCTTAATCGTATGAGGAGAAAGGCGTGCTCCCAGAAATGCAGCCTGCTCACTATTAGCCCACGGCTGACCAAGCAATGAACAGGGGTAAGACGGAGCTGGTAAGTAAGAAGCACGTTCTCCGAGCGTCAAATCACAGTGCCTGGGGAAAAGAGCAGGGATCTTAGTTTAGAGTTTTTCTTTCAGCCTATTCTTGGACTAAACCCCATCCTATAATTTTATAGGAACAGTTCATATGACACACAAGACATATACGGAAGACTTAGCCAAAACTGAAAATTAGATAATGGTCTTCCTACAATGACTATCCTTTTCAGAGCCATAACTCACCCTTACACCATCTATGGCCTTCATTTCTCCTCTTTTCTAAATTAGCCACCTACAGAGAGCAAATCTATAGCAATGTACACAAGCGCAGCAGCTGAAGCCCAAGCAATGAAAGATAATAACGGCACGGGCAATTTCAGGTTTGACAGAACCGAATTATACAAGTAGTAATCTCCTCCTAGGACAGAAAGAAAAACACTTGAAAGGAAGAAAAAGATCAGTAACAGGAAAGTAAATATATTCTCAACACATTTAGTATTTGTTATTACCTGATATAAAAAAGTACAGAAGCCTGCTGATTGAGAACTGCTTTGATATCAGAAAGGTCTACCGAGGCATCGTTCATTCCATACCAAAGTCCGTTACTGGCCTGCAAATAGAGACAATGATTCCTTTAGATGAACTGCATGGCTTCCAAATGGCATCACAGTTAGAACACTACAGAACAAAACACAGCAAAACAAATCAGACAAAACATAGAATGCAACCTTTCCCCCTAAAAACAGTGGTTACCAGTAAGGTTTGAATTTCTTTGTCAGCACTAGAAATCAAGCTGATAGCTGCCTTTATGAAGCAGAGAGAGTGTCCTGTGGTACAGCTGAAACCCCTCTGTACAAGAACTGCATATCAAGCATAGATGAGTGGTTCTCCAGCTGATTGGGACATACACACATGCTTGAAGATCCAGGACATTTTACATTCTAAAGAGAGACCAAGAAGATTCAAAAATTATCCTGAAATACTCCATGGAATGGCCTGAGAAAAACACTTCTAAAAACACAGACTAGGATTATATGAATATATTTTTTGATTCATTTAAAAATACCTGTTCTCATAAGCAACATCTAATAACTTAAGTTGCAGAGAAATGTTTTCTGCAGAATTAGCTCTTTAAGAGTCAGGTATGTTCTTATGGCCACACAGGGACTTTATCATACCTTGTCGATCTTTCCACCTGTAAAATTTACAAATCTCCTCAGTGCTATTGGGAGAATCTTGGGAGAACGATGTATCGTATACCTCCTTGATACAGCAACCATCTTTTTACACTTTAAAAACAAGCACAGACAAATGTTTAAAAGCATATTTCCCCACCACCACCCCAAAGTCAAACAAGGTTTCATCTCTTCACACACGCTTATGCTATTTGAGTGATAGTTACCTGCATAATAGGTTTTTTCTTTTCAGAAATCCATACACTGCATTTCAGGTTTGTGAATCCAGAGAAGGTAGCAGGATATAAGAGGACAGCTCTACAGAACAAAGAAGAAAGGATTTAGAACATTATCTTTTCATAGCCAAACAAATGTCTGGACATGCATCTTTGTTACGCCAAAAAGGTCAGGCTTCCCAACAACTCGGCACGAAGCAGGACCAGGAATCTCTCACTACAGCACATCACCAGAACGTCAGGCAAGGGCACCATTTCTTGTTATACCAAAGCGGCGGCTATTTTAAACACATGTCCTGGATACACTCCTTCAGCTTTCTGCTAGAATGCAAATCTTAAAAGTGCAACAAGAGAGTCTGGGTCCTCAGGACTAGAAACTGCAAGTAATTTCCAAAATGGATCATAGATCAATGTAAAAAATATAGTGGAAGGAAACAGGCATTCTGCAGGAGGGAGACATTGGACAGTAATAAGTCTTCATGTACTGAGTTGCCTGGAAAGACACCGAAACCATCTGCACCCCTTCGTAACAAAATTGTTGCACTGCGCACTCAAAGGGAGGGCCTGCAGAGTGAGCTGTGAAATTCAACCGCTAGCACAGACAAAGACTGGAACACGTCAGTTCACACCATCAAGAAAAACACTGTTGAGAGTTAACAAATAGAAAGAATTAAATAGTCTCTTTCAAACTCTGATGTCAAAATGCAAGGCACATAATTCCAAACTGATGGGGAAGTAATACCAGCTTCCATACGAGCAATGGAAAAGATACTGTACATATGCTAAACCTTTCTCTTTAAACTCACAAAAAGACTGAAACTTCTGGGTTTATGTGAGACTCAACTGATCACAGCCCACATTAATGAAGGAACGCGCAATCCAGATGTGAGGTGCTTATCAGAGTTATCTTACTCTTCCTCCGCCAGAATCTGTAAACTATGAGAATCCTTCATACGTTACACGGTGCTTGCTAGGATACACAGGCTGAAATGAACCTGGGATTAAACTGTTGTAATAGCCTATTGGATGCTCTTTATGCAGCATCTGCATTCAAATGTACTAATTAACTTCTAGTTTTCCAACAACAAAAAGCAGGTATTCCTGTAGAATAAAGTGCCGGAAAATGAGAAGCAGTTCACTGATGGGTCCTGTCGTCTTGTGGGCAAGCATCGGAGGTGGAAAGCTGCTGCACGGAGTCCTATACGACAAGTCGCAGAAACTGCTGAAGGCATGGAGTCGAGTCAGTTTGCAGAGGTGAAAGCCATCCAGCTGGCTTCAGATATTGCTGAAGGAGAAATGTGGCCAGTGCTTTATCTCTGTACTGACCATGGGTGGTGGCAAATGCCCTGTGGGGTGCTTGCAGCAATGGAAGCAGAGCAACTGGCAGCGCAGGGGCAAACCCACCTGCAAAATCTGGTGCTGGAACAGCAGAGCATCCACAGCAGACAAGTTGTCTTCCCTAAGGTCGACCTCTGTCTGCTCTAAGCACATAGTGGGCATCACCTTCAGGTCCATTTTCAAAAACCAAAGCAGCCTTGAGTGCACTCTGCTCAGGTGCTGGAGCCTACAGAAGCTTTTCTAGGAAGGGGTCATGAGCCTGTATGGTCCGGCTCTCCCTCATCCCTGCACAGGGACCCTGGATGTGTGGAAGAGGGGTGTTCCAGGGTTGGGATCTGGACCCAGGGGCTGCCAAGAGCACTGGATGGGCTTTCTGGGCAATCATCTCACCATCCTAGAAAGCAGCAGCTTTATGATTTAATTACAAAGTGAGCCTTACCCTGCCACTAGATATTTACATACATATTATCCCTATTCACATAAACCACTGACCAAGCCTGAGACTAAGATTGGACCCAGCCGCACCTCGACTCCTCTCTGAAAAGGAGTTTAGAAAGCAAGGGGGTCTGTTCTGAACCTCGGGACTCAACGGGAGGGTCCCCCTTATCCCCTGCACACTCGATCTCTCTGTGAATCATTCCAGCTCAGTGTAACTCAATTTCCCTTTATGCACTTCTTCCATCTAGTAATAGAGTGAACCTTGCCATCTTCGAATCTGTAACTAAAGTCACTCTTTTGATCAGTTTTGTCTGATCACTTTGTTAATCACTGAGGACTGAGTGTTATTAAAATATCACAGTCAAATCCTGCCATTTGCCACAAGTAAATTCTCAACTGCTACTAAATCAAACTGTGTAAAGTCACTCATTCATAACAAGTTAACATAATCAGCAGGATTCACAAACCTGCGTTCGCGACAGTTTGGCGTAGTCGGCAGGATGGTAAGCAGTAGCTCTGATTACTTAAAAACAAAGGGAGTAAGTCCGAGTCCTAAATTCTCAGAAGAATGGGCTTGTGATAACTGGCATGATAGGGAAGCTGTGGAAGAACAGCTAAAAGTTACCAGGGGAAATATTAAAAATGGGAAAGGAAAGGGAGTCGTTTGCAAAATGCTAGGCACCTGCTTAGAAGCTGCCTGCAAAGACTGAGAAAGGTTTCATAGAAGGGAGCAGGATCTAAAGGACGAACTAGAAGGCAGGAAGGCAGCGGAATTAATACTGTCCCTACAAATTGAACAACTACAGAAACAGTTACAGAAAGAAAAGGAGGAAAACCAAAAATTGGCAGAGAAGGTTGAGATGATGCTTGTGCAAGCTCCCAATCCCCTTGACATTGTACAAATTAGGAAATTCATTGTATCCCCTGAAGAATGGGATGGAAACATCTGCGCTGACCCCGATGATAACGAAACGGTGTAAGATGATGATTCTTTATCTCCAAATGTCACTACATATGTAGCGAGGCCCATTATAAAAACAGAAGAAACTACTGGGCCTCGGGGTGGAGCAGGAAATAACCCCATGTGATCCAATCCAAATGGCTGACCTACAAGAACGCTATGGCCCTAAGCCAGGTGAAACTGAAACTGAGTATTTCTGGAGAGAACGTTTAACTGGCGGAGACAGAATTTTACTAAACGGCGAGGAAACCAATGGATTCTGGGGCCCTGGTGTCTTTTCAAATGCTGCCTCCAGGCCTCCAGGTGATCCCCACTCCATAACCAGCAGAGTGGCATACTGGGCCGATGGAATGGATATAGGGGAGAGAGGAGAACCTCTAGTAATGCCTATTAAATCCCTAAATGAACTTTCCACAGCTGTTACAAAAGCTGCCGGTATCCAGGCCATGCATGATCGCAGCCCTCTTGACGTTCCCATATCAGCAATCGTGGATCATGAGAGGCTAAAGCCCTTAATTAAGGGAGCCCCTGCTATGCTCAAACCCTACCTCGTTGCAAAACGAGATGAAATTAGGAGGGATGCAGAGTTCAGTGCCCTGTTAGACATGAGGGAGGTTGCCAACAAACAGGAAGGGGCCCTAGTGCGCAGACATCTCCCCACATGGGCAACACTGATGCACAACATCATCAATCATGGACGAGAAATGGGATGGGGTAATCCATCTGTTGAAACCCAAAATCCTAGTGATAACATCAGACAAATTAAACAAACACCCCAAAAGAGTTCCCAGGAACCAAAATCCATTAATCGTCAACCTAGGGGTCAGAGGTGGAGAGAACTACAGAATCAAGCACTGACATTAGGCATTCCGAGAGCTGTAATTCAGAAACAACCTGCCAGCATTATCCAAGATCTAATTCATGCAGTTCAAAGACACAATCGGAGAGAAAACATTTCCAACACTCAGATACCATCACCAGCTCCGAGAGGGGGTGATGACCCTTTCCTTCCCCAAAATCCAAGACCAAAAAACAAGTAGTGCCTGGATGACAATTGGGTCTCTCCATCTGGCAAGTGGACTCCTACCAATGGATAGATAATAATGGCCTATGTATTTTAATCCCAGTTGGTCCTCAAAAACAATTCATCAAATTCCTAATAGACACCAGTGCACAAAATTCAATATTGACACAACAAGATGCTGAGAAGCTGAGTATATGACCCAGATGGCAAAGAGTTAAAATTACTGGCGTGAACGGAGCAAGTGCTGTTTGTCAGACTGCAAAGGTTCATTTATGGCTCCCGGGTGACAAACGCATGCTGTCTACCCATTTGCAGTGAAAAATCTTAATGAAAAAATTTGGGGCTTTGATGTTTTGAATGGCCGAACCTGGCGCCTCCCAGACGGTGGGATGTGGTGCTTTGGTTCAAATATTAATCCTAACCTGATAAAGATCAGGAGCCTACAGTGCGTTTACTCCGTGCAGCCCCTGCACTCCCTAATTCAGAAGTTACTAACGTACCACAATACCCAGTTTCTGCTGAAGCTATTGATAACAGTGGTATAAAACACAGAATCACTACTAGGTGGATTTATCCTGTATCATTAAAGAGGGAACCCGCTTGGACTCTCCCTGCTGAAACAGGGGTTTTTTCTCTTCCCTCTCTTTTGCAGCACCCCGCAGGATGGCGAACGGAAACGCTGTGTTCATGTTACTATTCCAAACCCTAGCAACGCTGCTCCTCTTAGCCTGTGAGCAAAGATCTATCACCTACCCCCACCGGAACTGTTGAAGGCTAACTCTGAAAAAAAACCAAAACAAAATACAAAATAAAACAAAAGAAAACAAGGTCTACGTCACTTCGCATTTTGAACCGTTTTAAACTGGTACAAAACTGAACCTTTGTAAACGGAGCAGCATTTGTAGTGCTTCATATATAAAACAATGCCTATTTTTAAGATTCATTACATATCTACGTAGATAGGCTTGCTGGAAAAGCTGGGTCTGTTGTAGACCAAATGCTACAAATTAAAGATTTGTGGCTTACCCGTTTCATTTCTACATTTTCTTGGAAAATGGTTCTAGCAAGATTTTAAAGATAAAATGTAAATACTGTACAGATATGGACTGATAGAAGTATTACTCGGTGCACACAAGTGATTTGCATGACAAATACTCTGGATCAATCATTGGTAAAAATGGGATGTTCTATGTAAATCCACTGCAGTATTCATGTTTTCATTTGTCATGAAGACCTGTGGCTTAAATCTGGTGATTTTCTCAAAAATAGGGGGAAACTGTACTATTGCATAGCTCCTCATTTACCAAGAACACATGGGAGGCAATTGCTCTTCTTTTTTTTTTTCTTTAAAGTGATTAAATTTTACAACATGTGTTATAACTGCTCTTGTAAGTAAAAGGCCCCTGTTCCCTGCCTTTACACACACTAGTTTATATTATCAGGGTTAAATTTTCAGACAGAAAAAACCTTCAACTGCAACATAGATTGTTTCAGTGAAGTATGCTACAACTGTGAGTTTTATTCCAATAAGAGCTCGTTTCCCTCGAGAGTCACCCTAAATTAAGGAGGTATTTTGTTCCTGTTCCATGCAAGTCCCCTTCCATGAGTTTCAGTGAAATGTAAAGGGGGGGGGTTGCGGGTGAAAGCGGATCTCTGCTCCTCAGGTAGATTAATTAGACCTCCCCCAGTTAGAAACAGCTGACGCTGCTGCAGCTGCCCAGTCTGCTTCTCCACAGCTCTAATCTGAAGCTGTCACAAACTGCCCTCCCTCCATTTACTGCTTAGTAGCTACTTGGGGCAGTTGTTGCTTCTGCAGCTCTTCATCGGGGTGCAGCAGTCAACATCTAAACTCCTTTGATACTTTTAGGCCAGGGTTATTCATCAGACAAAAGACAAGACACCAAATCTTGGAGCCAAAGGACAAAAGAGGGAAAAAAGCCAGATACAGGAAAGCTATGTGGTTTCTTGGTCATGCTACTTTATGTCACCTCACATAACTGTTGCCATAGGAACATTAGGCAGGGGACACTTACCCTTTGGCCTTAGGGTGTTCTCCAGGTACCAAAATATTCCTTGCACTATTTAGTAAAACATTAACCTTGCTCCTTTTTGTCATGGTGTCACACACGGGAAAAAGCTACTGCTGAGCTTCCAACCTGCTGCTGGTTTTGGAAGCTTTTAACTTCAAAGGAGAAAGCCATCTGCGTTCTTGCCTAGGCAGCTGAAGTCCCCAGTTACTTATCTTCCCTGGGTCACACCGACAGCATCTTCTCACCCACCACTGAACGGAAGAGCTGATTTCAGGAGTATCAAACCCACTCTATACTATATAAATTTTACATGCTATATATTTACAGTGGGGCAAGTGCTTTTTATCCTTAAAAACAAAACCCAAAACTTTAGACATCTCTGAACAACACAGCTTGTATCAACCAGGCAGATTATTCAGATGAACTGTATTTAATACAGGTTCCCCACTCACCTCCTGATGCAGGACCAGTGAAGAAGTCGTCCATCACTGTTTGATAGCATTTAATAATAAAAATAGAAATCACAGCATGAACTTGTCTGTAACTAGACACTTTAGAGAGGCAAAACAGACAACCCAGACTTAAGACAAATGGCGGTATATTAAGACAATGTAATAAAAACATATGGAAGAGTAGACAAATAAACTTGAGAGAGACATTCAGAACTGCATATCCCGTGTTTCACAAGTATTCCCTGACCTGATCCTCTTCCACCAAGGGTACCTCTTCCTTGCTCCCGCCTTTCCACCTGCTCTCTGGGACCTGGCACTCCTGAAGGCTGCTCTTGCTAGTAAAGGCTGAGCCAGACAAGGCATTCAGTACCTCCGCTTTTTGCACGTCTGTGGAACCAGGTCCCCTGTCTCGTTGAGCAAGGGGCCCACAGTTTCCCTCGGCTGCTTTTTGTCTCCTGCATACTTAAGAAGCTCTCCTGGCTATCTTTGACATCCCTGCCCAGATTCAATTCCGTCTGGGCTTTGGCTTTCCTGACTTGGTCCCTGGACGCTCGGACAATGTTTCCATCTTTCTCCCAGGACTCCTGGCCTTGCTTCCACCCTCTGTAAGCTTCGTCTTGCATACAATCATGGAATCGGAATCATTTAGGTTGGCAAAGACCCTTAAGATCATTGAGTGCAACTGTTAACCTAGCACTGCCAAGGCACCACTAAAGCAGGTCCCTAAGCGCCACCTCTACATGGCTTTTAGATACCTCCAGCGATGGGAGGAGATGGATGAGGAGAAACTGGAGGAAAACATGAAGGAGGAGGAGGAGGAGAAGGAGGAACACAAGAAGGAAGATGAGGATAAGGAGGATGAAAAGATAGGACAAGGATGAAAAGGAACAATGAGGAGGAGAAAGATGAGAAATGAGCAAGAGGAGGAAGAAGAGGAGGTGGAGGAGGAACAGGAGGAGAAGAAATAGGAAAAGGAAGAGGCGTAAGAAGAGGAAGAGCAGGATGAGAAAAAGGAGAAGAAAGAAAGGAGGATGGCGACAGGAGGATAAGGGGGAAGAGGAAGAAGGAAAGGAAGAGGAGGAATAAGAGGAATAAAATTAAGAAGAGTAGGAGGAGAAGGAAGAAGAGGAAGAACAGGATGATGAAGAGGAGGAAGAAAAAGAGGAATATGAGGTAGGAGAAGAAGAGGAGGAGGAAGGAGGAAGGAGAAGGAAGAGGAGGAAGTAGAAGAAGAGGAGAAGCTGGAAAAAGAACAGAAGGAACAGCAGGAGGAGGGTAAGACCAGGAGAGTAAACAGAACAACAGAGAAAGAGGAAGCAGAGGAAGAAAAACAGAAGGGAATAGGAGGAGGATGAGTTGGAGGAGGAGGAGGAGAAGGAGGGGTATCAGGAGAAGGACTATGAAGAACAAGAAGACGAGGAAGACAATGAACATGCAGAGGATAAACATGCAGAGGCATATGAGGAGACAGAGGGGAAAGAGGAGAATGAGGAAGAGGAAGAAGAGGTGGAGGATGACAAGGAGGCTGAAGAACAGGAGTCAGAGGAAGAACAAGAGGAGAAGGAAGAACAGCAAGAAGAGGAAGAGGAGGAGGAGAAGGAAGAGAAGGAGGAGGAGGGAGGAGGAGGAAGAACGGGAGGAGGAACAGCAGTAGGAGGAACAACAGGAGGAGGAAGAAGAACAGCAGGAGGAGGACGACGACTATGACAAAAAACCAGACGAGGAGGAGCAGGAGGAGAAGGAAAAGGAGGAGGAAGAACAGGGAAGAGGAAGAGGAGGAGGAAACACCTCCAAATTCACTCTAGAGCGTCAGCACATCAAAGTTCTTGGATGGAGCACCTGCTGCATCCATTTGTCCATGGGGATCCACTAAATCCAAGCTTACTGGTGAAGCCACTACTCACAGGAGTTGCTCCACATCATGGCCATCACTCCTCTCGGGAACAGATGGGAAAGCTCTGCATGACAAAGGCTGTCAGGACGTGCTCCAGAAGCAGAAGACCACTGCAAGAAGATCCCCGTCACCTAATCGCACAGAAATAATTCCAGCTCAGTGAAACAATTATTGAAAATGAAACACACAGAACAGCATCCACCATCAAAACTCCTTCAGTGATAGTTTTAACTGCCACAGAGCTGCAGGCTGGCGACCTTACCATCACCGTCACAGGACCCCAAAAGAAATGCTAACTGGCAAACAGTAACTCTGCCCACAGCCCGTATCTCTCCAGCCTTCAGAGGCAGAATAGCTCAGCCCACAGCTCTGCAGGTACAGACCAGCCCAGGCTTACAGCCTGTGTCTGCCTACTCCATCATCTGCCCAGAAAGTCAAATCAGCGGCTCCCGTCACGCAGCTCCCCCTGCCCAGGGCTGGGGCTGGCAGCACAGACAGGCCTGCATTTTGGGAAAGCCTTGGGGCCCAGAGCAATTCCCGGGCAGCTCCCTCCCCGGGCAGGCCCAGCCCCCAGCAGAGCCCTGAGGGAGGGCAGGGCTGTGCACAGCCCTTGCGCTGCTGAGAGAACAGCCCCAGGGCCATGGCCCTTCTCGCAGGCCGTCTCTCCGCAGGCCCAGTGTCCCGGCGGGCTGAGGAGCCGCTGCGGGCTGGGGGGCAGCGGGCGCAGGGCAGCCCTGGGAGGAGAGGCGCGGGCTGCCTGTGCCCGCCTGGCAACAGCCACGCCATTGGCCACAGCTGAGCCAATGAGCGGAGCCGGAGGCGGCCTGTCAGTCCCAGGCAGCCTGGGGCGGGGCCGGAGGGGGCAGAGGCCGAGCAGCCTGAGGAGAAATGGGGGGGGGGGAGTGGGAGGAGGAGGAGAAAGAGGAGGAGGAGGAGGAGAAGGAGGAGAAGGAGGAGAAGGAGAAGGAGAAGGAGAAGGAGAAGGAGAAGGAGAAGGAGAAGGAGAAGGAGGAGCAGGAGCAGGAATCTCCGCGTGCGGGTGGGCCTGGGGACAGGGACCTGGAGCCCTCAGTGCCCTGGGCCCCAGCATGGCCCAGCTCCCCAGCCCAGCCCCGAGTGCTCAGCCCCAGGGCCAAGGCCACAGGCAGGGTCCGAGCGGCTCCTGCTGCTGCCCCGAGGGTCGCCAGCCCGCGCCCTGAGAGCTGGAGGTGGGTGTCTGATGTGCGCAGGGCAGGGGAAGGCGGAGTGGCCTCCTCTCCAAGAGAGGGCTGCAGGCTGTGGAGCGGGCGTGCTGTGGTGGGGACAGAGCAGGTGCCTTTGCTGTCCCCAGGCCTGCACGTGGGTCTCGTGCTCATGGTCGGCCCCACCTCTGTTGACAGCCTTTGATAAAGAAATGTGCTGCCTGCAAAAGGCCTGCCCTTGGGCCTAATCCTGCACCCTAATATTGGCATCACCTTGCAGGGTGGCCAGGAGTGGGGAGAAAAGCCCAGCTGGGAGGAAAACAACTGCCCAACTTAATTTTTTTTTCTTGGTTTGCTTGTTGGTTTTGCTTTCAAAATAATACTATTTAGGCTCTAAAGACAACCTGCAAGGAAGAAGGTAGCAGGCGTACCAGGCTGGCCACATTTCAAGCCTGAATGCATTCAACAGCCGCACAAACCACCGCTCGCTCCCGCTGTGCACACTCCACCGCCTGCCTGCAGGTACAGGCAGCTGCCCTGTTTCTTGAGCACTCTCCAGGAGCAGCAGCACCAGGCATCTCAAAAAACCCTCCTGCCTGCAAAACCTTGAGCAGGGGTTAATGGGGGACAATTTCTCCTCTCTTCAGGCCTGCTGGTTAAAGACTCGTCCATGGAGAGATGGCTCAGGACCACGGCAGGGCCAGCGGCGCTGCTTTCTGGATGCCATGGTGGCGATGGGCAGAGGGACCGGTTGTCAAATCCCAGGTCTGGGTACCCGTGTGGGGTGTGAGGGTCCCCCCTGCCTGGCTTTTCCCGGCAAAGTCGCAGCCGGTGCTGTCCCCGTGCTGCAGCCCCGGGGCCAAGGCTGAAGGAGCCGGGCATTTCTGTGGGCGCTGCACCCTGCCGGGCCCCAGCGCCGTCCGCCCTGGGCTTCCCCCGCTGTTCTCTCCATCTCTGCTTTCTGCCAGGGCCGGGGCACCGCAGAATGTCTTGCCTGCTCCCCACAGCCGTCCTGACCCATGCCTGCAGCTTGTATGCTGTGTCCACAGCACCCAGCGTGTGATTTGGGGGTGGCAGGTCTCTCTTATGGCACCCTGGGAATGGGGACAAAGCAAACGCCATCGCTCTCTTTTGCTCTTTGTCCCCAGGGTGAGCAAGCGGAGACGTCCCGTGTGCTGGAGAGCGTCCTGCAGGGAGGTGACAGCGGATTGCAGAGCAGCGCTGAGACCCGCCTGACAGCCAAGGCGCGCGGTGGCCGCAGAGCAGCCCAGGTGAGCTGGTTCTCTTGGAGGCCCCCAGAGCAGCCACGGCTGCCCCAAGGGGTCTTGCGGGGAGGACGGGGTCATCTGCCTGGTGGCTGTGGCACAGAAACGATGAGCTGAAGCCCCGTGGTCATGGCTGGCCAGGTCAAAGTCTCCGAGTGCCTCAGCCTTTCTCCCCAGGGGCGTTTAAGCTGGGCACTTTTCCAGGGTGTGAAGATGGATGGTGGTGATGTCCTGGTGGCTCTGTCTCACTCCCACTTCAAAGCTGTGATGTCCGAGATCCAGGGCCACGTGAAGGCCCTGGTGGAGATCTCCAGGGAGTTTGTGTTCCGTTTTCTGGTATTGTAGGGCTACAATGTGCTAGGGTTATGGGGTGACAGGGTTATGGTATGCCAGAGTTTAAGTGAGTTACAGATAAAGCATCTTACTGTTATGGAGAGAATCTGGGTTTGTTGGCCCTGGGCTCTTGGGGTTAGGTTGTTTTTGCCTTATCCTGTGTTCTGTGTGGTCTTTTTTTGTGGCGAGTCCTTTTTTTCAGCTTGTTTGCTTTTTTAGGGTTTGGAAAGGGGCGTTTGGTTTGTGTGCGATGTTTCTTCTGGTTGTTTTTTGCTGTTCTGGTGGATTGTGCTGTGTTTTCTGTCTTGAAAGCGTCATTTCTGGTGTAATATGTCTACTTCATGTCAGGCAGTGTCCCTTCTGGTGCGGTCTGCCTCATTTCTGGTGAGTCGGTAGCTGTGTTGGTAGGTAGGTAGGCAGGGAGGTCCATGTGGTCCATGGAGCATGACTGCCAGCGACTAACGGGCAGTTCTGGGGAGGGGTGAGAGGGCTTCTGGCCCATGGGTAATGACTGGCAGAGGACTAAGTGTGCTTCGAGCTTGTGTGGACTTCCAAATGCATGGTCATTTCTCGTGCCTTGAGGAAGAGCCCTGGGAAGACACCAGCCGCACAGAAGGACAAGGGTTTCCCCAAGGGTACGTGGCTTTCTGGTTTTTGCTTTTGAGTGAGCAACCTGCAAAGAGGCTGCTGTCATTAATTTTAGTGACATTTTGTCAAGTCCTAGGCTGAGTTTCGTGTGACTTGAAGCATTGCTGACAAAATGGTGGAGGTTTGTGTGGGTGTTGTGGATGCTTCAGGTTTGAACGCCTGCTCGTGGTGGTGACTGCATGCAGTCCTTAGCTCCTGTCTCAAGGCACAGCGTGTGCTTAGGGCGAGGTTCATCATCCATGCTAGTGGATGTGAATCTGTATTTCAGATAGATTTCTTGATCGTTTTGGATAGTGGGGGGTGAATTTCTTGTCAGATCTGATTCCAACATCCTTGGTTTTGCATCTTCACGTGGCTGGCGAAGAGCTGGTAGGAGGAGTGGGAGAAGGGTCAGTGCTGCCATTTCCCATTTCCACATTGACCGCTTGTACGGGAGTTATCAGGGTTCTCTTCCATCTGTGGTTTCTTTGCAGGCATCTCTTGAAGCCACTTGTCTGTTTTGTGAGGGGTAGTGGACTTAACAGGAGACCTGCTTTAACTTTTTTTGGTTGTTCTTGCATTCTTTGGCAATATCTACTTAAAAGTCTACTTCAGGAAAAGAAGAAGAACTCACTTTGGGTTTCTGTGTCTGCCTGAAAGGACTAAGCTGATGACAGAGAGAACTGATGTGAAGAGCCATTTTTTGGCGATATTGGGTGCCCCATCTGACTTGTCTGTCTTTCCCTGTGGGTAGGGTGGTGGTTTGCGCATGGCACTGCTCTGTGCTGCTGGGTCCACGTCCCTGTTGGTTGCCAGATGCAAGGCAAAGGGCTTATTCTCGTTAAAAATGACTTGTCTAATTTCAGAAATTGTCTGCATAGAGTTAAAGATGAAAGTCTTCCTCATCTCTTTGTGCACTAGTAGAGAAGCGGTGGGGGGTTTCAGGGCAGTGCCTGTGAGTGAGCCTTTAGGAGATGCTGTCCCTTGACCCTCAGATGGGGCGATGAAGAGTTTGAGAAAGTCATGCGTGTTTTGGTGTTCACCAAAGCAGGTTATTTTTTCTTTTGTAGCTTCTGTAGCTTATATTTCTTATGTAGGAGAGCTGTGAGGCTGGGAGGACAGGCTGTGGGTAGGAGGGAATGTGCTTAGTTACCTATCAAAGGAAGATAAAAGAAATATCTGAGTCAGTGTAGCCATTCAGAGTTCTGGCTGTTTACATGTGGACCTGAACTTTTACCAGAATGGATTTGCTTGCACTTCTCTTTCAGTTCATGTGTGGGTACAGGAAAGAAGGCAGCAGACGTATAGACTACCTGAAATCCCTTTTTATTGCTGGCCATAAAGGTGCCTCTCGGCTGGGAGCCCAGGAAGGACGCCATGTTACAGTTCTTGATTCCTTATATGCAGTCTTAAGGCTACTCACGTATTTGTTTTTACAGTCTAAAAAAGCTCTTGGCTTTGGCCATGAGGTGGCCTGTTAGCATTCACTTTTGAGTATTTGTTCACATGAAGCCCTGTGCAAGAACACTTAATGCATATTTCTTAGCTGAGTTGGCACTCTTTTGGTGCAACTTTGCTGCTTTCAGCTGGTTTCCGTCTGGTTTCTTCTAACAGTAGAGCCACTTGTATAGGCGAGGTCACGGTCGGTCAAGTTCTCTTGCGCATGTCTTTGAAGCCATCTTTACATAGGAGCTTTTCTTATGTACCGCAATGTGCTGGTCAGCTTTTTCACCCGAGCTAGTTCAAAGCCTGCGCAGCATGACGTAACCACTGCCTGACGAGCTTTCTTTATATCCCATGGGAGCTCGATGGCGATAATGCCATTTCTAGCTTTCCCTGGGAGACAGGGAGGAGTAGAGCTCCTGTATCACAGCTTGGCTTGGTCTGGGAAGGCAAACTGAAAAGCACGTGGCGGTCACAGACACTTCTGTCCTGGGCCGTGAGCTGTGCAGATGCCAGCAGAAAGCTCTGGGAACACTTTGCACACAGGCCAAGGCGTTCCTGCTGCTACCCCAAGTGTCGCCAGCCCGAGCCCTGACATCTGGAGACCGATGTTTGATGGCAGCAGGGCAGGGGAAGGCAGAGTTGCCTCCTCTGCGACAGGAGGCTGCCAGCTTTGGAGCAGGCATGCTGTGGTGGGGTCAGACCAGGTGCCTTTGCTGTCTTCTGTCCTTCCTGTGGGTCTCGTGCTCATGGACAGCCCCATCTCTGTTGACAGCCTTTGATAAATGGGGATTTGGAGGAGCGGAAGTTGTTTCTCCCTCCTGGGAGTGGGGAGCGTTCCTGCTTGGATGCAGCTCCCTTGGCAGATGCTTGTGCTCATCTCTCGTCCCCGAGGTCTGATTTGTGCCTTTCCCCCCACCCAGGCTGTGTTGCTGGCTCTTGTGAAATGGGGGTGCCGAGGGCGGATGGTTTTACCACAGCTGGGAAGTTCCAGTCAAGCTGTCAGGGAGGGTTTCTTCCTGGTTCTTGCGGTTACAGGTTTTCAAAGAACCCAGCAAAGAGGTTTTCCAAGGAAACGTGGCCAAGGCAAGTGCAGGGTTGAGCTCTGCTTGCTGTCAGTGTGGATTGTGTCTGTGCTCGGCCAGGCACGCAGGAGCTTTCAGATGAGGAATGGGACTATTCCAGGGTGAAGTGAGCAGTCAGGATCCAAAGTGTGTTCTGTGTAAGGCAATCGGGTGGCAATGTGCAGTTGGAGCCTTCTTGTTTGCTTACCCTTTGATTTCAGTGCTGTCCTCTAGTCCGAATCTTGCAGTGTTTTTGCTGAGGTGTAAAAATTAAAGGGATAAAGCAGATCATCCTCGCCCACGCACGCACCTTCCCCCCAGCTCCAGGTGAACAGCCAAAATCTCTGTGGGTACGTTGTTTTATGAAACGTGTATCCGATATCCAGCATCAGGGGAGTTGTGTACGGCGAATGGCTGCAGGTGCCTGGGGCTTGCTGGTGTCACCTGGAAGGGAAAAAGGGAGCAAAGGTGACCATGGGGACTTGTTACCAAGTACGTTTATTTGTAATCTCTCATTGTACGTTGCTGTATGTGTGCCTTGCAACATTCAGCTCGCAGTACTTCCTCCTCTCCTCCCCCTCTTCCTCCTCCCGATCGTCTTCCTCCACCTCCTGTTCCTACTCCTCTTCATTGTCATCCTTTTACCCTTCTTCTCCTCCTCCTCTCTGTCCTCCTGTTTGTCATTGCTGTAGTTGTCCTCATCCTCCTCCTCTTCCTCCCCCTTCCTCCCACTCCTCCTCCACAACTTCATCCTAATCCTCCTTCTCCTGTTAAATGTCCTTATTCTCTTTTTCATCCTCTTGCTCACCTTCTTCTTCTTGTTTCTCCTCCTTCTTCTTCTCTTTCTCCCCCACCTCCTCCACTGCCTCCTCTTTGTTCTGTTCGTCTGTTCATCCTGTATGTCATCCTCCTCTTCCTTCTCTTCATCTTCCTCCTCATCATCGTCCCATTCCTCTTCATTCTCCTTCTCCTTTTCCTTCCTCCTCCTCCTCTTCCTGCCCCTCTACCTCCTCCTTCTTGTCCTTCTCCTCTTCCTCCTCTTTTTTCCTCTTCTTTCTCATGTTTGTCCTCCTCCTCCTCCTGTTTTGTGTCTAGTTCCCCTATCTTCTGCTCCTCCTCCTGCTCCTCCTTCTTCTCTTCCTATTCTTCCTCCTGCTCCTGGTGCCACCTGTTCCTTTTCTGACTGTTCCTCGTGTTCCTCCTCCACCTCTTCTTTCTCCTCCTCTCGCTCCTCATGTTTGTCCTCCTCCTCCTGTTCAGTGTCTTGTTCCTCCTTGTTCTCATTCTCTTTCTGTGTTCCTTGTCCCCTTCATCCCCTTCCTCCTCCTCCTGCTGTCCATCAGTTCATCCTGTTTGTCTTCCTTCTTGTTCTCCTCCTCCTGTTTGTCCTCCTGTTAATTCTCTGTGATGGGGTCATCACAACGTGGTTGGTTGGGTGCCTGGGAGTCGGTGATAGATGAAGGGATTCCCCGTTTAGAAGCGGCTTTCCATATGCCCTTTTCTCCTGTCAACGTGAGAAAAACGACAGGCTGACAGTGGGGGTTTTAAAGGGTTTGTGGGTTGGAGAGAGCAGGGAAATGAGCTTATTCCACTGAGCACTCTGTCCTGTGCTGCTAAAAGGTGGTCTCGGGCTAATCGATTCTGTGTTACCATTTGTGGTGATAAGTTGATTTCTTCCTGTAGGGCTGTAATACTCTCTGCGGTTTCATTAATGGCTTTTTCTAATTCTCTTGACACATTTGCAATAGCTCGCTCTAGTTTTGCAACCCCTAAGCGTGGGATAAAAGCTGTTACAGACAGGGGGAACTTAGTGCCACATGCCATCAGAGGGCTGTAACACTTTTTCCCATAGCTATCAGTAGCTGGGAGCTCCAGAGGCAGAAGAGATGCTGGTTCTAACCTGTGTGGGCGGTATTATTGCACTTAGAATCCACTTTTCAGCTCAGGTGGAGGGTAAATCCTGGAATGCCCTTTCTTCACCTATCCAATATTGCCCTGGTAGTTGTGCAAATAGGGCAGTCTGATCTTCAAAGGAGTCTGAATGATGCAAATGATTTCCTGTGCAAGGGTTAGCATGTGCCGGATTGGGCTGTTCAGGTAAACCAGTGAGGTTGGGACCCAGAGGAGATGGCTCAGAGCATCAGGATCCTCTAGGCCCGTAGTGGCAGCCAAGTACCATTACCTTTAGTTTGATTGTGGCTTCCTGCAGAACAGCAAGTGAATCTCTCTGCGAACATCCACGTTGTCTGGCAGCGTGCAGGGCCGGATGAACTCCCTCCAGGAAGAAATGGCCAGCGTGATGGCTTATTCGAATGGGTTTCACGTAAGGGCTTCTGGAGAATCTCCCTTGCCCGCTCAGTGGATGTGGTAGATGGGAAGGTTTGGAGGAATGTGTGGAGGAATGGCGATTGCCTTTAGGGAGAGCTCGGGGTTAGGAGGAAGAGGGCGGGGCCGCCGTGCCCCCATGACGCGCGCCTTTTGTCATAATGCGCTGGGTGAGGTGAGGCGCTGGCGGCAGCCCGTGCACTTGTCGTCCAGGAAAGCCCTGGGCGGAACGCTGAGGCCGGGTGCCCGAGTGGCCGTAGCGAGCGGTCGGGCCTGGGAGCGCTGCGTGCGAGAGAGGGAGCGGAGGAGGAGCCGGGGCCGCGGGGGCCTCTCCCCATCGTGTGGCCGCCCGGCCGGGCTGCGAGGAGGAGCATGTCGTGCGTCCACTACAAGTTCTCCTCCAAGCTGAGCTATGATACGGTCACCTTCAGCGGCCTCCACATCCCCCTCTGCGACCTCAAGCGCCAGATCATGGGCCGTGAGAAGCTGAAGGCGGCCAACTGCGACCTGCAGATCAGCAACGCCCAGACCAACGAAGGTGCGTGGGGGCGGCGGGCGCAGGGCCTTGGGCACCTAAAGCTGCCTGTTTATCTGCAGATGTGTCCTGGTTTTGTCTGGGCCAGAGTTGGTTTTCTCCCTAGTAGCTGGTGTGGTGCTGTGGTTTGGATTTAGCATGAGAATAATGTTGATAGCACACTGATGTTGTAGTTGTTGCTCAGGAGTGTTTGTGGCAGTCAAGGACTTTTCTGCTTCCCATGCTCTGCCGGGTGCAGAAGAAGCTGTGAGGGGGCAGAGCCGGGAGAGCTGACCCAAACTGGCCGGAGGGCTGTTCCATACCATAGGGCGTCATGCTCAGTATAGAAAGTGGGGGGAGTTGGCTGGGGGGCAGCGATCGCTGCTCGGGGACGGGCTGGGCATCGGTCGTCGGGTGGTGAGCAACTGCGTTGTGCATCACTTTGTGCTTTGTATGTTCTTTTATCATTAGTAGAAGCGGTATTACTATTTCTCTTCCTCTGCTGTCCTATTAAACTGCTGTTATCTCAACCCATGGTTTTTACCTTTTTTCCCCCCCCAATTCTCTCCCCCATCCCCACGGGGTGTGGGGGGAGGGTGAGCAAGTGGCTGTGTGGTGCTTAGTTGCCGACTGGGGTTAAACCACGACAAGATATTTAAACTGTGTTCAGGAGAATGTCTGTGAAGAGACTTAAGAGCACACTGTTAGGGGTCCTAGGAATGCCATTGGATTGCATGGCACGCGTAGGTAGAGATCCATTTCAGGAGTCTTGTATTTTTCTACTACTGTTGAATGAAATTGTCAAGAGCTTTTGAAAAATGGTTACTTTGCCTGAAGGGCTTTGCTGCAGAAGGGTCTGTGAATGTTGTCTTGGGTTGCTAAGGTACTGTCAGCTTCACACATGCCAGCAGGCTGAGTGGCCAACTGGCTGGCGTCACTACTGGAATGGTTGGGTCTGTGTCAAACAGAGCCTTAAAACCAGACTGATGGATGGTCCTAAATGTGATGGAGCCCAATTCTTATCCCCAGGAGAAAAAATGTTTTGAGATAGGCCGAACATGTGGCTTTTCTTATAGCAGGTAAGGAACAGAAAGCAAAGTTTTAGAAGAAAAAGTGATGCTCATAAAGATGTTCCCCCGTAAAGTGTTACTCTAATGTACATCATACCAGTTTTACAAAGTGTGTTGCTTTGTTTCCATACGTAATCAGAATCCGGTGAAGAAAAAGTGTCTGCTTCCCTAGGTTCTGTTAAGCGTGGTGTTCCCTAAAGGTGAGGTTAAAGAAGGAGTATCTGTTATGCTTTAAAGAGCATCCCTCTTGTTCACCAGTGAGCAGATCCTCCTCTAGGTCGGTTGTGTTGCCCTTTGACAAGGAGTAAAAGGAGTCTAAAATTTTCAACTTGGTCTATTAGTGACACAGGTGCTTCCTGAAGCTTTCCTAAGGGTGTTTCCCATGTGAAAATGCAAAAATCCCCCCGTGGTTTTCAGAGCAAAGCTAGAGAATACATTTCAGTGTAATGTATACGAATGCCAAATTTTTGCTTGAAATGCATAACCATGAATTTCAGTTTTTATTCATCAGATGTAGATGCTTAAACTCACTAGAAGTAAAGAGGATTTTAAATATGACTGGAAAAAAATGATATGATGGACTGTTTTGAAGATCTGGGAAGGCAAACTGGATGGTTGAGACCTATTTTGAATGTCGGGGGGGCAGGGGTGTCCTCTTCCATGCTTCCTCTAGAGGCGTGTTCTATAAAGGCAGAATTCCCTTCAAAAAGCCTGCACTCAGGAACGATGCATTTCAGCTTGCCTCCCCCTCTTAATTTGATCTGAACTTCTTGACCTGTCTTTTAGAATGGATGTTCTCACAATGTTGTGGAAGAACTGTGAACTGCAGAGCTCAGGATTCCTGAGTGCTCTTTCCTGCCCTGTAACATTCTGACTCCAACCCCTTGGAGCATGTGCTATTCTGCTTCTCAGGCAAGAGACAACAAACCAACAACCAAACAACAAACCCAGCTGGGACCTGACCTGGTCTTAGTGCAGATGGCAGGCTGTCTTCTGTGTTCTGTCAGTCCTGAGTGACCTTGGAGACCAGTGTGCTGCTGGCATTCAAACTGTTTTAAATGAATGGAAAAGATTTTGCTGCTTGTGTGTGATTATCAAACCTGAAGACTTCTAGGAATGTCCCGTTAGTGTGTTGAGACGATAAAAGCGCAGTGTTACATAGAAAGCTTTGCTTTCATCCCTGTGAAGGGATTGCCTGAAGTGCTATGTCATTACGTAGTAATAGACATTCTTACAAACTGAATACTGTTTTGTTCTGTATTTGTGTTGTTTTCAGAATACACAGATGCTAATGCGCTGATTCCAAAGAACTCATCAGTGATCGTTCGAAGAATCCCTGCTGGAGGAGTCAAAGGCACCAGCAAAACCTATGTTGTGTAAGTATCCATACAGCATTGTACCCTTTGTTAGGGCTTTCAGTGTGTTAGCTGGTTTTGTGGATATTAGTTTACAGAGGCATTCCGATTGCATCTTTGTTGTTAAAGGTGCTGTTAATTTTGGTTGTCATGAGGTAGATTGTAATGTATCTGTCCCAAAGTCGACTGGGACATGGGGTTTGAACTGGAGCAATGGTAACTTTTAAGATGATTCTCTTGGGCTTCTTCTTGGGCTTGATTTTGCTGAGACCCAAGTTGTAGGTGCTGTTTCCTCTACCTGAGTGGTCATTATTAAATCTTCTTGCTTCTATTGCTTTTATAGTGAAGAGAGATAGGCATTGTAGTGTCAACTCGGAATTTGTTCCCATGTCAGAAGAGTCTGATTGTTGGGGTTTGAGTCTTTCTTGCCTTTGGGGGAGGGAGGGTGGGATATGGCAGGTATTCTTATGCCCCAGGTCTGGGGTTTTGCATCCTAGCTGTAGAGGAAAGAGCAAGGGTTGCCAGCTGGCGAACCATGCAAACAAGAAGTTCCATTCATAAGGGATTTGTATCAGTTTCCTAAAGACAGCGTCCGTTTCAGGCAAGAGAAAAAGAACACTGTCCCAAAGTGTATTGCCTTTTGAGCGAGTACAATGAAGGAATAGATAATCCTTTCCAAACCTGAAACGCAGGAAGCAGTTTAGCACATTGCCAACTGTTGCTAGTTCTCTTTCTACATCTGTTTTTACCCTAAGCTGACATCTGTGCTCCAGGTTTTAGTTCTGTATTCCCAAGATTTAAGGAGGGCAGATAACTGGGTGTATTGATTAAAATGACAGCCACTCAAATGCCATCCTGCCTACAGCATCATTGCTGTCATTTCTGTATTCACACAGTCCAGTTGTGTATCAGCTGCATTAGCACTGTTTGAATGGTCACGTTTTCCAGCCTTCTTAAAGATAGACCTCTCCACCACAGTTAGTAGGTGTTATTAGCTTGTGGTTTTGCCATGTCCTTCTGATGTGGGTTCCCCATAAATAAAGTATACTGATGAGTTACAGTGTGTCTCGAACAGACAGTACAGCAGCATCCTGGTGCCCATGAAGCACTTGCAAGCAAAAAAACCCTGAATTTGTGTGGCTCTGCATGTAAACTTTGGGCACATTACTGCAGCAGTTGTTGCAGTGCTTTCAGGCACTACTGAGTAATTCTGGACGCCACAGCGTTGTGCTTATAAACGTGGCCTTGTTTTGGGGGTTAATTGAAGGATGGATGCTCAGTGCTGCCTTGTGAATGCATCCTCCGTTTCTGGTTGGGTGGCACCCTCTCCTGGTATTGTAATGCTGCCCTAAAGTGAGAGGACAGATGCTGCTGGCATCAAAGCTCAACTAAATCCCTGTGTGTGGGGACAAGGAAAGAATGGCACTGCTGTTGTAACGTTGAAAATTAGCCGTGCAGATTAGCTTTTGATTCCTCCAGCTGGAAACATTGCAGAAACTGCTGGTAGAGTGGTTAATGTTTGGGAATGATGAATGCATGCTGTGATGGTGGAGAGGCCTTGAAAATGTGTTACTCGCCTTGCAGTTTGTTCTTGAAGGAGAATGTGCGAAGAAACCCCTGTGTGGTGATCTCAAGCATTTCCTTGTACTTCCTCATCTTCAGGAGGTACGGGCTCTATTTTAAGTTCTGATCACCTCCATTTCTCTTCCAGAAGGCGAACGGAGCCAGTGAGTGGACCATCAAAACCAGTACGTAAAAACACAATCTCACACTTTATTCTACACACTGCACTTAATTCTAAACAATGTAGCTTTGTATTAATTTTCCAGTAAGTCACTGAATACTTTACAAAGTACACTGAAAATAAGTTTCCTGTAGTGATGGTTCCTTCTCAAACAAAATTAAGTATTTTTTTAAATTTTGGCACAAGGCTAGAGCCTGGTGCATTTGTGGGTGAAATCCCTGTCATTTGTCCTAACCTCTGCCTGCAGTATGCTTTTGGAGCTGGGTGACTTCAGGGTTGGATGCTGCTTCAATTTCGCAGAGGTTAAGCCTGTCTTTAGTGTACCACCATATGATGCTAAACATATGGAGAAGGAATGATGAACTGGAGTGAGGAATCTTTTTCTGCATGTAGAGATCTTTTTTCCCAGAGTCTGCTAAAAACTGCTGCCTTGAATTCTTCCACTGCGTTAGGCACTAAAGGACAAGAGCGTTTTCCACGGAAGGCTTTTAATCTCTCTTCTGATCCAGTTAGTGACCCCTTGAGGAGAGCTGTTCAGTTTACATTGTGAAATGTTACTCTATGCTTTTGAACAACTTCAGGCATAATAAGCAGTGATTCGAGTGTCTTTCTGCTAAGGTTTTACTGGTGTGAGCTTCACTGCTGCTTGTGGCGTAACAGAATTGAGTATACTGGAAAAGGAGCAAGCGAAGAGTTCCCCTTTTTCCTTGTGGAAAAAGTGCCCTCCAGTCTTAGTTCTCAACAAACACAGCAGTCCATTACAAACCAGTGGCCTGAGGACTTCATTCCTGCAAGCCCTTCCGTAGGGAGCTGGGAGGGAGGAGTGTGGCTGCAATTTATTCTCAGAAATCCCTTTTTAGCTGCAAATTGGCAGCTTCCTTACCCCTGTGACTCTTAAGCAGTTGTGAGCATTTGACAAGGGTCCCTCTCTGAGATAGTCTGGAGCAGTAAGTTGATCTCAGGCGGGTTTGGTGAGTTTGGTTTCTTCTCATTAACCACAGAGGCACTCTGGAGCTGTCACAGGTTTGGACGCTTTTTTGAACAAATGCCGATTACACTGGGTTGGAAATGCCTCTTTCAGTGACACTCAGAGGATATGGTGCAGCCTTTCAGACTGCAGTAGAGGTGAACTATTGCTGTGTTTTGATTGTAGAACTTGAATATGTGTTTAATGTTTTGTGCACAGATCAATGACTCTTCTGGATCTATTTCTCTGGCCCAGCTCATTAAGGTATATCTAGATATATTCTTGTCAAATGCTTAAAACCAAAAGTGTTTGCTTTGTATTTTTAAATCTTATACGGTGATCTATAGCTGGATAACTCTTGTAATGTGAACAGAACTTTAATTTAGATTTTACTAATTTAAAAGTATTTATTTTAACTGTAAAATATGTGCGTATTTTGATACTGTCCTGTAAAGAGTAGTTGCCAGTCTGGGAAGATAGAAGGGGAGTACCTTATCAGCCTCAACGTAATGTTGCCATATTACTCACCTTCAAGACACAAAGAAGCAGCACTGCAGAAGCTGTTTACCGTTTTTCATACGTTTCATTCATGTTGTGTTGGAAACTAACACAACTTTCAGAGAAGAATTATATGGTCTGTAAGTTATGGACATTTCAGGGCGGGTTGCAACAGCCAAACGAGAAGCGTTTCTGGAACATGGACGATTGCGTGGCTATTTTTGAGTTTCTAGTCACGATAGTTACAGTTCCGTTCTGTGAATGCTGCAGAGTTTCATACATCGTAGTACATCTACAGTGGACAGCACAATCTAATTTGTTTGAGTGCAGGCTGCGTCAATTGTGTTAATGTACCTGACTGTTTATAGGAATATGCCAATGTGTACGTGTGGCATATTAGCAGATGTGACCTTCTGAAACTGTTGCAGTGCCGTGTTTTGCTGTGGAACTGCTTGCGTTCTGTGCTCAACAATGTGTAGCTTTGCCTGGTGGTTGCACTAGTGATTGCACGTTGTGCAAAGGCGTAGTGCTAGCCAATGGAATGAGTGGTCTTTCGAGTGACAAAGATGAGAGAAGGCCGGGCCTAGTGCAGAGGATCTGCTTCTTTCTTCTGAAAATAAAGGCTGGAGTTCATTTCCAAGAAAGAGAAATCTCTTCCCACTCGTAACTTCTTCCCTCACTCACTGCAGAAATTACACTGTGTACCTTTGGCCAAAAAAAAAAAAAAAAAAAAATTAGTTTGGAAGGTATCCACCAGAAGAAATTGGACTCCATTAGTGCTGTGCCTAAATGTGTCCTTGATTCTGTAAACTCATGTGAAGTTTTCCCCTGAAATGTGAAAAATTGTCCAAGTGGTGTAGACATTTCAGCTTTTGAGAACATTTAAAGAAAAATACAGGAAAATAACATAAAGCAGCTCAGAACTGTTACTTGCGCTGACCTCCTGAGTGCAGACTGGCTTAGCATGGAGGCAATGTGTTGTAAAAAGTTTTCCGGTTTGTTATTCCTATGTATTAAATGCCATATTTGAGTTTTGGTCTATTCCTAGGATGCGTTATTTTGTGTTTTGGAAGTGTTCTGTAAACCGTTTGGGTTCAAACAAACTAGTCAAGTATCTGTAAAGTTGTCTGTAAATGTTAATGGCAGTGACTTCATAGGTGTTGATCTGGATGATGTTACAGTTGAGAAAAAACTGTCTATATGAATGACTTGACAGATGTTGATGTGAATGATGTTACAGTTGAGAAAAAAACTGTCTATATGAAACAACCATTTAATAAAATACTGAAACTAGATGGTTGCTTTTGTGAATGAATGCATCTAAAAGCAAAAACATGCGCTGTTGATCTGAAAGATAGGTGCTTGAAGGTCCAAGTCATTTACAGTCCCTCCCTTTGTCCCTGCTTATGTCTGGACTAGCGTGCAATAAAAAAATCTGACCAAATACTGGTTAAACAAAAGCAGCTGGCTTCAAGAATTTGAAGACGTAGTTGTGCGTAAGGTTTATGAAGAAGTTAGTAGGGGGGAACATGCAGTTTGGACTGCCTACAGCACATGATGGTGACATTTCTACTGAAAAGAATCCTTTGTCTTGCTGAGGGATTCTAAAAAGCTTGATTCCTTTTCATGCTTCTGTGTCCGAAGCTCAGTTTCAGCAAGCAGAAACCAACTTCCCTGACTCCTAAGTTGAGTGTCCTTTTAATGCTGCAAAACGTAAATCATGATAGTGGCATACATCTTTCTCAATTAAATGTACAGCGGAGATCTTCTCCTTCACATAGTCTGGAGCTTAATATCAGTTCAAAAATACTGGACAGTGTAATTGTTTCTACGCGGAGCTTGAGTCCACGTGGAAGAAAATGGGGCTGGTTCCACAAGCCTTTATGTAAGGTGCAGACAGAGCCCAAGGTTTTGGGTGCCCAGGAATGCTCTTGTCAAGCAGGTTACCAGGCACCCAACCCCCACGTAAGGGCGTAAGGAGTCCCCAGAACATCTTCAGCACAACTCTGTTTTATATGAGTAGCTGTTTTGGTGCAGCCTCAGCTGGCACTGTGCTGCTCTTGACGGGACTGGGTGAGTGCTGTGGTCTTTGGCCGTGGGGGCTTCACTGTGTTTCTCATGCGTGTGTCAAATCCTGACCTGTTAAACAGACTGCCAATCTGGCTGAAGCCGATGCTTCCGAGGAAGATAAAATAACAGCGATGATGATACAGTCTTGCCAGGAATATGATCCATCCAAGTGAGTGTTGCTGATGTCGGATCTGTTCTTTGAAGATGATGGAAAAGCTGAAAGGATGCTTGTTGGAACAAGAGAGACACCTTTGCATACCTTTTTCTTTCTTTCCCCAAAATCTTTCAGTTACCTGAAGAAAGCCTTGGGTCCACCTCCACCATCTTACACTTGCTTCCGTTGTGGAAAACCTGGCCACTATAGGAAGAACTGCCCAACACATGGGGTAAGATTGTGGGGGACTGCTGGTGTTTGGTAGTTTGTCATTGTTTTTACCTTGGCAGTCACGTAACAATACAGAAACGCTCCTATTAAGAATTGTTTGTCTTGGGGTGAAACGCAGAGGTTACCTGGCAGTGTTGCAAAGCCCTTCAGACTTCCAGGGAAACCTGCAATTACAAATGTAAAATTGGCTTTTCTCAAGGTCATAGACATTAAATATGTCCATAGACCCTTCTCTGTGGACTTTCACGCACATTTTTGTATATTTCAATATCACTGGAAATGTTTCTGGTTTTAGCTCTTTTTAATGACTGGTTGTAGACAGCTTTCAGGATTCCATCTAAACCCAAGATGTTTCTGTTGACCCCATCTTGTGACTAAGTGCGTGTTTTAGGTACACAAGCCTCTGGTTGAGTATTCATGCCAGTGAACGTTCGTCACTGAATGCATATGCATGAGGTCTGAATTCAGCCTTCATCTAGAGATGGTGAACACAAGTTTCCCCAGCGAGTGATTCAGAGCAGCGAACTGAGCTCTCGCGCTGAATTGCGCTGGGGAGGAGGAGCGGGTTTGTGTCTCTTCTCCGAGTGGATGGCGAGCGCAGGGGTATTTCCCCCTTCAGGAACCTGAAGTTAAGCCAAAGAATGTCAAATGAGTTCAAAACACTGCTCAAGCCTTTTGAACGTCCTGGCTCTGTTCTTTTAGGAAAAGAAGTATTTTAGTTGAGCAACCCTTACGCTGGGTACAAGGAGAGCACTAAAGGCTTTTGCTGCTTCAAATAGTCCTTGAAATGTCATTTGAAGTGTGGGTCCTGAGATGAGATATGTCTGCATTTCTTTCCTTAACAGGACAAACAATTTCAGTCTGTTCCCAGAATTAAAAAGAGCACAGGAATTCCCAGGAGTTTCATGGTGGAGGTGGAAGATCCCAACACCAAGGGTGCTATGCTGACGAAAAGTGGAAAATACGCAATACCAGCTATTAATGCGTAAGTAGGGAATTAATTGGACTGACCACAAAGGTAATAAGAGAAACCATGGGTAAATGTTTGCATGGCAATGCAACCAAGTTGGCCAGCATCTGGAATTACGGGGGAGGAAGCATTGTCATTGTAGTTTACCCTTAAAATCTGTGATACTTTCTACCATTAAAATAGGGCGGTCCTTCTGTTCCAGCCCCTGCAAGTTGGTGAAACTTGCGGTATGCTAAGAATCTGTATTTCTGCAAAACGTTTCAGTAGTGTTTACAGCGGAGTCGGTCTCTGTGAACGCTCATTTTGCTTCTGGGTTATGCTTCAAAGGCTTCCTGCAAAATGTAACAAAGAGCTGTTGGACTGAGCTTTCCTGCCCCCCTGACTTTTATCCAATCCCATGTGTGAAACAGACTGAAGTTTTCCTGTGGCTATAAACTAAGAAAAGACTACTGTGTGCTGACAAGAGTGGCTGCTTTCAAATGCACTTGGTAGCACTTGTGTTTTTCTGTTGTGGATCTCCTTTTGTAGAAGCTGTAACACAGGCTTCCTCCATTAATCAAACGTAATTACTCAGAGACTAACTTTACCCTGAGCCTGCAATTTACACTTACCCTCTGGCAAAGGAGAGGTGGGATTCATTTCACCTTATTTCTGGGTGTCAAGGAATTATTTTTCCAGTCTGAGCTGGTTTCTGAGTTGATCCAATGAATGGGAGAGTTCTGCAGAAGGAAAATTCTTCCGCCCCTCCCTCTTTTAGTGCTGTGGCTACAGAAAAGTAGTTCAAACGAAATGCCTACATGTTAGAAGGCTAATGGGGAGTGAGAAGGATTCCATCTATTCTCTTCCTTTGGTAAAATGCAAAGCTTGGAAAAGTTTCCCTTTACCCATCTTTAACTCTTTCCTTTTTCCTTCCCCACCCCGCCTCCAGGGAAGCTTATGCTAGAGGCAAGAAGGAAAAGCCTCCCTTCCTACCAGCGGAGCCGTCCTCCTCCTCCTCCTCAGCTGATCCTGTTCCAGAGGAGTTGTTGTGTCTCATCTGTAAAGATCTAATGACAGATGCAGCTGTTATTCCCTGCTGTGGGAACAGTTACTGTGACGAATGTAAGTGTTACTGCCCTGTCTGTTCATGCAAAACATCACATCTGATCTTCGGAAAGCAGAAATAGGAGATAACAAAATTACTTTCTTACGTAGATGCTGAACAGGAAAGAATGCTTCCCGTATAATGGGGAAAAAAAAGGCAGAAAGCTTTTTTCCCTTTTTACCTATCTAGTTAAGTCCTCTTTACATGGGAAAGGATGAGTATGAGAAGAGTGCATCACTGTGCAGGTGATTACAGTATTGGATATGGAATGCATTTGGTTTGTCCACAGCCCTTTCCCTCATACAAAATTATACAGCCAGCTCTGGTGCCTGACTGTGCTCTGCAACAAAGGGACAGTTAGGCATTTAATCCACGTTCCTCTCCATGGGAGAGCTGGTTAAAACCTTCAGAACTCAAACATACAAATGGTTTTTTGAGACATGTTTTATTCATTAACCTGGAGGTTGGTGACTTCTCGCTGTACTAGAGAGTGGAAAAAAGACTCGTGGGAACATCAGGACACAGCCTACTCTACATCTTCAGGTGTGACAGTAGTGAAATATCAAAGCTGTACGGTTGTGTGCTGCATACGAGACATTTGTGACACTATTGAACTTTTATAGCTTCATGCTCTCAATTCCAGACCACATTCACCCATTAATCATAGACGTGTTTTGAGAATTGATTAGAAGCCAACTAATGTCCTCACTTTGGCTAAAACCTGTTTTGATGGTTCTAATTATTCACAGGCATTAGAACAGCGTTGCTGGAATCTGAGGAGCATACCTGCCCAACGTGCCACCAGACAGACGTTTCGCCTGATTCTTTAATTGCCAACAAGTTCCTACGCCAGGTGCCATGATGCCTTTTACGTAAACTGTTTGTAAGACAAGTCTGTTTGTGAAAAGGTGAAAGGGAAGCAAATACTAATTTACATCTCCTTTAAGCAAGGCTAAATGGAACAAGGCCAAATTTACTTCTGAAATCCATGATCTGTTGTTACAGAAGCTTACAGCCTGGCACATTCAGGTCACACTTTTGTTTAAGATGATTGCCTCGCTTTCAGATTTGGTGTTAACACTGAAGGACTTTAAATACAGATACTCTGAGTCACCAGTCATTAATATCAGTGTCTAATGGGATGTGTTCATCTATCTGTATGGCGATTTATTTTACGGTTGATAGCATTTATAAGAACACAAAAGCAATTTTACTCTGTGGAGGCTTTTGTTCATTTATCTCCTGAAGTTCCGTATTACCTTTTTGTCAATGTTTTTCTGCCTCTAGGCTGTGAACAACTTCAAAAATGGAACTGGCTACACAAAAAGGCTCCATACCCAGATTCGGCAGCAACAGCCACCACCACCACCACCACCACCACCACCACACCTGCCCGTCACCCCTCCTGCTGCTCTGGTGAGTGCCGCTCAACTGTCTAAACCTTCCCCTCTGTCAATCAGCAGTCTGTTGGAAGAGAAGGTAAGTTTTATTTCAACATATGCGCTGATTCCTGTATTTTCATAGAGCTTATTTTCCAACTGTTTGCATTTATTCACAAGGGCTACCAGGTTCCTGTTCAAAGGCAGCCCGCAGTAGCAAGTGTTCTGGGCCCCCAAGGACAACCAATACCCACAGCTGGTAAGTAACTAGAACTTCAGGATTTCCTGAAAAGAATTATCTTCAGACCAACTGAATGGATTTTTTTCTTTTTTGTCTCCCCACTCCACAAGATCTTCCAATGAGAGCCAAAACAATTTGCTCAGCAGGTGGCAGAGCAGGTTGGGAACTGTGAGTATTTTACAGAAATTCAGTAGATGACCACTTGTAACCTGTTAAACGAGGCCGTAACACATGACTTGTACAGCAGCTGGTTTATAATGAACTGAGTATGCACAGATCGCTGTTTACACGTGCTTTTGCTAAGGAACTGATGAACTATAAAAAGATTCAAGAAGAGCATAGGCATTCGTTTTCCAGGTAACTGCTTTCCATGTCCGTAAAGGAGAAGCAGATTGTCTGGAAGAACCAGGAGGAGTTCCACTCCACCTCTCTCGTTAGGTGGATTGGGTGACTCAAGGGATCAGCAGTGATAGGAGTTGCACATGTAGGTTGCTAGCTCAGCTCTGGCAGAGATTCAGGTTGACCGATAGTTGTCCTTTGGCAGCCGTTGTTAAGGAACAGGCGTCTCTTTTCCTAAAGCTTCTCTGCAGTGACATCCTTCACCTCCTGACAGCCGTGAGAGGCTGGAAACTGAGTAGTGTAGTTGCTGGATTTTCTGTGTCTCCCTATTCTGAGTGTAACCATGACCTCAAAGCACTTTGGAGGAGATACGTGAGAGAAATTGTCTTCATTTCCTCTTTTGTTTATTTCTGGAGGATACATGGAGAGATTTTAACCTGGACTGCAAACTGGTGGCTTTCGCTAGTATTCTGTTGACATTGTTGAACTTTTCGTAGGAATTAAAAGATCAGGCTTGTTTAAGGAAGTCTTAAATTGGTGAAGGACTTTGAGAGGAGGAATGATGCTAATGGACATAGGCGGAATAATGTGAAATAATGTTTCTTTAAAAAAAATAATAAAAGAAAAACTTGTGAAGAAAAAACTCAGGGTAGCTGATGTTTTCTATTCCTCAAAATCACTTGGGCAGGAGTCTGAATAACTCTGTTGTTCATGCTCTCAGGACCTTTCCTGGAGTAATGGCATTGAGTCACATGAAACCAATCAACAGCTGTGGTAGTTCATGTGATAGAAGTGAGTGGAAATAGCCTTACCCTTCCTGGATGTTCTTACACTAACAAAGCAGCAGCTGTTGTGTCTTGTAAGCAGAAACTCTTACATGTTAGCAAGTTCTTCGCTTTGCAGTAGCATCATGTCAGCAACTGAAAGAAGCTTTGACGTAAGCATATGGAGAGGAAAAAGTAACCCAAACCAAACTTGGGAGGAAAAAACCTGGGAAGAATGACTGTTTTGACTTACCTTCAGTATTCTTTTCTGTGTTGTGGTTTTTTTAAGGTCCATGTCTCCTTGCAGTACTTCATCTTACTCTAGAAGTTCATATACCGACTCCAAATCAAGATCTGGTTCTTCCTGCACTCGCTCCTCCTCTCGATCATATAGACGTTCCTGTTCTCATTCCTACTCAAGATCACCACCATATACAAGAAGACGCAGAGAGAAGAGTGGCAACTCTCATTCTAGGTCAAGGGTACATGGTTCTCACAGGTCAAGGTCAAGGTCACCCCCATCCAGAAGATCCCGTTCACGGTCAAGATCACCAGTATTTAGAGGCCGGTCTCCCACTAAACGGACAACACCTCAAGGGCAAGGAGAAAGGGGGTATTCTAACAGACACAGAGAAGTTCCACCATACGATAAGAAAGCTCCCCATGGCAGATCTGCTGCCTTCCGACATCCATCTGAAAAGGAAAGATACAGCGCGTGGGAGAGAAAGGTCGACACCAATCATGAAAAATCTGCTCACATGGAACCTCCTGTGAAAAAAGTGAAGAAGGAGTAGCCAGACACAGACAGTGTTAGAACATCTTCCTTTTAAAAGGATGAGAATACTTTGATACTACCTGTAAAGAGTAGTTCCCACTTGGGAAGCTAGAAGGGGAGTACTTTTTGGGGAGGGGGGCGTTGCAGAAGCCATTCTGGAACATGGACAGTTGCATGGCTATTTTTCTCTTTGTTTGCTAGCTATACTTTACTAGTTATACTTTGTGTATAAACACAAATCACACGCTCATAAATAAAGTTAAGATTCTTTTAGCCTCGTCTATTCCCTGGCATGTCTGTATTACATTTCTAAGTAGCATCTTACCATAAGGGAACAGAGAAGTCTCAAAAAAAAATCAAACCAAAGGAAAAATCCTGGAGTGGGAGGGAAGACTTAGAGTTAGTTAGAAGGAATTCAAGTAAATGAAAGAGAAAGCAAACCCATTCCCTTCTTGTTTGCTCTGACTGTCCCTGATTTGGGCTGTGGGTGGCTGTCGGCAGGGTGGAAGCCTTGCATCTCTCTTTACAAGTCCTGTAAAGCTCTGCAGCCTCAGGTGCTTCTGGGCTTGGAGGCACAATGAGCTGCATTCTTAAAGCTATTCTAAAGGTCTTGGTCTACAGAGAGGGGGTTTGGTCTTGGTTTTGGTTTGGTTTCTTTTTTTTCATACACTTATCCCTGTATGAACTTCGAAGCAGAACCTGGATCTGTGAGTGGCAGGAATAAATCACTGGAGAGCCTGCCAATTCTTGTTGAACAGCAAAGCAGCAAAACTAACATGAGTGAAGATTTTTTTTAAAAAAAAAAGACGCACAAAAGCTTATGCTTTGCGTTTTTCTTCATTGTGTTGCTTTTATGTTCACTGTCATTCTGCACTTGCAAATTTGTGCTGCCGTCCTGCTGTTCCTGCAGCCAAAGCAAGCAAGTGGATCCTTTTTGGTTTAGTATGACTATTTCAGTAAGTGCAGGGATCTCTGGTTGGTGTTTGTCCTTAGAGGCTGCAGAAATGCAGAGTCATGCCTGTTGTTTTAGCGCGATCAAGCACAGCTGTGATCCTTCCTGGCTGAACTTTGAGTTTAGCCAAGCCATTGGGTTTTAGGAAACCACTGGAATTTATATGCAGCACTGCAGCAGTGAGATTAGCCTTTTCCTGCTATTTTCTGTCCCCTTTCCCACTTGCTCTGTGTTCGTTTCTGTTTAGTCTTCTGTTGGAAGTGGGAGTTAATACATTGACTGTCAGTTCTGGGTTTGGGGTTTGTCTTTTCTTCTTCTGGTTTTTTTTCCCCAATTCTTCTGCAGTATTATCTTCGGGTTGTATCCAAGTTGCATACATCGCCTGAGGATGGAAACATTTACCCTGCTGCTGGGAGCAGGGAGGGCTCAGGAGCATATCTGAAATGCTTGTACCCCAGGGCAGGCAGTGTGAGAAACAACCAAGCTGAACTGGAAGCCTGGGTCCGTTCCCAGAGCTAGGATATCATTGGTATCAGTGAGACTTGGTGGGGCAGCTGGGTGTCAGCTACAGCTGCTCACATGCTGGAGTGCAGGGCAGTCCCGGGAGAAAAGCGGGAGCCAGGCACGTGCGTTGCATTTGCTGAGCAGGGCTGGGTCCCTGGAGGGCAGAGAGCAGTGGCTTGAAGAATGGCAGCCTCAAAGGGCGTGCAAGGTGCGGGAGCTTCCTGCTGCCACCCTGGCTTGTGGGGATAGAGCTGAGGCACCCAGCCGAGTGCAGCCTGGTCCCTAGGATGGCAGGGCAGGCTCTGCCTGAAAGTGGAAGAGCTGCTCTCAGGGCCCTTGAGGCGTAGCATGGCTTCATGGGCACCAGAGCTGGGCCCCAAACCAACTGGCTCAAGGCTGCTTTGGATTTTGGAATGGACCTGAAGGTGGTGCCCAGTATCTGCTCAGAGCAGACAGAAGGTGGCCTTAGAGCAGACAGCTTGTCTCCTGTGGATACTCTGCTGTTGCAGCCCCAGATTTTGCAGGTGGTTAAGGGGGATGGATGTGAGAGGTGGCCACGCTGGACAGCAAATTGAAGGAGGAGTTGGGGTCTTTTTGGGGAGAGGAATCTGGCAGGGACAGCAGTACCCAGGAAACCCCATCAGTAATGGCATGGAAGTCCAAGAAGACCTAGCTAACAGCACCTGAAACACCACATCTGTTCCCAGGTGTGGCAAACGTGGGAGGAAGGGGGAAAAATAAGCAGGGGTAGGTGCCTTGTTTGGGAGGGGGCATGGGCGCAGAAAGGCAGGAGCCAAGGAAGCTGAGGGGGATGTACAAGCATGGAAAGTGGAGAGGAGTGGGGATCAAGGATCCAGCTGCTGCTTGGTTTGCTGGTTTGACTGAGCCCTGCACCTAATCCCCACAGCCCGTCCGACCTTCTTTTGGAGGGCGATTCCAAATCCTTTTGTGCGTGGCCCCACTCTGTGTACCCGGTGCGGGGGTGGGTGCAGAGGCCTGGCTGCTGCAGTGGCAGAAGGGAGCACAGGGCATGGGGACCCAGCAGCTGGAAACACCGAGTGTCCAGGGCCAGGTACTGCTGGAGCGCTGTGTGTGTGCAATTCGCGAGTGAACTTGAAGCTGGACGAGCTGGCGAGCAAAGAGGAGAGACCCTTTCAGTCATGTGGATGGCATGTGGCTGCAGCCCGGGTACACGGGGTCATATGTTGTTATTATTATTAATACTACTACGACTATTTTACTTAATTTATTTCAATTATTAAACTGTTCATATCTCAACGCACGAGTCTTCTCACTTTTAACCTTCCGAATCTCTCCCCATCCCACCGGGCATGGGGAGTGAGCGAGCGGCTGTGTGGTGATTAGTTGCTGCCCAGGGTTAAACCACCACACTCTGTGAGCTGCTCCCTTAGAGCCTGCAGTCACCTGCACGTGTCTGGGGCCACCTCCTGAAGCCCAAATGTCGCCAGGTGTTTGTGCCTGAACAGCTCCCTCCTGGCCTCCATCTCCATTATCGCCATGGGAGCTGAGACAAGGAGCTCCCATGCAGGTGCCCATGTTGTGCCCACCTGAAGTGAGGCAGGAGGAATCCCCCCTCCTGTGGGTTTGTGGCAGGCATGGGAGGGAGCTGAGAGCCCTTGCAGCCCCAGGACTCCAGGCCCAGGATGAGATGGCTCCATTGACTCTGCTGAACCCGTCCCTCAGCAGGGCTAAAGGAGATCCCTGCCTGTCACTGCCTGGGTGTCCTGTCTAAGGTGGAGACAAGGAAAAGTGATTACAGGTCATAAATCGGACTCAGGTGAGAGAAATTACACTGCTGGAAGTAAGAGTCTCTCCCCAGCTGCAGGAGGGAGCATCAGTGATGGCTTCAGGCTGTGTCACAGCAGGTTCCCCTGCAGCCCCAGGGACAACACAAGGCAGCCCAGAGGGGCAGAGCAAGGGCTGCCTTGGGCTGGTGCTGTGCTGCTGAGCTGGGCCGGGCTCCTGGGACGCAGGCAGCTCCTGGCAAGCGGGCAGCGCTGCAGAGAGACAGCTCTGCCCAGGAGCAGCTCCTGTGCCAAGCGCAGCAGGGCTGAGGGCAGTGCCTGCAGGCAGGGAGGGGAGAGGAGGGAGGCAGACAGGGGTTAAAGGCAGTGTGGGGTGGGAGGGTGCTGAGAGCTCACTGCGGGAGAGATCTTCACAGCCCTTGACACAGTAAGTCTGTGACTGCAGGGCTATGCAGCTGCATTTCCTTGAGGGGTCTCCTAAAGCTGGCACATGCCACAGATGACAGGATCTGTAAGTACAACTCTGAGAGTTTCTCTGTTGTAGAGAAGAACATGCTCCAGAGCAGGGCTGCCCTACTGCACCATGAGAGACTGGGACAAGGCATGACGGCTGCCTTCTCCAAGGGATGGCTGCAGGGGTGTGAGGGTGGGTGTGCAGCCAGGGGTGCCCAGGGCTGTCCTTGTGAGCAGGGTCCCTGCACCCCAGGGTGCTGTGTGCCGGGGCAGGGACTCTGCCGCCTGCCAGGGTCAGCTCTCAGCCTGCCCAGGGAACTCCCCACGGTTGTGCAAGGAGAAGCTGTGGGTGGACAGAGTGACCCCAGCAAGGCAGGGTCCTTCTGCTGGTGAGAGGGTGCTGCGTGGGTCAGGGCTGCTCAGAGCTTCAGCCTCATCTCCAGAGTATTTCCAATAGGAGGTTTCAAGGGGAAGATCAAGACAAGGATTACTATAAAGAGAAGGAATTTCCCTGTGCCTTCAATTCCCTTCTCTTGGGGAACAGCAGGTGAGAAATGATAAAGGAGTTCTTAATATTGACAGATCACTGAGACTGCTGAACTGTAACTCTGAGTGATCAGCAGGTTTTCCAGGAGTCTCCCAATGAGTTTTCAGCCACTCCTCTGCCCGTGGACAGAAACAGGATCACCTTTGATGGACCCATCAGGCTTAATCTGACCTGTGATTTTTTCTACCTGCAAACCGGACCATGCGCCCAGCCAGTGCCCTGCAAACATGCCGGTTTCTGGAGGGCTAAGGAGAGGGCACAGAGGTTGGGATGGGGTCTGTGAGTGCTGGCAGGGAAAGACATGGCACAGGGAAACAGCTCCCATGAGGAAAATCTCCTGGCAGCAGGGATATCATCAGGGAATGAGAGGAAACAAAAACCACAAATGTTGTGAGAGGGAGAGTTCAGAAACCTCCGTCTCATCCCCTGCCATGCAGAGCCCTTCCCCTGAGCAAGCCCCCTTGCCTCCTCTCCCAGCCAGCAAAGCCTCTGCCCCAAGGGCTGGGGGCTCCAAGGCGCGAACCAGCTCCTCTGCAGCCAGAGCTCCAGCAGAGCCGTGCTGCAGCTCTCCAGCCCCGCGCCCAGGGCCCTCTGCAGAGCACAGGGGCTGAGAGCAGCTGCCCGGCAATGCTGGTGCCTGGGAGGTGGCGGGCACAGCTGGGGAAGGGCAACGCTGGCCTGAGGGCCCGCCTGCCTCTGCCCTGGCCTCTCTCACCCACACCCGCACTCCAGCTCTGCTTCTCGCTCCACTTGTCCCTGTTAGTGCTGGGGTTATTTCCTTCTTGCTGTCAGGCTCCCTGGGCAGATGGAGTTTCAGCTGCAGAGTCACACACTGGTCTTGTGGGTCCCCCCATGCCCGTGTGTCCATGGGAACAAGTGTCCCAGCTTTCCTCTAAGCTGTGGGGCAGTGGGCAATGCAGTCAGTGCATGGAGGCAATGAGCTCAATCTCCCTTACTCAAATGCCATCACTAAGACACTTGGCTATCTCCTTGAGGTGTCCTTCCAAGCTGTGAGCTTCCCTCCAGCATGCAAACCTGTCCCATAGCATCTTTGTGTTATCTGAAACTGCAAGGGAGAAGCACAGAGATGCTAAGACAGAAAAAATGCTGTTGGGTTTGTGCAATGAGCCATGCGTGTCCTTGGCTAGAAGTGGGGTGCTGAGACCTTGAGAAAGGCTGAGACATTTAGTGGTCTGTGGAAGATCCATCTGCTCTCAGCAGTGCCTGGTGGCTTTTCAGGGTAACATGGGAGTGTGATCAGCCTCCATCTCAGAAAGCTGCAAGCCCGGAGAAACTGGGACCCAGACAGAGAGACAGAGCAGCTGCCCTCACTCTGCACGGAGCCACAGGCAATCCTCTTGCCTCACAGAACTCGCTCTGTTCTCCCTTTGTGCAGCAGAAATGCTGGGGGTTTCTGACATCCAAGAATACTCCCCAGGGTGGCAGGGGAGGGGGAGCTGTAGAAAACCTAAACCTTTCAAGTCGCCTTCTGTCTTCCTGGGTCCTTAGCCCTGGGAGTGCAGATGCTGACAGGCCCTTCTGCGTTAGCAGTGGTTCCATCTGACACAGTTGAACACCAGGACTGGTCCCTGTCCCTGCCCACTGCTGCAGAGCAGGGCTGACTTCTCAAGAGCCCGTGGGCAGATGCCCTGCTCCTCATGGCACACACGGCCAGCACCAACCAGGGCTCCAGGCACATTGCTCAGGGAAGGGCTGCTAGAAAAACAAAAGGCTGGGTGTGTGTTTCAAGGGGAGGTCGTATGGGAAATTGCTTTGATTTTGCTCAGAGAAGTCTCTACTACCTTGTCACTGTCTTCTTCTCCAATGACAGTCACTGACTCCCAGAGGCAGCAGATGTCCAACGACAGCTCCATCACTGAGTTCCTCCTCCTGGCATTTGCAGACAGGCGGCAGCTGCAGCTCCTGCACTTCTGGCTCTTCCTGGGCATCTACCTGGCTGCCCTCCTGGCCAACGGCCTCATCGTCACCGCCATAGCCTGTGACCACCACCTCCACACCCCCATGTACGTCTTCCTCCTCAACCTCGCCCTCCTCAACCTGGGATCCATCTCCACCATTGTCCCCAAGTCCATGGCCAATTCCCTGTGGGACACCAGGGCCATCTCCTACTCAGGATGTGCTGCACAGGTCTTTTTCTTTCTCTTCTTGGTTGGAGCAGAGGTTTCTCTTCTAACCATCATGGCCTAAGACCGCTACGTTGCCATCTGCAAACCCCTGCACTACGGGACCCTGCTGGGCAGCAGAGCTTGTGTCCACATGGCAGCAGCTGCCTGGGGCACTGGGTTTCTCTATGCTTTGCTGCACACGGCCAATACATTCTCACTACCCCGACGCCACGGCAATGCTGTGGGCCAGTTCTTCTGTGAAATCCCCCACATCCTCAAGCTCTCCTGCTCACACTCCTACCTCAGGAAAGTTGGCCTTATTGTGGTTAGTGACTGCTTAGGATTGGGATGTTTTGTTTTCATTGTGGTGTCCTATGTGCAGATCTTCAGGGCCGTGCTGAGGATGCCCTCTGAGCAGGGACGCCACAAAGCCTTCTCCACGTGCCTCCCTCACCTGGCTGTGGTCTCCCTGTTTCTCTGTACTGGCAGTTTTGCCTACCTGAAGCCCCCCTCCCTCTCCTCCCCAACCCTGGACCTGGTGCTGGCAGTTCTGTACTCGGTGGTGCCTCCAGCAGTGAACCCCCTCCTCTACAGCATGAGGAACCAGGAGCTCAAGGATGCAGTGGGGAAACTGATCACTCGATGTTTTCCTGAAGCAATAAACTTCTGCTGCAGAACATTTATATTGTAAAATTATCACAGGCACAGCCTGTCACCTGTATTTTTTGTTTTTGTGGTGCTTTTTCCTTGTGATAATGTTGTCATCTCCTTTCTAAATCACTCTCTGTCTTTCTTTTTCTGACTGAGTGGCTGTGTAAATGAGGAGCCCTGCTCTGTCTGTATGTTTCAGTGCAGTAGAGCACACTTCAGTCACCTTTTTTTGTCTTCTGTTCCTTCCTCCAAGGCCTTTAAACACAATAAAGTGCACTTCAGTGAATTTTCTTGTCCTGGGTTCCTTCCTCCAAGGCATATTTGGAGCTGCAGGAACAGTTCCTGTGTGCACCGGTGGAGGGGAAAGGAGTGCCAGCATGGCAGCACTGCCAGGGAGCACCAGCCCTTGCTCTTCCAGGGCTCTTCTCTTTCCACTCGCACACTCTGGTTCTGATCCCTTGCGTTGCTGTAAGGCCTGAGTGCTCTGGCAGCTTGGTCACAGGCGTGCTGCATGGTAGTGCTGTGACCGCAGGCAGGGACAGGCCATGGGCACTTCTGTGACAGAGCTGGCCTCCATACCAGCGTTTCCATAAAGAAAGGTGATCTCCTCAGGGCAGTGCCTGAAGCCTTAGCTCTGCTTTCAGAGTTGCTCTCAAGGAGACACTCAAGCAAGTGCTGTGTTGAGGGCAACACCAGTGAAGAGCTCAAGTGTGTGAGTGTGCAGGATGGGGGCACACAGCAGTGTCCCTTGCACAGCCAGGCCTCCAGGGATCGCCTTGAAGGACCAGCAGAGCAGGGTCTGCTCTGTGTCCTTGTTTGCTGGACACCGCGGGCAAGGTGCCCCAGGGCAATGGTCACAGAGCAGCCCCTTGCAACCACCCTTCCCAGCACTGGCCTCTCACTGCAGCAGAGACCTTGTTTGTCCCTCCACACAGGCACACCAAACAACAAGTTCAAAAGTCCATGTTTGCATTGTCCAGAGGAGACTTAAGCATGCCCATGGTGTGCGTGTGGAGAGATGAACCCGAGTGAGCACAAATGGCATCAGCTATTGCCAGAGGTGCCATGAAGGCCAGTGGGACAGACAGTGCCTCCAGGTCACTGCACCTGGAGAGTAACATCCCCGGGGAAACCACCTGAATGCAGCACTGGGATGTGCTCCCTTGACCCGAGGTGCCTGTGTCCATTCCTCCTGCCGTGGGGCATCTCAGATGGGTGCAGAGCAGGGCAACCCACCGCAGGGCTGAGGTGCCTCCCAGCCTCTGGCAGTGGCAGCAGGAGGCCAGAGGGTCATGATGCCTGCTGCAGTGCAGGGCCTGCGCGTGTGCAAGGGCAGGACTCGTGCCTCTGCGCAGCCCTGTGTGTGTGAGGAGTGCAGGAGGCCAGCTCCGATGGGGACACCTCAGGGGGCCCTGCCCTTCCTGGGTGTGACTCCAGGAAGAAACCCCACTGTGCCAGTGAGATTCATCTCACTCGCCTGGGACAGGCTCATGGCAAATGCTGCTGTCTGCTCACGTCACCCTTTCTGCATTGTGCCCTCCAATGTGTCAGAGCAATCAGAGAGGTGCTGGGCTCCTTGCAAAAGGCAGACATCAAACCTTTCTTCCAGAAGTGCAAGAAGGAGCATTGCAAGAATTAGAGGCTGGTCACCCTCAGCTCAGTCCCTCGGAAGGTGATGGGCAAAGTACTCCTGCAGGCATTTCCAGGTCCTTGTAGCACAAGAAAGGGATTGCCGAACCTGGATGGGTAGGGGAAAGCAGGGGGTGTTTTGTACCTGGACCTTAGCAAGGGTGTTGCCAAGGTTTCCCACAGCCTCTTTATAGCCAGATTGGTGATGTCCGGACAGAAGAAATACGTGATGTAATGGGTGGGAGTTGGACTGGTGCCTCAAGCCCCACTGTCACCAGTGGTAGAGTCCTCCTGGTGGCCACTTCCTAGTGGCATCCCTCAGTGCAAGCACTTGCGCCAACACTCTTGAGTGTCTTTATTAACTCCCTGCATAATGTGATGCAGCCTTTTCAGCTCCTTTGTGGGTGATGCGAATCAGGGCAGAGTCCTTGGGAGATCTCATCTGCTTAAGCCTGCCTTGAGCAGCACAGCTGGACAAGGTGATGTTCAGCGGTCTCTTCCAACCTGAGTTATTCTATGATTCAATGAATCTTTCCCTTGGAGAGCTTTCTGATGGCAGTCCAGAGAGAGTCAGAAGTAGAGATATAAAATGCACCAACAGAAATACAGCAGTTCCTCTGAGGAACATTTCTCCACTCAAACCATTGGGAGGAAATCTATGAGATCAATTTGGTGAAACAAGCTTACTGTTGTCTGCTCACGTAGTCAGCCACAAGGAGGGTGATGGCTGGATACAGTACCATGTGGTCACTTGTGTCTCAGGAGCTCGTAATCCAGCCAATGGCTGTGAAGGGGGCTGTGAGGTCACTTCTGCCTCTGGAGGTGACAGGCCAACAGCAGGACTGTGTCTGGGAAAGGGACTTCATTCTGAAACAGCTGATAGGTCAGCCCTTGACTCACGGCTGGGATCTGTGCTTTGAAGCGCACATCTGCCAGCGTCTCTGACAGGCCAGCAGAAGGCACCTGGTTGGCACATTGACTGGGAGATGCCTTCTGCCCAAGGACTGAGGCTCACTGCAGGAAGGGGGCTTCTCTTTTGGTTGTCATGTCTCTTCTGCCTGAGGACATGATGGGACAGCAGCAGGCACGCAGCTTGCTCAAGTCTAGCCAAGAAGCTGAAAGGGCGGCAGCTTTGGAAGATGATGGTGAAGTTCCTTCTGTGTGGTGAGGTGAAAGGCCACAAGAAGGCTGATGGGTTGGGATGCCTGCTTGAAGGGTTGTTTCACAGATGCTGCAGCTTTCCTTGGAGGTTGGAAAGAGCAGGAGAGAGAGACACTGCCACACAGTGCAGCTGGGAAGGTGGAGAATGGACATGAGGAGGAAGAAATGTCACTCAGAGGGTAGTGCTGTGGGACATGAAGTCCTCCAGAAGGAGTATGACATCAGTCCATCTCTCCGTGTTTCAAGGAACAGAGAGTGAGGGTGGACAGACGTCAGTGAATGCATGGAAATGCCAGGGTGAGAGCAAGGTGGGGAAGCGAGGTGGGTGCCTACAGCCTGCAGGGAAAAAGAAGCAGCTGTGGCACAGCGCAGGACAACCTGTGTTAGAGATGGCAAAGAGCACTGGCAAGGCTGGAAGTCACCAAGAGAACCCAAGCCTTTGTGCCCCTGGGTACGGCAATCATCTCTGCCACCAAGGCCCATGAGCAGACATGTTGTGCTAAGGCACTGGGGGGGCCTCATGGCCTCCTTGCACACCCCCAGGAAGCCTGGGAGCTGTCACACCGTTGGCCTTCACTCAGCATCACACCCCCCACAGCCCAGTGCCCCAGGAAGGGCCCAGAGCAAGGTGTGAAGGACAGGATCTGCCTTCCATGGGGCTGGGGGTCAGGCCTTGGCCTTTCTGCTTCATCAAACAAAGCCAGGGCTTTCTCAGCAGCTGAGCTGCCTGCACATTACCTTTGCCTCCCTGCAATCACAGCCTCCAGTTCTCTGCTCTAACGAGTCCCTTGGGAGGCTTTGTCAGTAATGGCCCTCAGTGGGACTCATTAATGCTTCAAGGCACTTTGGGTTTTGCTTTTGACATTGAGTCTTGGAGAGGTTTGTGCAATCTCCTCTCAGTACCTGAGCATCAAGGACTCAGGATCGAATACACCATAGCACTCATTAACACCAAGCAAGCCCTAACAAGCTGTGTCTCTTCCTGTAATTGTCTTCTACTCTTGTACAGTTCATTAGAGAGGTTTCCTAGTGCACTTGTGGAGAAAGATTTCAAAGAACTTCTAATAAAAATGAATTTCTTTTTAAAGGGTGTAGTTTGTTAAGTTTCAGTTTAGAGAAGAGAGGATAGCAGCCTTCTTGGGGTGCTATTGACCCAGGGTCTCTCCTAAGGAGGTCAGGGCTGGTAGGAGAAGCTGTCTCATAAGCTCTGACACAGCATGGACACCCTTGCTCCTCACCTCCCCAAGCCCGTCATGGCTCTCATCACCCATCTGGCACTTGCATCCCTTGTCCTTACATCAGACTTCTCCTCTGCACTCTGCAGCTGGATGGTACAGCTCCTTTGTGCCAGCTCCCACCTGCTTGCCTTTGAGCCCTGGCTGCATAAAGGCAAAGGGGGATTGCTCTCATTTTTGAACAAGCAAATTAAGACTGCTAAGATTCACCATTGCAATCAAACACACTCCTCAACAGTATGCCAATTACAAGCTGCCACCAATGAGGTTCACCTTCCTTCATAAGGCATAATCATGCCACAAATGTTTGAGACAGAAGGGAAGTGGTAAAATAAAGACAACTAAAGAGCTGTCTAAAGACGGAATTAGACAGACTACTGAAAGATAGGCAAGCTTTTGACTCCATGGAGCTCAAGGCTGCTATGGGATTGTTGAGAGGTGTCTGAATGATCAAAGGGTAAGGGGAAAGTAAGTCTAAGGACCAACTGCAAGTGTTTCTGTGCAGATGGGCTGCTGGCAAGGGGACTACAGACATGGTCAGTTTAGTTAGGACAGGTGGAAATAGGATGAGGTGTTGACCACTCTTGCCTGATGCAGGATAGCAGGGTACAAAGCTTCAGTGAAACGCTGTCTTCTTGGATGGCCAAATTTGCACTCTTCTCATCAAATCTGTGCTATCTGTCTTTCTATGTGAGCATATGGAAAAATCTGAATGTATAGAAAAATGTATAGGTGTGTCCAGTTACTCAGCAAACTACATTTCCTAGCAGCACTCTCAAGGGACAATCTTTGCTCTGAGGAATTACTGTATTTCTGTGGCTTTGTCGCTCCGTCCCCTGCCCCACTGGGCATGGGGAGCAGGGTTCCCTCAGCTGCCTGCCTTGTGCTCACAACACACTCAGAGAAGCCCCTCTGGGTGCCCTCCCCATGCACGGCCATTTCCAGCCACCGCTGAGCTTGGCCTTTGCTGGCTCCATCCCTGCACCCACAGGCCAGGGGTCCATCTGCCTCCTGGGCAGCCTCTTCCCCCTCCAGCCTCCCGGACCTTCCTTCTGCAAGGTCACCTCCTAAGTCGTGGGGGTCCCTCTTCATCCACGCTGACCTCTTGCCAGGCCCTGCTCGACTCCCTGCACATCTGACTGCCTTCTTCATGGGCTTTGAGGACATTGTCCCTGAAGATCTGCCGCCCGGACCCATCCCACAGGGAAGTCTGCTGCCTCCCTGGGGCCCGGGTTAGGGACATTATGAGGAAACTCCCCGACCTCGTGAGGCCCTCCGATTATTACCCGTTGCTGGTTATACAGGTGGGTAGTGATGAGATTACAGAGAGAAGTCCTAAGGCAATGAAGAGGGACTTCAGGGCACTGGGGCGATTGGTCGCAGGATTGGGAGCGCAGGTAGTGTTTTCCTCAGTCCCGTCAGTGGCAGCAAGGAATGCTGAAAGGAATGGGAAAACTCCCCTGATTAACTGGTGGCTCAGAGGCTGGTGCCATCGGTGGAATTTTGGGTTTTTTGATCATGGGGAGGTCTACACGGCACCGGGCCTGCTGGCAGCTGATGGAGATCGGCTGTCTCCAAGGGGGAAAAGGATTCTCACCCATGAGTTGGCGGGACTCATTGAGAAGGCTTTAAACTAGGTTTGAAGGGGGAAGGGGATATACACGGGCCCGCTAATGAGGAGCCCAGGGGCAGCACGACAACGTTGGGGGCGAAATCGATAGCCCAGCTTAAGTGCATCTACACCAATGCACATAGCATGGGCAACAAACAGGAGGAGCTGGAGGCCCTTGTGCAGCAGGATGGCTATGACATAGTCGCCATCACGGAAACATGGTGGGACGACTCTCATGACTGGAGTGCTGCACTGGAGGGCTATAAGCTCTTCAGAAGGGATAGGCAGGGAAGGAGAGGTGGTGGGGTGGCTCTGTATGTTAGGGAGTGTTTCGACTGCATAGAGCTTGACAGTGGTGATGACAAGGTGGAATGCTTATGGGTAAGGATGAGGGGGAAGGCCGGAAAGGCGGATGTCCTGTTGGGAGTCTGCTACAGACCACCCAACCAGGATGTAGAGGTAGATGAGGCATTCTATAAACGGCTGGCAGAAGTCCCGCAATCGCTAGCCCTTGTTCTTGTGGGGGACTTCAACTTGCCGGACATCTGCTGGAAATACCACACAGCAGAGAGGCAGCAGTCTTGGAAGTTCCTAGAGTGTGTGGAGGATAACTTTCTAATGCAGCTGGTAAGCGAGCCTACCAGGGGAGGTGCCCCGCTTGACCTGCTGTTTACCAACAGAGAAGGGCTTGTGGGAAATATCGAGGTCGGAGGCCGTCTCGGGCTTAGCGACCATGACATGATAAAGTTCTCAATTTTGGGTGATGCTAAGCGGAGGGGCAGCAAAACTATTACCGTGGACTTCCGGAGGGCAGACTTTGGCCTCTTCAGGACCCTGGTTGGGAAAGTCCCTTGGGAGGCAGTCCTGAAAGGCAAAGGGGTCCAGGAAGGCTGGGCCCTCTTCAAGAAGGAAGTCTTAAGGGCGCAGGAGCGGGCTGTCCCCGTGTGTCGTAAGACCAACCGGCGGGGAAATCGACCGGCCTGGCTGAATAGGGAGCTTTTGCGGGGACTCAGGGAAAAAAGGAGAGTCTACCGCCTTTGGAAGAAGGGGCGGGCAACTCAGGAGGTGTACAGGGATCTTGTTAGGTCCTGCAGGGAGGAAATTAGAAAAGCAAAAGCCCAGCTAGAACTCAATCTGGCCAGTGCTGTAAAAGACAATAAAAAATGCTTTTATAAGTACATCAGCAATAAAAGGAGAGCCAAGGAGGATCTCCATTCTTTGCTGGATGTGGGGGGGAACATTGTCACCGAGGACAAGGAAAAGGCTGAAGTACTTAACGCCTTCTTTGCCTCTGTGTTTAACAGCCAGACCGGTCATCCCCAGGGTACACAGGCCCCTGAGGTAGAGGATAGGGATGGGGACCAGAATGGAGCCCACATAGTCCAGGAGGAAGCAGTTAATGACCTGCTACGCCACCTGGACGCTCACAAGTCTATGGGGCCGGATGGGATCCACCCGAGAGTACTGAGGGAGCTGGCGGAGGAGCTCGCCAAGCCACTCTCCATCATCTATCAGCAGTCCTGGTTAACAGGGGAGGTCCCTGATGACTGGAGGCTTGCCAATGTGACGCCCATCTACAAGAAGGGCCGGAAGGAGGACCCAGGGAACTACAGGCCTGTCAGCCTGACCTCGGTGCCGGGGAAGATTATGGAGAGGTTCATCTTGAGCGAACTCCACAGGCAAGTACAGGTCAACCAGGGGATCAGACCCAGCCAGCATGGGTTCACAAAAGGCAGGTCCTGCTTGACCAACCTGATCTCCTTCTATGACCTGGTGACCCGCCTGGTAGATGATGGAAAGGCTGTGGATGTCATCTACCTGGACTTTAGCAAAGCTTTTGACATCATCTCACATAATATCCTCCTCGGGAAGCTGGCAGCTCACGGCTTGGACAGGCATACTCTTCGCTGGGTAAAGAACTGGTTGGGTGGCCGAGCCCAGAGAGTTGTGGTAAATGGTGTTAAGTCCAGTTGGCAGCCGGTCACGAGCGGTGTTCCCCAGGGCTCTGTTTTAGGGCCAGCCTTGTTCAATATCTTTATCAATGATCTGGATGAGGGGATCGAGTGTGCCCTCAGTAAGTTTGCAGACGACACCAAATTGGGTGGGAGTGTCGATCTGCTGGAGGGTAGGATGGCCCTGCAGAGGGACCTGGACAGGCTGGATTGATGGGCCGTGGCCAACTGTATGAGGTTCAACAAGGCCAAGTGCCGGGTCCTGCACTTCAGTCACAACAACCCCATGCAACGCTACAGGCTTGGGGAAGAGTGGCTGGAAAGCTGCCTGGCCGAAAAGGATCTGGGGGTGTTGGTTGATAGCCGGCTGAACATGAGCCAGCAGTGTGCCCAGGTGGCCAAGAAGGCCAACAGCATCCTGGCTTGTATCAGGAATGCTGTGGCCAGCGGGAGCAGGGAGGTGATTGTGCCCCTGTACTCGGCGCTGGTGAGGCCGCACCTGGAATACTGTGTCCCGTTTTGGGCCCCTCAGTACAAGAAAGACATTGAGGTGCTGGAGTGTGTTCAGAGACGGGCAACAAGGCTGGTGAAGGGTCTGGAGAACAAGTCTTATGAGGAGCGGCTGAGGGAACTGGGGTTGTTTAGCCTGGAGAAGAGGAGGCTGAGGGGAGACCTTATCACCCTCTACAACTACCTGAAAGGAGGTAGTAGTGAGGTGGGTGTTGGTCTCTTCTCCCAAGTAGCTAGCGATAGGATGAGAGGAAATGGGCTCAAGCTGCGCCAGGGGAGGTTTAGGCTGGAAATTAGGAAAAATTTCTTTACGGAAAGGGTGGTCAAGCATTGGAACAGGCTGCCCAGAGAGGTGGTGGAGTCACCATCCCTGGAAGTGTTCAAAAAACGGGTAGATGTGGCACTTCGGGATATGGTTTAGTCTAGTCTACCCTTGATTGGTTTAGGTGGGCTTGGTAGTGTAGGTTAATGGTTGGACTGGATGATCTTAAAGGTCTTTTCCAACCTAGACGATTCTATGATTCTATGATTCTATTCTAAGATCCAGGAGGGACTCACAGCCCCTGTGTCCTCCAGGACAGGCCAAGCACATCCTCAGCTAACTGCAATCAGCTCTCCTGCACTCCGCCACTGTCATTCTGCTACTTGTCCTCCTTCTCCACCACCTCATGGTCACTGCAGCCATGGCTGCCCTCATCCTTCACACCCCCAGACAGATCCAGCTGTCAGTAACTGAGACCAGCCCTGGTGAGCTCATCATCGAGTGCCTGTGTCAAAATGTTGTCTTCCACTCCCTCCAGGAATCTCCTGGCTTGCTTGTGCCCAGCCCTGCTGCCCTCCCAGCAGACTGTGCAGTGGCTGAAGCTGCCATGTCCCTGAGGAGCTGGGACCATGAGGCTTCCTCCAAGGCAAGGCTCTGTGCACGCCAGCCTCCCCTTTGCACAGAGCTCACCTCCACCTCCTCACGCGCCCACCTGCCCTCCTGAGGAGCCCTTGGCGTCCATGGCTGCCCTGCCACCACTCGAGCTGTGCCAGCAGGGCTCTGCAGTGCCCGTGGGGGAGCACGTTGGTGCCTGCCCAGCAGAAAGGAGAGCGCTGGGGAAGGGAGAGGAGAGGCAGGGAAAGGGGAAGGGTTGTGGGAGGTTGGCTGGGAGGTTCCTGCTGTTGCCAGAAGAGGACGATGCAAGGAGAGGCCTGGTAGCTGGGAGGTGGATTTTGAAGTCCCTTCTTTGCAAACAACCCAATTGGCCCCGTGCTGAGGCAGGCCCCAAACTGTCAAATTTGGGTACAAATGGAGAAAAGCTGAGACTGTTGAGGAAAAAGTATCATCTGAGGGTGTCAATGAACTGGGGAGGAGAGCGGGGCAGAGAAAGGGAGGGATGGAGGTGCAAGGTGGAAGCAGCAGCCCGTGGAAGAGGGGTCAGGAGGGGGATTGAAGGGGCCAGGTGCCCGTGGGGAGGGGCTGGGCAGTGCTGGCATGGCCAAACCCTGTGCCTGATCACCGTGCTCTGTCCTGCTTATGGTACTGGTTTCAGCTGGGGTAGAGTTATCTTCATAGCAGTTTGTATGGGGCTGTGTTTTGGATTTGTGCTGAGAACAGTGTTGATAACAGGGATGTTTTTGTTATTGCTGAGCAGCGCTTGCACAGCGCCAAGGCCTTTTCTGCTCCTCACACTGCCCTGCCAGCGATTTGGCTGGGGGTGCACAAGAAGTTGGGAGGGGACCCATCTGGGACAGGTGACTGCAAGTGACCAGAGGGGCATTGCAGACCACAGGACATCGTGCTCAGCAATAGGTGCTGGGGGAAGAAGGAGGAAGCGGGGGTGTTTGGAGTGATGGCATTTGTCTTCCCAAGTAACTGTTATGAGTGATGAAGCCCTGCTTTCCTTTAAATGTCTAAATACCTGCCTGCTGGTGGGAGGCAGTGAATGAATTCCTCATTTTGCTTTACTTGTGTGCACAGCTTTTGCTTTACCTATTAAAATATCTTTGTTTCAATCCGTGAGTTGTCTCACTTTTACGTTTCCTGCTGTCACTAGTGTGTATGTGTGTGTGTGTGGGCGTACCTGCTTTGCTGGTCAAGTGGGGCTAGTGAGGAGGAAGAGGAGGCCACCAGGATCTGGAGAGACCCAGGGTTGGAACTACCAAGTGGGTGATATCTCTGAGTGGGGGCAGACCCAAAGGCCAGGCCCACAGTGGGAGATCTGATTTTCTTACAGAGATGCTAGGAGAGTGTCTGCTCTGCCCCAGAAACACACACTTTTCTATCAGGTCCAGGTGAGACAGAGCAGGTTCATTCCTCAGTAAGAATAAGAGAAATGCCAACATTTATGTAGAAACTTAATAAACACTCAGAACCATACAGATAATGATAACAGAAATGCTACACCACCAGCCCCTCCCCGCAAAAGACAGGCCTGCAATGCTACACCCTGAGAATCATTTGTGAACAGCAATGGAAAATTTATAGTGTTGAATATCATCCATGAAATCACTTTCTTAAAGGCCTCCTTGAGCTCCTGGTTCCTCATGCTGTAGAGGAGGGGGTTCACTGCTGGAGGCACCACCGAGTACAGAACTGCCAGCACCAGGTCCAGGGTTGGGGAGGAGAGGGAGGGGGGCTTCAGGTAGGCAAAACTGCCAGTACAGAGAAACAGGGAGACCACAGCCAGGTGAGGGAGGCACGTGGAGAAGGCTTTGTGGCGTCCCTGCTCAGAGGGCATCCTCAGCACGGCCCTGAAGATCTGCACATAGGACACCACAATGAAAACAAAACATCCCAATCCTAAGCAGTCACTAACCACAATAAGGCCAACTTTCCTGAGGTAGGAGTGTGAGCAGGAGAGCTTGAGGATGTGGGGGATTTCACAGAAGAACTGGCCCACAGCATTGCCGTGGCGTCGGGGTAGTGAGAATGTATTGGCCGTGTGCAGCAAAGCATAGAGAAACCCAGTGCCCCAGGCAGCTGCTGCCATGTGGACACAAGCTCTGCTGCCCAGCAGGGTCCCGTAGTGCAGGGGTTTGCAGATGGCAACGTAGCGGTCTTAGGCCATGATGGTTAGAAGAGAAACCTCTGCTCCAACCAAGAAGAGAAAGAAAAAGACCTGTGCAGCACATCCTGAGTAGGAGATGGCCCTGGTGTCCCACAGGGAATTGGCCATGGACTTGGGGACAATGGTGGAGATGGATCCCAGGTTGAGGAGGGCGAGGTTGAGGAGGAAGACGTACATGGGGGTGTGGAGGTGGTGGTCACAGGCTATGGCGGTGACGATGAGGCCGTTGGCCAGGAGGGCAGCCAGGTAGATGCCCAGGAAGAGCCAGAAGTGCAGGAGCTGCAGCTGCCGCC